>NC_045436.1:32500563-32726537 GCF_002776525.5 Piliocolobus tephrosceles | reverse complement strand
AATTCTCCTGCCTCAGTCTCATGAGTAGCTGGGACTACAGGCATGTGCCACCATGCCCAGCTAATTTTGGTATTTTCAGCAGAGACGAGGTTTTATCACGTTGGCCAGGCTGGTCTTGAACTTCTGACCTCAAATGATCCACCCACCTCGGCCTCTCAACGTGCTGGGATTACAGGTGTGAGCCACCACACCAGGATAATTTTTATATTTTTAATGTACAGTTTCAGATGCTAAGCCTAAGGTATCAGCGCTCTCCTCATCCAAAAGTGAAGAAAATTGCATCAAGTGCTTTCAAATAAAGGAAGCCCTAGGATTTGGATTAAATGTCAATGCCCATAAAATTCTGGTTGTATACACCATTTAATTCCAAGCTGTTAATATTTAGATTCCTTAAGCTTTCCTTTTCTGCAACATCCCTACTATAGCAAGCTTCCACAGTGAGGTACAGAATTGGGGCAAATATTTATAAGACCAATTTGGACCATAACCCCAAAATGTCTCAATGCTTTATTTAATTTGACTATGACAACTAACCCAACTATAAAATTTCAAGAAGATATGAATAGCCACCCAGAACCACATTTTGGAATATCTCAGCTCAGCTACAGGCCTGAAGATTCAAGAGTGTACTTTATTATACTTGGGTTGGTAGCTCATGCATAAAGGTCAGTCAGTACTTCCTAATAGGTCTACCTTTTGTTGTATTGTCTTCCCCAGCTGGTGAGCCTAGTTTCTTGGTATTGAGTCCTACTTATCTTACTACTAGAACCTTGGAAAATACCTATATTTTCAGCTCCTTACCTTACTGCAGTGTATAATCAGAATCATACTAGAATTATAGCCCAAGCATGTAGACTAATAAAGATTTGTAAGTATATATTTTTCAACATTTTCCTTTTGGTTAGTGCCACTTAAAATGATTGTGTACTTTGTATGCATAATCAAAACAGCTATGAATTAAATAGGTATTAGAAGGCTCTAAGATTCAGTTGGATGGCTTTGGATTTAAAGTGTTACAGCTTAGGGAAAGTCTTCCATTATGCCTTAGTAATATATTCACTGGGATCATGTCCAAATCTATACTCAAAAAAGGGAATTGTAGAACCGAATCTTAACCTATTTGTTTATTCAAAAGGTTGAGAGGTGACATCCTTTAGAATAGTCATGCAATGAACTAACATCATTGAACACATTCATTCTTTTGCTTACTTTTCAAACTACATCCAGTCTTTGATGTTGATCATTTGTTTTGGCTCATTAATTCAATTTTCCTTTGTTCAATAAAATCCCCAAATGCTGATGTTGAATTGCCAGGAATAAGAACACTGATGATAGAAATGGCACCAGAGAAGTCGTTGCTATTCTTGGCCACAGACATTTCCAGTCTGAACAATAGCTGTTTTCTTCATAGCTTTCACCAATGTCATATTTTAAGCACGGATTTTGTGAACTCAACAAATGAATGGAAAAAGGCTGAAAAATATGTTGCAGGAATCTCTTGCAGGTAAGCAGGAAATTTGGAATAGATTATCAGGACAGAAAGTTTTATATAGAGATGTCTAGGTCAAAAGACAAAATAAAACTGCTGAAGTATGCTTTAAAATGCAGTATGATTCAATCAGCAGCATAGGCACTATTGTCCCAGCTGACTTGGAATCCATTTCGATATGGGGAATAAAAGGAGTAAGATCAGAAGATTATGCTATTTGAAGACTGAAAAAAATATTAACAATGCAAGTTTTATAAGAATAGAAATACGATATTTTGTTTTATAACTCAATGTGATAACATTCTTACCCTTTTTAATGATGATTAAACCAAAATTTTCACAGACTGCAAATATTCAAAGAATCATTCTAGAGTTTAATGGATATGAACGACAGAGAACTGGGGAGGAAAGCAGCAATATACTTGCACTGTAGCCATCTACCTTTGCTGTCTTTTCCATCAAAGATTGAATGGGAGGTGACACACGTAGAAGAAAACCAAATCCAATTTGAAAAAGAAAAAAAAAATTGCAATAATAAGGAGTTTTACTGAAAAATACCTAATACCTAGGGAAACTTCCTAAACTTATTCAAATCTTTTGATCTCTGCAGAGTCCTCAAAAGTGATGGCTACTCCTCCAATACTCCCTTCCAATCTCCAAATTCTAAACTTTTCTTGTACCATTTTATGCTGGTGTTTTTCTTCTTAATCCAGAGCAATCTCTTTATTATTTGAATCAAGATAATTCTTCCTAGACTTTTTCTTTTCAATCTCCATTATTGCTTCTAACAATCAAAGGTACAAATAAAAATCCTCAATATTGGATGATAACAGTAGTAGTGGTTGGTGTTAGGGGAACAGAAAGACAGATTATGCACTTATATTCTTTTTTGCTTCGATATACAGTAAAAACTTACTAGCCTAAAATTTCTAACTCTCAGTGCTCTTCAAAAGTGACCAAATTATTATAATAAGCATCTTGTTTTCCTGTCTGATTAAAATGATGAAATAATTCATGTTTTTCATATTTAATGTAATACAACACATTTCTTTATGCATGGTAAATGCTGAATAAATGTGCACTGAAGTGGATTTCACTATGACACAGAAACCCTGTAACTGGCCATAAAATTTGTGTTGAAGTTAAAATGTATCCACATGAAGTTTCTATGGTATATCAACAGGTTATACACATTATAAACAGTAAAATGTGATACAAACCCCATGTATTATTATGATTTCATGCCCTCTTTCAATGTAACATGCAAACCAAATATTCTACTTTAGAAATAATTATTACTAATAGTAGATATGATGATACAGAAAGCAGTTGGAGATACTTTTCAAGAAAATAATGCTGAGGCCAAAATATAGAATGTAAATAAAGTATATGATAAACAAATATAACATAAAAGCACATTTTTTTCCTGCTGGAATAAATAAAATATTAAGGGAACTGGGTCATGTTCATAAAGCCAACCTAATACATTTATTGATCAATAAAGCCACTAACCTATGGGTCTCATAGGAGGCCTTATCCATGAAAAAAAATAAAAAGTCCTGGAGGCACATAGGTCCTACAGCTATTGCAGTATAAATCTATCCTCAACCCACAGTCTCTTGTTGTTGTCACAGGCAGTGGTGGGCTGGAACCTACTGCTACTTGCTCACAAGATTTGACTGTTACATCTTGTTAGACATTTTGTGAACCAGTTGTTAAAAAGAACTATTAGCAAAAATTAATTGATGTAACTTACAATTAAATGAATTATATTAAAATAAATGGTAATAAATGATTA
This sequence comes from Piliocolobus tephrosceles, assembly GCF_002776525.5. NCBI lineage: Eukaryota > Metazoa > Chordata > Mammalia > Primates > Cercopithecidae > Piliocolobus > Piliocolobus tephrosceles. The sequence goes on along the minus strand of NC_045436.1, from coordinate 32,723,250 downwards.
AAACTCATCACTTTTAATTATTTCACTGCACTTTACTATTATCTATTCTTTTGAGGTGATTTATACCTATTGTACCTGTATGGTAGAAATACTGTAGAATTCAGTGATACCATACATCTCTTCCAGTTCCATATTCAGCAATGTCTTGTCAGACATAGTGGGAGTACTTTATGAAAATTGGAAAATTCTATAAATCGTGGATTTTGTCTCCTCAAAGAGCTGGTTGTTAAGCATGTACTAGCACACCACTAACTGTAAGTCACATTTCTATAAGATGTTGCAGAGAACATGGGGACAGTCATCGGTGCAGAATAAATCACGCTTCCCCTGATACCAGAAATTGTTATTACTTAAGCTCACAGTTAGGAAAATGTTATCATTTAATAGGTTAGCCAATAACACTGAGGAAATGGCAATTTCAAAATTCCTCTTCATGATCATTGAGAGCTTTTGCTCCTTGCCACAGCACCGCAGTAACCTCAAATTCTGGTCCACAGATATTTCACATGTGGGTTTTTGGTGTATACGAATCTTATCATTGAGTGCTTTAGCTTGCACAGGCAGAACATGTGGACTTCCTAAACTAATTGCACAGCTCAAGTCTTAAGCAAGGAGGTGAACATCTCGACGGTTTGGTAATGATCTTAATGTTTCTCAAGTCGATTTAAGTGTCAAAAAATTACAACTGACTTTTAATTTTATCGGTAATATATTTGTGACATTTTTCATAAGTCTACGCTAATTGAATATCTTTCCTTTCCGCCTTATCTTTTTTGTTTCTTCAAAGGCAAAGTGAGAAATGCCTTGCAAGCTTTCTTAAAACAATGGAAGGATGAGCACGGTGGCTCTTGCCTGTAATCCCAGCACTTTGGGAAGCAGAGGCAGGTGGATCATTTGAGCCCAGGAGTTCAAGATCAGCCCAAGCAACATGGCGAAACCCATCTCTACAAAGAATACAACAAATTAGTCAGGCGTGGTGGCATGCACTTGTAGTCCCAGATATTAGGGAGGCTGAGGTGGGAGGACTGCCTCAGTCTCAGGAGGTGGAGGCTGCAGTGAGCCGGGATCGTGCCACACTGCACTCCAGCCTGGGCAACAGAGAGAGAACCTGTCTCAAAAAATGAAGAAAAAAAAAAAAAAGGAAAAATTCAAGTCCCACTTAGAGAAAGTCACCTCTTAAACCGTCCCATTTATGACACTTTCTGACAGTTAAAAAGTGAAATTATATTATTTTGTGAGCGATTTAGGGAGCTGTCAAAAATAAATGAATTGATTCAAATTCAGGTACACTTTGTCATGATACTTACCTTAGACCAGTGTTTCTCAATCTTTTTTACATGATCATCCCTCTAAAGAGAAAAAATTAAATAGCAAGTCTTGTTAATGAGATAAACTAAATACTAAGGAATAAGATTTTCCCAAGTAAGTTTGAGATTTGGAGGGGTACAAACCATGGTAATATCTAAATGTTATTTTTGCCCCTTTAATAAGAACCAACTTTTATTTTGTTGGTGACACTATCCTCCTTTTGAGAATGCATGTCTTTCACTAGCAGTGCAATTTTGGGCTAAACACGTGTTTAATTCTTCAAATTTACCTCCAAACATCAACTGTTTTCCCTAGCTTAGTAGATATGTCTCTTATTAGAAAAAGTTGATTATTCATAACATTATATATGTATTTATTGAAGTAGCTTCCTTTAGTTCTTAGATTGTAAGTTATATAGCTAGCGATACTGTATTAACTGTTACGCAGTTTTCAGCAGCTGTCTCCGATAAGATAGTCACTAGATATACATGGCAATATATAGGCAAATTGATTTAACTGAAAGCAAAATTTCAGTCCCACTAGCCACATATCTAGTCTCAATAGCTATCTATGTCTGCCTATCATATTGGAAAGCACAGCTATTGAATTGTTTCATCATTGCAGAAAGTTCTATTGGATAGTGCTATTCTAGCGCCGCAGTATTCAAAGTACGTTCCATGGACTGGCAGTGTCAACATAGTGTGGGAATTTATTAGAGAAATAGACACGTAGACGCCATCCCAAACTTACTGAATCATGATCTGCACTTTTTACACAATATCTAGGATTGCATATGTAGATACATCGGTGCTATAAAGAGGTCATTTTTGAGTATTTTTATTATTTATTATTTTTAGTATTATTTGAATATTAACTTTCTTGCAGACACATGATGTTAAAATGTGCCTAATTTTTGAGATGAAGACCCCTAGAGATCAGGACTCTATCTCAGATTTTCTTTTGATTCAATGCTAGAACCACAATTAAGTCCTTAAAAGTTTATGTTAATAGTTTAATAGCAATAATTATCTACATTTACAATTTTCCAAGTTGTATAATTAAATAAGTTAATCATTTGCTATAATTGTTTGAACACAAACTTATTTTAAACTCTGAAACCATGTTTATCTTGTTGAGATTCTCAGAAAAAAAAGGAATGCAGCAAAACAAAATAACAAGTGAAATCCTGCTCATCATGAGGGACCACATTTTTGAAGAATAAAAATACTTTTCCCAACATGAAGAGGTCAACACCTTGCAAAGTCCTATTGAATGAGTAGAACTACATATCTACACTTGTAACAAACATAATGGGGGTAATCTAATAAAAGCAAAGATAATAAATAACATGTACTCGCATTGTGTATACCAGCTTAAAGATATTTAATACATTATACAATCATCAAAACAATGCAGTTCCCCAAGTTGCAAAGCTGCTCACTGTAGAAATTTTTGAAACTGAGAAAATCTTGTTTCACATATATTGTATGACATCTCGTGAGTTATTTCATGAATAGTTAATTGTGTTTGTGACAATGAAAAGTATTAACATGTCAAATATCATAATTAATACTGTGAGTCTTGTCAGGTAGACTATTTGACTATAATTATATTCTACATATTTTTTCTTGAAGGTAACCATTTCTTCACAAAACTGCCAAGATTCTGGGATAAGCAGTTCTCGTAAAGATGTGTGGGGCTTAGTTCAGGCTCTGAAGATAATTAGAAAGTTTCACAAATGGGCTGGCCCTGAATTCCAACTCTTGAGATAAACTAGGGATCCAAATAAAATAAGATAATCTGGCTCAAGTTTTATAAAGTCATGCCAAAATTCCATCTTTAACTTTTTTTGAAAATATACTTTGTGGTGGCCAAACAGAAAATAATCACATTATTTTATGAGGAAGACTATCATCCATGTCTTTCTCTGAAGTGAGATTAATTTTCTTTTTCTTCTGTCTTGGCTTTTTCAGTTCAAGAATTACAATTTACAAACCTAATAAGTGAAGAAGTTGTTCGCAATGAAGTAAAAATTTTCAAACTTCTAAGTTTATAGACTGTCATAAAGATCTTTCCCCTCACTTATCCTCATCAGAGACCTTTCCCTTCTTGCTATATTTGATATTACTTTTCAAAGCTGAAAGGCAGGATATTAAAAATTATATATATGTCATAGGAACTCAAACTTTTCAATTGCTTCCCAAGTGATCTGCTGCACTAACATTTTACTAAAAATGTATTATTTTATCTGAAATCATATCATCTCCAAATATTAATTTCTAAGTTGTGAAGTCTTGGGGTAATTTTTATGAACATGCAAATATATGAATCTTTTCATCAGATTATTTACCTCTAGCTGTGATGGCTTGCATGTGTTTTGAGGAATGTCATTGGGAATAAAATGGAAAGGATAATGCTGGAGCTTAGAGCACTACCTATGGATGACAGGTTTAGTAAGGGCGCTAAGTAAATAATCTGAGCTTCCTGGAGCTCCAAGACGTCCTAGGTGGAAAGCAAAGTAATAGAGAAAGAAGGTAAAAGAACAGACTCAAATGTTATCTATGTCCTATTTTGCCCAGGACTATTATATTGGGAGACTATTAGTTGTAGAAGAGCTTTCTAATTCAATCAAGAACCCTATATTTAAAGTCTGAAGCTTAGTGAATTTTAAGGACTAACTAATACAAAAGTCATACCAAACAAAGTACACAAAGCAACACAGACTTTCTATATATGAATAAAGATGATTTAAATAATCATGTCTTTTTTTTCTATAATTTTTATATTTATGAGGAAGTAATTTTTGGTCTGAATTATCTGTTAATATTTTTTCTTTTTAAAATTTTTTCCCTTGTCACAGGTGTTGAAAATAATTTTTTCAATATCCACTTTGCTATCACACAGTTTATGGTGAGGGTAATAGCTGGATTATAATTCACATATTTTTAATTTTGTTAGTTATCATGTATAATTAAATAAGTAAATAATTTGCCATAGTTGTTTATAGTGCTGATTCAGGAAAAGGTTTTTTGAAAAACATAGAATAAATGCATAGAGAATAACACAGTTGAATAAACGTATGAAAAGCCAAACTGGGAGTGTGTAAATTCTGAATGAAAATGAAATTGTCCACAAAATAAATTATTAATAACATAGTATTTGCGGGAATCACAAGAATTTACCTAGATAAAAATTATATACAAAAAAGGTTAACTTAAGACTATATAGAAAAATTACTGTAAAATTTTGCATTAAAAAAATCGAAGTCTTTTTCTGTATCTTTATGATATATTTCATCTATATGATGAAAACTATCTTTTGTAAAAAGTTAATAGCAAAAGTTTTTAAAAACAAGAATATTTTCATAAGTATTTCCAGACTAATGTCATATCCATTTGAAAATTAATAGAAAATTATAAGCATTTATTTTATGTTCAAATTCACTCTAGTTATTAAATCCTTCTAGGAGTCCTTATGAAATAGATGTAGTGTAGGAAGTACATTAAATCATTTCTAATTAGCACAGTACACATAGGCTTATATCAGCATTTTTTAAAGGTCTTATATGTCTAGACAACTAAAACTTGGCTAGCTAACATTACGTTTCTTGGATTCCAAAACTATATCCTAGGGAACAAATAACATTTTAATTTCTACATTTTCTCACAACTCTACAAATACCTTAGTTGCACAATTCAGTGATCCAGTAGATTGTATAAATCCACTTTTAAATTTGAACTGTAAGATTTCAACAAATGTTCAAAAATTGAGACTTTAAATAGAATTATTTAAATTATATTTTGCATAGGTACTAGTAAAATACAATGTTCATTTTATACATATTTTATATAAATATTTTAAACATAGTATTTTACTCAAAACTACATGTACTGTATTAATGAACTGTTAAGGGATTTTCAAGGATAATTTCATTGGACCCTATTTTGGTTTTACACAGTGACTTTAGAATCTACTTTTGGTGGAAGATATGTTATTTTACATGACTGATTATTTTTAGAGAGCTTTATTCCAGAGAAGGTAGACATTTAGAAATTAAGTCTATCCATTTTTTTCTCCTCTTCTCTCAAATAGTAGAGAATTCTGAATTTAATAGTACAACATTCTGAGTAATAAAGAGAAACAAAATGTCAAGGCTTCCTCTTGATTTGGGTACTCTGTTGGAGATCAAATGTTTTTAAATATGGAGAGATTTAATATAGGAAATTCGTTAACCAGTTGTTGGAGGGTTTGGGAGCAAAGGGAATCACCGAAGCAAACCACATGAAGTAAGAGCAGGAAGTAGCTCTCACCCCCAGGGCTGGGAAAGAAAGGGAAGGGATTAGAGGCAGGGCGCGGTGGCTCACGCCTGTAATCCCCCAGCACTTTGGGAGGCCGAAGCAGGCGGATCACGAGTTCAGGTGATCAAGACCATCCTGGCTAACACGGTGAAATCCCGTCTCTACTAAAAAAATACAAAAAAATTAGCCGGGTGTCGTGGCGGGAGTCTGTAGTTCCAGCCACTCGGAAGACTGAGGCAGGAAAATGACGTGAACCCGGGAGGCGGAGCTTGCAGTGAGCCAAGATCAGGCCGCTGCACTCCAGCCTGGGCGAAAGGGAGAATCCGTTTCAAAAAAAAAAAAAAAGGAAGGGATTAGAGTAACCAGAACCCAGTAGCAGACCTCTGAGTAGTGTGCACTGCCTGGCTGCAGCTGATACCTCTGAGCAGGAAAAGTGAAGCAGAAAAGGCTGAATGCTGAAATCAACTGCCACTGCTGCGGTGTTGCTGACAGACACCGCAAGCAAACAGGAGTAAAGAAGTCCCTCTCCATCTCCTCCTATCTCCTAATCTCCCTCTAGTTCCTCCTATTGGTGGAACTTCAAGTGATGCCACTGGTGAAGAAGTCCTTCAAGTGTAATTTGCAGAGGTGTGGTTCCAGCTTTACAGAGCACACTATATAAAAGGATAGATTGGAAACTGAATGACAGAGTTAAAAAAACAGCACAATTACGAAGCAGTCACTGACAATGCCTGTTTATTACATTATTTGATTACACATATCAAAGTTCAATTGGGTCTCATTACAAATGGAATTTACAACACACTATTCAATACTAATAAAATATATTTCTGCTATAAAGCTACATCTCTTTGGTGCTTAAGTTCATATATAAAACTTCTATATATTATTCATATTTAGCTCTACATTTTATTAAAAGTTCTTGAAATGGAAAATTCAGGAGATGATGTTGTGTAGAAGAAAGAACTTAAGATTTTGCATCTGAATAACTAGTTTTCAAACCACTTTTGATTACTAACTAATTGATTTTGGGCAAATCTCTTAAAAACTGCCTGAACCTCATATTTCTCATTGTGGGGTCTTGTTTGATGATTTCTAATGTCATTTCAAGATCCGGGGATTTTGATTAGAAGGTATTTGATTCAATGAATTATGGAACAATCTGGCACATTTTGTTACTATTTTCTGAATGAGTTGATATCCATGACTTTAACATAAAATAATGATGCTATAAAGAATATGAAGAAATGATTTGATTTACCTATTTGCTTCCATGCACAGAGCTGCCTTGGTATATAAAACTAAAATAGGCCGAGTGCAGTGGTTCAGTCCTGTAATCCCAGCACTTTGGGAGGCTGAGACAGAAAGATCACTGGGGAACAGGAGTTTGAGAACAGCCTGGGCAACATAGCAGGGCTCCATCTGTACAAATATAAATACATAATTTACATTAAATCACAAGAAAAAACTGTCTGTAGTGATAGCACTTTGTTGAAAGAAGTGCTCAATTGTAACAGAACTAGGTCTTTGTTTTGTACGACATTGTTGTATTATTGCTAAAGTAGGAGTAAATGCAATAGAATTTGCCCCAAATCAGAAGGCAATTGTGAATTATTGTCTTAATCATGCTTTTCTTTGTAAATGTTATAATTTGGAAGGGAAAATACAAAGTACTATAGTATTTTAAAACTCAATAAATTAAAACTACTGAGTAATCAATCTAGCATGTGTAAAGACTTTGAGATGTGCAAGAATTTAATATTTAGGAGTCTTGCCATTATTCTGACATGTGAAAATTAGAATGAAGGTGACATTAGCAAAAATATTGGTTTTTGAAACAGGATTAAAATTTAGTAAAGGAATAAATAAACGGAAAGGACTGACTAGGCGAACACAGAAAAGAAAATCCTGGGGTGTTGATGCTGACCCCAAGCCACTCGGATTCTGGAACTGATTAAAAGGAATAATTCATGAAGCATTTGGAAGTAATCTCTCTGCTATATTATGCATTCATGAGCTATTTATTAGGATATTGTGGCTACTTTTGGTCACTATGCTTTTTAAAAGATGTGGACAAACTGGAAAAAATCAAGGAAGAATGAGAAAAATGAATAAGGGTTAGAAAATAGTGACCTTATGAAAGGTTTAAAGAATCATGTTGTTTATAACAGAGAAGAAAAGTCCATGGAGCAGTCTGATTGCTTTTATTAATTGAAGTATTTTCATAAGGTTATAACTAATTAGTATATTGTCTCCACACTACTGTTACCTAGAACAAAACGAAGTTTAATTAAATAACATATGGGTGTTTGTGTGTGTGTGTGTGTGTGTATGTATGTATGTACTACACGCATACCATAAATTAAACTTGTTTTTGTTTTTTCCTTTCTTTGATGTAATGATGGAAGTGCTAGAACCTTATTTCAGTAATTCTTAGGAGGATAAATCTCCCTTGAGATCTGAAAATAGGTCCCTCTCTTTTTCTGAACATAATAGCTTCCTTGGTGTAGGAAAGGGGCTACACAAGTATCTTCTAGATTTCAGATGGTATAGGATCAGGACATTTAGTCAAACAATCATTAAGAGGGTAGGTGGGTGAATTGGACAGGAGGGGTACATAGGGCTTTTTGAGTGTTTAGACTTATAAAGGGAAGTTATAAAGGGAAGTTATACCTCTGGGCATCCAGATACCACTGCAGAGCTATAAAGAAAATTGCTGTGAAAATTTTGAAACAGTACTCTCAGAGACTGAGAGATGGTTGAATATGGCTGAGAGAGATGAGCCCAGGTAGCTGGATTATGTGAATCTCAGCAGTTGAGATCCTTGTTTCATTTTCATTCTGAGACTAGAATCCTTTGGAGATTCACGGAATCAATTACCTAGCTGACTGTGGAGGACCAGTTGTCAACAGGGACACCATGTGGTAGGGAGAAGCAATGGCAGTAGAGAAAAGAAATCAAGCTGTCCCATTTGACTAGGGAGAGGTGAAAGCCCAGAAAGAATCGAGTTTTCCTCTAATGTGGACATATGAGACTGTAATAGAGGTATGATTGAACGTACAACCAAAGTTGGAAGAGTAGCTTTGCAGAAGAGAAGCTATATTAAGAAAATATTCTTTTAAAATGAAAGAAAGAATAAAAATGTGTTAAAGATAAGTGGGAACATTTAATTATTTATAAATATGATTTGCTCCTGGCAGTTGTTCCTAATATGTCTAAATGAGATAAAATCATTCCATTTTTAACTTTCATGACACCATGAACTTTTGCTTGGAATTCACCAAAATTGAAATTTGGTATTTATTACTGTTTTGTTGACAAGTCTGCCCTCCTATCCCCAGAATATACATTTCACAAGTACAGGTAGGTGCTTACATCTCACCTCTGTATCTTCAACATAGTCTCACTTTAGATTCATAGGATCACCATGTATCATTGGTATAGTTTGGCTGTGTCCCCACCCAAATCTCAACAACTACTGTAATCCAAATTGCAATCCCCACGTGGTGAAGGAAGAAACTGGTGGGAGGTGATTGGATCATGGGGATAGTTTCCCCTATGCTGTTCTCACGACAGTGAGTTCTCAAGATATCTGATGGTTTTATAAGTGGCAGTTTCCCTGCTCTCTCTCTCTTTTCTGCTGCTATGTAAGACGTGCCTTGCTTCTCCGTTCACCTTAAGCCATGATTGTAAGTTTCCTGAGGTCTCTCTAGCCATGCAGAACCGTGAGTCAATTAAACTTTTGTGTATAATCACCCAGTCTCAGGTATTCTTTATAGCAGTGTGAGAACGGGCTAATACACTCATCGACCTCTATCACAGTGATGCATAACATACATTCAGTACAACACTTGGTGCATAGCACACACTCAATAAATACTTAGGGATTAAATGTCATTCTTTAATAGTCTAAAAGCTAAACACATTATTTAAAAACTTTCTCACAATGATGAAAATCCTAGACCCAGATAGTATCATGGAGGCATCTTTGCAAACATATAAAGAATAAATGCAAATAAGAAGTCACACAAATCAGAAATCAATTATTTCAGGAAGTTGAAGTTGAAAAGAGTGAATAGTCTCTAGTTCTTTTTATGAGATTAGCACCAAAATCTTAACTCCAAAACCCAACAAAGAAATTACAAGAAAGGTAAATTACAGACCTATCATGAGCATAGACGCAAACATCCTTAATAAAATATGAGTATTTAAAATTCAATGTTTGTTTACATATATGAAAATCAGATGGGATTTTTCCCATATTCAAAGTTAGTTTAGCATTGAAAAATCAATCAGTATAATTTACCACATCAAAGAAAAAAGAAAGGGGAGAAAAAGTGCATGATTATTTTGATGTATTTAGAAAAATCATTTGACAAAATTCAACATTTATCTATGATAAAACTCCAAAAATACTAGGAATAGAGGAAACATATTAACCTACCCCTAATCTAAAAGAATATCTACAAAAAACCTAGTGCAGAAATCTTATACAAAGGGGAAATATTGAAAAATGATCTCTTGAAATTAGGAATTAGAAACAGATGTTCACTATTAATATTACATTCAATATTGTATTGCAAATCTAGCCAGTAAAATAAGGCAAGAGAAAAAACCTAATTAGAAAAAAAGAAATAAAACCATCATTATTCACAGGCCTAATAATCATGTGCCTAGAAAATATAAAGAACTTGCAAGCAATCAAAATTAATAAGTGAATTTAGCAAAGTTATTGGGTATATGTTCAATTCACAAGCATTCTAGTAACGAAACAACAAAAAAGTGAAATGAAAAATTGGTATCATTATATTAGCGTCAACAAACATCAAATATCAAGGAAAAAATGTATCAAAATATGTTCAAAATATACTAGAAGTTAAAATTTTTATTAAGTTTAAAGAAGACTAAATAAATGGAGAGATGATTCATGATTATTGGAAGGTATGATATTGGGAGGCATAGTATAAAAATGTCAATTTTCTCCAGACAATGTGTAGATTCAATGCAATCATAACCAAAATTCCATCAGGTTTTTTAAAAATTAAAATTGATAAACTTATTAGAGAAGACCAATATTGCTAATGCAATATTGAAGAAAGAAAACAATGCTAGACCCTATCAAATATCAAGACCTATTATAAAGCTAAAGTAATTAGAACAATTTGATATTTGTGCAAGAATAGACAAGTTGAACAATGGAACAACAAAAAAGCCCAGAACTGTCCCCCACATACTGTCATCTAATAGTGGTGGGTGCTCTCAGATATGAGAAGCCCATATCTCCCTTAACACATGAAGGAATTACTGTCTCAGATGCTGGAAATGCTCCTGGGAGATGTTTCTTAATTGTCAACCCTCTATGGGAATTTTCTAAGCTGAAGAAAATTGGCTCACTCAAGATTACACTTACTTCCAGGATTAGCCTGCATCCAACATAGGGATGTAAAGACCTAGTCTTCTCTCCTCAACTCAGGACAACTTCAGAAGGTCATCCCAGCTCCATATCTCCCCATAAAATCCACAGAAGCTTTTATTGGGATAGCATTTTCCTTCTCTGAAATTCTGTTTCTTTTATAACTCTTCTACAGTTGTGAAATCCTAAGAGCAATTCTTAATAAATGTCTGGCAATCTAATCTTCTCAGAGTCTGATTCATGTGGAAGCCAAATTGCAGCAGTTAGTGCCAAGAAGTATTCAAACAAGCAGATGCTAAAATGTGATTTCAGAGCTGGATCATGTGCTGCCTGGCTGGAGGATGACAGTGGACTACTGCAAAGTCAATCAAGTAGTAGTCTCAGTTGCAGCTGCTGGGCCAGATGTGCTTCTTGTTGCTAAAGTAGCATAGCAGGTGCATGATATATGGCCATTGTGTTGATGAATGTGTTCTCCTCTATTCTTATCTGAAAAGAGGATCATAAACACTTTGCATTTACTTGGAATAGACAGGTATACTTTTGTCCCTTGATTATGATGACTCTTTTGCACTGTTATAGTATAAGGTGATCTAAATCCTCTGGATATTCCACACATCATACAGATTCACTGTATTGACGCCATTATCTTGATTGGACTGGATGAGCAAGAAGGGCCTAGTGGATTGGAGTCCTTGGTAAGAGCTATGTGTTACAAACAGTGGTAAATAAACTCACAGTGATTCAGCAAGCCATCACATCAGTAAAACTTTTAGGAGTCAAGCAATCCATTTTTTTTTTAATTAATTAATTTACTTTTTTTTGAGACGGAGTCTCGCTCTGTCTCCCAGGCTGGAGTGCAGTGGCTCTATCTCGGCTCACTGCAAGCTCCGCCTCCCGGGTTCACACCATTCTCCTGCCTCTGCCTCCTGAGTAGCTGGGACTACAGGCTCCCGCCACCACGCCCGGCTAACTTTTTGTATTTTTAGCAGAGACGGGGTTTCACCCTGTTAGCCAGGATAGTCTCGATCTCCTGACCTCGTGATCCACCCGCCTCGGCCTCTGAAAGTGCAGGGATTACAGGCGCGAGTCACTGAGCCCACTGTGATCCTTTACTCTCCCTATTAAAAGATAAATTATTGCATTCTGTATTTCCTACTACAAAGAAGGAAGGACAATAGTAGGTAGGCCCATTTGTGTTAAGAAAGCACCATGTGCCACATCTGGGAATACTGCTCTTTTATACCAGGTAACACAAAAGTCTTCCACTTTTGAATAGGACCCAAGGAGAAAAGGGCTTTGTAGAAAAGAAAAAAAAAAAAAAAAAAAAAAAAAAAAAAAAAACCTCTGTAATGTTCCTCCTGACAGAATCTATGATGTTTAATGTATCAGTAGTGAAATACGCTGTGATGAGTTTATGGAAAATCCCAATGACAAAATCATAACATAGACCCTTAGGGCTCTGTAGCAAGGCCATGTCATCTTCAGTGAATAATTACATGCCTTTTCAAACATAGCCTTTGGTGTATCACTGTGCTCTAGTAAAAATCGAGTACCTACTCAGGTGACCATGGGGCCAGAACTGCCCTTCATAAGCTGAGTTCTATCAGTTCTACCATGTAAGGATGTCAAATGACCCTAGTAACAATCCACTATGAGACAGGAGTGGTGCATCTGGGGAGTAAGCGTGAGCAGGAATGAAAGACACAAGCTATTTGCCCAAGGATGCAGCTCAGATCCCCTGCCATCCACCACTGCTGCACGGTGTGTCTCTCTCAGCTCATACTTAAGGCCAAATGGAAGGAGAAAAAGGCAAGCTTGATTCCAGTGTGGGAGCCTAATATGTGAGGGAAAATTTTTCTGATGGAAAGAGCTTTTGGCAAGTACCTGGTAATAAACTTTGTGTTAAAAGATAAATGGCTCTAAATTAGAAATATATGGATTCATGATCAGTGGCAAATGGCTTGTCTCCCTGCTGGGAGCTGGGAGAGGTAAGATTGAAAGATTTGAGATAAGGAATTCTTGAGCAGGAGCATTTGGATGGATATGTGAGAGTGAGTACAACATGTGAAAATCTCTGTATTACATGTTAATGACCACCAAAGAGTATCTGTTAAGACAGAGTCACTAATCAAGCTAGACAAAGTCACTCAGCCTGTTGACATTGTCCAGCCGCTGTACTAGCCAACCCAATGCTGACATGTGGATATGTGATGGAATATAGTGGCAGAGGTAGGAAAATGCATGAGCCCCAGAGCATGGGCTGTCACTTACCAAGGCTGAACCATCTACTCTTACTACCAAACTTCCAGTCTGCCAGAACAGAAACCAGCTGTATTAGTTCCTTCTCACACTGCTCTGAAGAAATACCTGAGACTGGGTAATTTATAAAGAAAAGAGATTTAATTGGCTCATAATTCCACAGGCTGTACAGGATGCATGGCAGCATTTGCTTTTGGGGAGGCCTCAGGGCACTTTTACTCATGGCAGAAGGCAAAGTAGGAACAGGCATCTTACATGGTGGGAGCAGAACTAAGAGATAGAGTGGGGAGGTGCCACGCAATTTCCAAGCAACAAGATCTCAAGATAACTCACTCACTCACTCACTCTCTCACTATCACAAGAGCAGCACCAAGAGGATAGTGTTAAACCATTCATGAGAACCTGCCCCCATGATCGAATCACATCCCACCAGGCACCACCTCCAACACTGGGGATTACAATTCAATATGAGATTTGGGCAGTACACACATTCAACCATATCACTAATACTCATCCCCTTTTTTATCTTTCATTGAAGACATCTACCTGTCACTGGGTGGAAAGTTGACTACACAGGGCCCATTTCACACTAGACAGGTTAGTGATTAATCTCGACAGAAAAAGACACACTTCCTAGTCGGGAGTGTGGCTTACGCCTGTAATCCCAGCACTGTGGGAGGCCGAGGCGGGCGGATCATGAGGTCAGGAAATCGAGACCATCCTGGCTAACATGGTGAAACCCCCCTCTACTAAAAATACAAAAAATTAGCCAGGCATGGTGGCATGGGCCTGTAGTCCCAGCTACTTGGGAGGCTGAGGCAGGAGAATCACTTGAACCGGGGAGGCAGAGATTGTGGTGAGCCAAGATCACACCATTGCACTCCAGCCTGGGAGACAGAGCGAGACTCCATCTAAAAAAAGAAAAAAAAAGAAAAAGAAAAAGAAAAAGATGCGTTTCCCTTAGTACCTGAGGTGACACATAAAATTAACAATCACATCCCTCAAATTCCAAGTTTACTTAAGATGTCACTTTATATACTTTTAGCCTCTGATTTTTATCTGTAATACACATTAATGTATTAAAGTAATGTAATATAGGTGTTATATAAATGTGTATGTATGTATTTGTACACATACATAAATAAAATATTCATTATATGTAGTACTAATAGTCTAAAACTATAAATCCTTAGAGTTGTGGTAGGCAGTGTTATTATCACTTATAACAGATCATAATTTAGCATTTTTGGTGTATAACCTGGGCCCAATACTAAACTTCCTTGGGCCTCATTATGCCTACCTGTAAAATGGAATGAAAATATCTAGTAGTCCATTGGAAATTTATGTGCCAAGAATTACAGGTTTCTAGCATAAGATATTTTTTGTAATATTGGCTAGTTTTTTGAAAATATTACTTTGGGCTAGTTACTTATTTTCTCTGTACCTCAGGTTTTTCATCCACAAAAATAAAATAACAATAGCACACCCATAAGGGTTTGGTGAGGATTGAATGTGTTCTTGTATAGAAAGTGCCTGTACAATGCCTGCAGTATTCCTTCAATAAATTTTGGTAGTATTATTCTATAGATACTCTAGTCAAGTAACCAATGTGCAGAGGCTATTTCATACACGTCCTCTATGCTGAAAAGCCCCACTTTCCTTCTCCCAGCCTCCTACCTTACCAGACAATCATGCCTCCTACCTAAAGGATAAGGTAGCATTTTCATCTGTCCGTTCAACCTGCCATTTATAGCCATGGTCGCCTCCTTTTTGTTACACTATGTTCTTTGACGAAAGCTTCTCCCTCCCTATGTGCTCTGGTGGGTGTGTTTCTGGAATCTGACAGTCTGCCCTCTGGTCACCAAAGATGCCTTTATTCTTCTCATCCACAGAACATACTAATCTTCTGTATTAGAGTTTAATCAGAGGAGCAGAGCCACAGGAAACATTATAAACCATAGGATTTATTATAGGCAATTCGCTTTCTATATTAAGCAGCTGCTAGACAGCGATTACTTCGGTACCTGAGGCTGGGCCTGAGGTCAGCAGGACAAATAGTAGAGGAAGACAGAAGAAAACGAAATGGGAATGAATAAGACAAAACTGGACCCTCCAAGGACAAGGTGAACCCTGCGTTGTTTTCTCAACGTCTTGAAGACACCAGCTATGACACTGAGTGTGAGCTCTGTCAGAAGCTGGAGTCCTTTGTCATGGAGCCACACACACACCTAGCCCACAACCAGAGAAGCTGAAGGAGATCTGTTGGGAGGGGAAGAAGCTGCCGGCTGGCTACCGCCTCAAACCAACAAGGGGAGCAGATGGATCCCTGCATGTGTGAGCTGCAGCAGCGCTGGACCTCCAGAGCGGACCTGAGCATGCAAAGAATCGGGCTGCTGCTTCCTGTTCCCTTCCAAATCTCATACAAAATGCCTCTTGTGGCACAAGCTAACCTGAAACTTTGCAGGAAAGGGGATTCTCAGAATTTTGTGGTTTGCTAGACTGGCACAGTACAAATTTACCACATCTCCTCCCCAAGGGAGACAAGAAAAGTCCTTCAAGTTCAAAGTGCCAGGATGTCTGGGTCATGTGCTGTCTCTCCATGAAATCCAGATGTGGCTCCTTGTGATCTAGTTACCCATGAACTTAAAAAACAAGTTATCTGCTCATCCCTATCCCACCCCTTCCCCACACAAAAACCTACAATATATTGGAGCAGAATACCATAATAAACACTCCCATTTGGAAAAAGAAAAATTAGAAAACACATGGTAAATGCCAGTTTTTAGCAATGCTGAAATTCTAGCGGTCTGCATTTCCAGATCTCTCTTGTCTGACTTTGGGAGAACTTTTTTGATGAATCGCTGATTCTGCTTTCTGGGACACACTTTCTTGTCCAGGTTCTGATTTGTTTTTCTAAGACCAGCCGAGCGAGCGCAGAAGAACCAGCGGGTAGGCAAGTGTAGGAGCAAAACTGCAAATTTATTTTTGGTAACCTAAGGTGTTGGGAAGAGGTCTGTCGGACTCTGGCAAAGAAGGCCGGCAGAGTCCCCCGGTGGGGCTCTCCGACGGAGTTCCGGCAGTCCCAACATCCTGACAGGAGTGGGGGTGGGAAGTCTGCGTGGCTCACTGGCCGAGAGCGGCTTTTCTAGGAGTGGGAGGGCAATAGGCGGGGCATGGGCGTGTGGGGGGCGTTCCGCAGGTGCGACCAGGTAAATCTTGGTCTCTTCGGATTGACGTCACCTGGCGCATGCCCAGTTGATCTGCACCTTCCCAGGCGCCGGCTGCATTTTCGCGTGTGCGGGAAGAGTTGGTGGTGAAGAAGAACCCCGAAGTGCACCATCTTGCCTCCGTTCGTCCAACAGGTTCTTTATGGTTCCTGGCTGGCTTTCTTGAAAGTTATTCCTTGTCCGTTACCCTCCATGACTGTTTCTAAACTGAGAATTGAGGAGTGCGCTTTCCCTGGTGGCGGGATCACATTCACAACACACTTTACTTTTTCTGCCTCTGCAAATTTGCAGGCCCAAGAGTTGTTTGTTGTAGTTGTTGTTTAACAGTTAGATTCTAATCCACATGGATTTTATTTGGGTGCTGGTGTGAAAAATGATCTAACGATTTTTTTTCCAAATGTAGAGTTGATTATTTCAAGCTCATTTATTGATAAGTTCATCTTTTCCATGCTAATTTGAAATGCCACCTTTATCATAAATGAAACTCCCATATATACATGAAACCATTTCCGGACCCTTCTCCTGTTTCATTGACCTTTTGTATCTATACGGCAGTGACTTCAGCTAGGGGAACAGAGCATTCACTGCACCAGGAGAATTCGTAATGTCTGGATCCATTTTTGGTTGTTAAAACTGAGGCATGGGATCCCACTGTCATTTACTTGGTGGAGGTAGGAAATACTGCTAACATCCAAAATACACAGAACATCCTTCCACAACGAGGAATTACCTGGCCCCAAATTTCCACTGTGCTGAGGTCAAGATATCCTTGTATAATGGTTTCAAAAATATGATTTTAAGTAATATTTTTATGCGTATTCTTACGGTATTCTCTTCCAGGTGTTCTAATAATAAATTTGAGTTCCACAAAGAAATCTTGTTTGGGTGTGTTTGAGGATGTCATTGACTTTTTAGATCAATTTGGAAAGTATGAACATTTTATGATATTGATAATTTCATGGCTTTATAGATTAATTTGGAAAGTGTTAACATCCTCATAATATTGATCATTTCCCTTTAGGATTATGATATGACTCTTTATTTACTTTGGTCTTTCTTTACATTCTTCAATAGAGTTTTACAGGTTTACTGATGTAGATTTTGCTTATTTATACTAGGTTTTATTCCTAATTTTTATTTTTCTTGTTCCTCTTATAAATATAATTTTTTAAAGTTACATTTTCTCATTTTATCTGCACTGAAAACTTTCTGCCTTTTGAAATACAGAACCTATTTTAAAATATCTATGGTAAATACAACATTCTCATATGTTGTATTCACTGTAAATATTATCAGTTATTGAAGGTTTTTTTTTGTTGTTTTTGTTTTTTTTTTTTTTGCACAAAGGGATTTAATTCAGGGAACTAGAGAATTTTAACAATCATGGGAAGTCATGGAAAATGAAACTGCAGGGAGACAGCCCTGATGATTTCAACTGCCTATAGAAAGAAAGGGATGATTCTCAAGACACAAAACTTCAAGCCACCTATTACTTCCCCAGTTGAAATAGTGTCTTTCTTCTGCATATGGCTAGCCGGTTATTGTAGTGCCATTTATTAAACAGTTCTTTCCCCATTGCTTATTTTTATTGATTTTATCAAAGATTCAATGGTTTTAGGTGTGCAGGGTTTATTTTGGGGTTCTCTATTCTGTTCCACTGGTCTATGTGTCTGTTTTTGTACCAGTACCATGTTGTTCCAGTTACGGTAGCCTTATAGTATTGTTTGAAGTCAGGTAATGTGATGCCTCTGGCTTTGTTCTTTTTGCTTAGGATTGCTTTGGCTATTCAGGCTCTTTTTTGGTTCCAACTGAAATTCAGAATAGATTTTCCTAATCTGTGAAAAATGATGCTGGTGTTTTGATAGGGTTAGCACTGAAAATATACATAGCTTTGGGCAGTATGGCCATTTAACTATATTCATTCTTCTAATCCATGAGCATGGAATATTTTTCAATTTATTGGTGTCATTTCTAATTTTTTTCCACAGTGTTTTGTAGTTCTCCTTGTAGAGATCTTTATTATTATTATTATTTTACTTTAAATTCTAGGGTACATGTGCACAATGTGCAGGTTTGTTACATATGTATACATGTGCCATGTTGGTGTGCTGCACCCATTAACTCATCATTTACATTAGGTATACCTCCTAATGCTATTCCTCCCCCCCACAATAGGATCCAGTGTTTGATGTTCCCCTTCCTGTGTCCAAGTGATCTCATTGTTCAATTCCCACCTATGACTGAGAACATGCGGTATTTGGTTTTCTGTTCTTGCCATAGTTTGCTGAGAATGATGGTTTCCAGTTGCATCCATGTCCCTACAAAGGACATGAACTCATCCTTTTTTATGGCTGCATGGTATTCCATGGTGTATATGTGCCACACTTTCTTAATCCAGTCTGTCACTGATGGACATTTGGGTTGATTCCAAGTCTTTGCTATTGTGAATAGTGCTGCAATAAACATATGTGTGCGTGTGTCTTTGTAGCAGCATATCTTATAATCTTTTGGGTATATCCCCAGTAAAGGGATGGCTGGGTCAAATGGTATTTCTAGTTCTCGATCCTTGAGGAATTACCACACTGTTTTCCACAATGGTTGAACTAGTTTACAGTCCCACCAACAGTGTAAAAGTGTTCCTATTTCTCCACATCCTCTCCAGCACCTATTGTTTCCTGATTTTTTAATGATTGCCATTCTCACTGGTGTGAGATGGTATCTCATTGTGGTTTTGATTTGCATTTCTCTGATGGTGAGTGATGATGAGCATATTTTCATGTGTTTGTTGGCTGTATGAGTGTCTTCTTTTGAGAAGTGTCTGTTCATATCCTTTGCCCACTTTTTGATGAGGTGGTTTGTTTTTTTCTTGTAAATTTGATTGAGTTCTTTGTAGGTTCTGGATATTAGCCCTTTGTCAGATGAGTAGATTGCAAAAATTTTCTCCCATTCTGTAGGTTGCCTGTTCACACTGATGGTAGTTTCTTTTGCTGTGCAGAAGCTCTTTAGTTTAATTAGATCCTATTTGTCAATTTTGGCTTTTGTTGCCGTTGCTTTTGGTGTTTTAGACATGAAATCCTTGCCCATGCCTATGTCCTGAATGGTATTACCTAGGTTTTCTTCTAGGATTTTCATGGTTTTAGGTCTAACATTTAAGTATCTAATCCATCTTGAATTAATTTTCATATAAAGAGTTAGGAAAGGATCCAGTTTCAGCTTTCTACTTATGGCTAGCCAATGATGAACATTTTTTTTTTTTTAAACTGTTATATCTTGAGGTGTTCTCCCAACTGGACCATTCTTTTCATGAGTTCTAAACAAATTAACAAAGAAAACAAAGGAATGGAAGTGGAGGTCAAGATACCTATTTTTACTGGAAGTATCTAAGTTACAGGATGTAGCTTGTTGTAAGAGCCAAATGGGCTTCCTAACTGAATTCCAGAATTGGGCAAACAACCCATCCAGTCACAAGCACTGATAGACTGCCTGCAGTTTACCCTCAACAACTATGACTTCTGCTTGTGCTTCACTGTTTATGTCACATGTGAGTTTCTTTCACTGGTAGTCGCTAACCCACAACCACGCTGGTAAATGGATTCCAGAAAACGTCATTTCAGGATTCTCTTCTGAAATGCAGAGGAGACCTTAGGAAAGAGTGGCAAGGATCTGAGTTGACATTAGATACAGGTGGGTAACCTAGCACCCTCAGGCCGATTCCATTCTGCCACCTGTATTTTTGGATTACAGTCATACCCATGAATTGCCCCTGACTGGTTTCATGCTGCAATGTTGGAGGTGAGTATTTGCCACAGAGACAGCACTGCTGGCAAAGTCTCAAATATTCATTATCTACCATTTACAGAAAAAAGTTTCTCAACCTTTGCAATAGAAAATCTAGTATACATTCTATGAGTATTGGTATTTTGTGTTTTTTTATGTATTCTTGAGTCAATTTTGATCATTTACATACCTCCTTGAATGTCATCCTATTGCTTTTAAACTTATTCTTTATCTTTACACTTTTGTGTTTCTTTTCTTTTTACTAATAATGTTTCTAATACTTTTTGTTTTGATTAGACTTGACCAGAAGTTATTTTAATTGTTTTGCATAATTTGTTATTATTTTAATTAATTTTTGCTTTTGATTTTGTTTCCTTTTGTATTTAAAAGGAAATAACCTTTTAAAAATCATATATTTGATTGAATGCTTAAACCATTTATTTAAAATATTATTGTGTTATAATAAAGGCATTTATAGTTATAAATTTTCTTTTCAATACTGCTTTGGATTAAGTCCAATACTTTTGAAATATAAATATTCATGATTACTTTCTAAAGTTTATGTTTCTAGTTTTAATAAGCTCTTTAACTCGAATTCATTTGGAAGTATGTTTTAATTTTGCAAGTAGAGGAGTTTATGTGTTTGTGTTATGTTTCCAGTTATTTATAGTCAACTTCTAGTTACTGCATTTTGGCTTAAAAATCAGGGCTATATGGATTCCCTTGCATAGAAGTAGTTGAATTATTCATTGTGGACTTATAAATAGCCACTATCACCTATGGTAGGGGAAAATAATTGAAGGTTTTGATAAGATTATCAATGGATTATTTTATGCTTTTTAAAATTTATTTTCTTTTTAACCAAATATAAAATTATCTCAATTATTATATGTCATGTTACTTGTGTCATTAAAATTCTGTATCTTTCACTTTTTATTGTCTGCTTGATTTGAAAGAAGCATGGTAAAATCTTTTACTACTTTTGTTGAATTGCGTACTTCTTTCTTTCCTTATAGAACTTTTTATTATACATTAGTTATAGTGTGTGATGCATAAACATTTGTGATTGTTTTAATTATTTTATGTAATCTATTTGTCCAATCTACTAATAAGCTTATCAAAGACATTCTTCATTTTTATTAAAACATTGTCAAATTTCCACATTTTCTTTTTAGCCTTCCTGAGAATTGTCATCTTTCACTCACGTTACCCGTTTGATGTTGCATGTTGCTACTTTTCCTGTTAGAGCCCTTACTACAGTAATCATAGTTACTTTAAATTCCCTGTTTGGTGATTGTGACATGTGTATTATATCTGAGATTGTTATTTTTTCTTGCTTTTGGTTGTACCTTGTAATTTTTTGTCAAATGCTGGACATGTTTTATTGGTTATAGGAACAGAGGCAAGTAGGTCTTTAGAATAAAGTTTCATGTTAATCTGGTTAGGAGCTGGGCTTGATTTATATTTGCTGTAGCTATAGGTGCCAAAGCTTGGCTTGAGTGTTTTCACTTTTGACTTCCTTCTTGACTTTGGGCTTATAGCAGTCCCTTGCAATGCACAGTTTTGTTTTCTGCAGTTTCATTTACCTGCCATCAACTATAGTCCAAAAATAGGGGAATATAGTAGAATAAGATATTTTGAGAGAGTGAGAGGCCACATTTACATAACTTTTATGACATTATATTGTTTGAATTACTGTTTTATTATAATAGTCATTAACCTTCTACTTTGCTTAATTTTTAAATTAATTTTTCTCATACGCATGTACGTATAGGGAAAAACAGTATGGATAGGGTTCAGTATCATGCATGATTTCAAGCATCCACTGGGGGTCTGGGAAGGAATCCCCTGTAGATAAAGGGGAACTACTGTACCCTTCCTTAGAGTCTGTTTCTCAGC
The DNA here is from genome assembly GCF_002776525.5 of Piliocolobus tephrosceles. Taxonomy (NCBI): domain Eukaryota; kingdom Metazoa; phylum Chordata; class Mammalia; order Primates; family Cercopithecidae; genus Piliocolobus; species Piliocolobus tephrosceles. Next base: position 32,701,069 of record NC_045436.1, on the reverse strand, counting down.
CATAATTCACTATGATACAAGACTTCTTTGGGTGCAGTGGTAAGGTAGGTAAATAAAAGCATTCTATAATCTCCTAATTAAATCTTAGTCTTTTATTGGGGCCTGTGTCTCTGGCTTGTGAGCTTCCCAAGGATTTCTTCTTGTATAACTTTCCTTCTTAGCTAAGACAGAAAAGCTAGAGGAGGCTGGAGTAAGAGGAATGCTCTTCCTCTACAGCTCAGGAACAAGGTCTTTTCCCTGGAGAGTAGGTCTTTGTTATGGAGAAACCCATATTCCACAATGATCACTTTTCCCCTCCCCTTGCAAGAGCAAGGAGGATCTTCCTCCAGTCTTCATTGCAAGAACCTGGTAGAGTTCAGGGAAGAAAAGCTCATGAAGTATGGAGCCCCCAGCAATATCACTTTGTCATGTTAGTCTACTCAGTCTCTAGTAAATTGTCAAAATTACCATTTAAGTGTCCTTAGCAGTTTATATTTTGAATAGCTCCACTCTAGATAAGCAGATCTCAGCTCAGACTGAATTTTCCTGTCTCTCCAGATTCCATGGTAGAGGTTTGCATGGCAAACTTAGTTCTTTGATAGGGCTTAAAAAGTCACTGATTTTAATTTCATCCAACTTTTTCTTGTTGAAGGACAGGAGTGACAACTTCCAAGCTCTTTATACCTTGGAGCTAAAACTGGAAGTCCTGAATCCAGTCTTTATCATGATAAATATACATTGTGGGGGGGCTCATTTAATGGTTTTAGTATTATATCTCACTTATCTGATTTTTAAATTATCGTTTGCTTAAAACATGTGTAGTCATCTTATTATGTTTAGCCATCTCCTGTGTAGTCATTTTATTATGTTGAACTGTCTGTCTATGTAATTTAGTTTTTGTTTCACTCTTTGTGAAAAGCACATAGCTAAATTTTGTTTCTTGTTTGAATGCAATCTGGTATTTTAATAGGCTAATTCAACCCACTACTGCCATACTGTTGTTGCACCTTCCAGCTATCTCTTTTCTTTGTCATTTGCGGATTCTGACGTTTGGTTTTCCAAATTGATCACTTGTTTTTAGCAATCTTTTTTTTTTACTTCCTCTGTTAACCTTTTTTTAATATACAAAAATCATGTTGTTGTTTTTAAGTTTTAAAACCTCTTCTTTGTTATTTGATAATTTCCTTTAAATGTGTTCTTAGATCACCTAAGAATTTATTTTTATTTCCTTACTCATAGCTGGGTAACGTTTTACCCAGGTGGTGAAAGGTTAAAAATGAATTCTATCACCTGCTGGCTAGGAGACAATGTTCTGGTCTGCTATAATCCATAGATCTAGTGGCTGTGCTTGGAAGCCTCCAGGTTTGTGAGCTCCTCATGGAGTAGAGCAGTAAGTTGCATTCTTCTCCTGGCTTCCGATTCTCCTGCCACAGTTCTTTACCTAGGAAGACATATGAACTAAGAGTATTCTGTTTTTCCCTGTGCTATGATTATAAAGTGGGTAGAAACAGTTATTCCATGAAAGGTACGGCATGGGATGTCATCACCCTTATTTTCTCATGCAGGTTCTCCTTTCAGACTGCCTGGTCTTCTGTGACAGGAAAACACATTTCATGAAACCTACTCCTTGTGGAGCCTCCTTGTAAAAGGGGACATTTAAATTACTGTGGGATTCTCCACTTCTCCCTAAACTGTAGCCCTTGGCCCCAGATTCCCCTATATTTTCTTAACCCAGTTACAGCTCCTCAAAACATACATAGAGAGTAATCAACAAAGAGATAATTTTTAAAAAGAAGTATTCATTAGTAACATAGAAAGTCATCTTTGCCAATTTGGGAGGCTGAGGTGGGCGGATCATGAGGTCAAGAGATCAAGACCATCCTGGCCAACATGGTGAAACCACGCCTCTACTAAAAATACAAAAATTAGCTGGGCATGGTGGCATGCACCTGTAGTCCTAGCTACTCAGCAGGCTGAGGCAGGAGAATCGCTTCAACCCGGGAGGCAGAGGTTGCAGTGAGCCGAGATCACGCCACTGCACTCCAGCCTGGTGACAGAGCAAGACTCTGTCTCAAAAAAAAAAAAAAAAAAAAAAAAAAAAAAAATCATCTTTATAGATTCTCTTGCTGGTTATTATTTTTTCCATCTTCTCAAATAACAAAAGTGTTTAAAAGTAACTTCTTTGTACTGAAGTCTGTTTAAACACAGTAATGTATGCCTAAAAAAGATGGAAGAATTTTTATATTTTGGCTTTTGTAAGTAAACACGATCCTCACATTTGAATTAGCTAAAGTATAGAAATATATCTTTATCTATGTATTAGGAGAGCTCTTCAGGCCAGGCACAATGGCTTCATGCCTGTAATCCTAGCACTTTGGGAGACTGAGGTGAGTGGATCACTTGCAGTCAGGAGTTTGAGGCCAGCCTGGGCAACATGGTGAAACCCTCTCTCTACTAAAAGAAATACAAAAATTAGCCAGATGTGGTGGTGGGCACCTGTAATTCCAGCTACTCGGGAGACTGAGGCAGGAGAATCGCTTGAACCTGGGAGGTGGAGGCTGCAGTGAGATCAAGCCACTGTACTCCAGATTCTGCCACAAGGAAGGAGACTATGTCTAAAAAAAAAAAAAAGAGTTCTTCTATTATTACTTTGTATCTGGCTAAACTAAAGCCCTCAAGCCGATACTGTCCTATTTATTTACAAGATAATGTTATCCTGAAAAATTGTGGAAATGAAGAGACCTATTTCTTGAAATGTATTTTCGTCTACTTGTCAATATGGAAATAATGAAATGTATTACTTCAAAAACAGTGGAAATGTTATCAAATTTAGTGAGCTTTATTCACATATTAACATTCTAGTTTCTTTGGACCTTCTTAAATTTTAGCCTACTCCCTCTTTCTTGCTGGCTTTTCTCATCCTCTTCCAGACCCATCACCAATTGGAGCTACACATTTGTTCAAAGCAGATTTAACTGTTCATAATAAAATCAGTGAAACTGCACTGTCATTTATAGTAAAATTTAAAACTTATTCTTTCACTAGCCTAATAAAGCCACTATTACATTTAGCCGTTCCATCAGTAACACTGTACCTGAACTGGCATCTGGCTGAGACATCCTGTCTTGGTTTTCAAATGGAAACAATTAACTCAATCAATTGCACATATTTTCCCCAGGACTTACACTAACCAAAATGGAACGGTGATAAATGAACAATTACTTCTGGAAATTCCTACGTTTCTTTTGATAACATGCCAAAGCAAAAATTAAAAACTGTAACTTTCTAAAGGAGCATAGACACAACTCTTTTCTATTTATTTGTTTTCCTAAACATAGACCATTATATTCCACATGAGAAAAAAGATAAATATGTTGTCCTTATAACATCTAAATATTCATCTGGAAATTTCCAAAATCCATGAGCAGAGATTTGTATTCAATAGATAGGAATTCTGTCTTCATTGTTAAAGATTTTTTTCTAAAATGTGGTAGATGAAGTGTTCTTTGATTCATTAATCTAGTTAAAAAGATTCCCCAGGAATGCTCTAATTCCCAGTGTGAGATATAAATGTCTTCCTCCTCTTTAAATATTTACAATATAAGCCTGTCTGTTGCATGCAAGTAAACTCTTTTTTTGCACATGTCTGCCTCCCATCTGACATCAAGCTTCTGGTGGTCCAGGGACCCCAGGTTACAGTTATAGCAGTAGAGGTGGAAGTTCCTTGGATAACACTGGTTTGTGTTACAGCAGCCATTCTTGCCAGTGCCATTTTTATGAATTTATTTAGATACAAAATTATTTAACAAATTCACTGAAATAGAGCCAATTATCAATTGAGGATATTGATCGATTGTCATGCAAGTTTCTTACAGAATTTATTAATGGAGAGATATAAAGTTCTTTAAAGTTTCATAAAAACTCCTTAAATGTGTCATACAACTATTTTAATAAAAATACCAAAAGGGAATTAATATAGCACAAAACTGAAATAACAATGGTGTGTGATTTTAGAATCACAATGTTACTTTAAAAAGATTTACTCAGAGCAAATTCATTACATTGTTTGCTTAATCTATTTTAATGAAATTCTTTAATACTTGGAAACAATTCAAAATCAACATGTTCTTTTGCTAATCATACTTCTTAAATATAAATCTGGTCATGTTTTATCTCCTACTTAAAATTCTTCAATGGCTTGCCTAATCTTCAGAATAAGGTAAAAATAAACTCTTCAGCATGGTGCTTGATGTTCTTCATTATCTGATCACTTTTACCTCCTTGGCTTTATCTCTTCCCACTTTCCTACAATGTTCCAGCAATACCGATGGTCTGACTAATGCCTATTTGGCTCATGCCTAATTCAAATGTTCATATCCATTGTGGTCTAACTGTTTGGGATCAAAATCTTTGCACCAAAAGGACTTTAATCCAGTGAACTCCTAATTATTTTACAAGGATCATCCAAGTCATCTCCTTCAAGAAACCTTTGATTCACCCGAGTGGGCTCCCTGCTTCCAGACTTCTCTGTGCTTGCCTGCAGAACAACTCTTACCACACTGTTTATGACCATCGGTCTGTTTCTCCCACTTCAGACCATTTTACAGGAGGCTCCATTTCTTACTAATTTTCATATTATAGCTTTCAACCTAATGTTTATTCCATAGTAAATAGCAAAAAACTGTTTTTATTAAAAGAAATATAAAATTAGGCCAGGCGTGGCAGCTCACACCTGTAATCCTAGCACTTTGGGAGGCTGAGGCAGGCAGATAGCTTGAGGTAAGGAGTTCAGTCTGGACAACATGGTGTTCAGTCTGGCCAACATGGTGAAACCTTGTCTATACTGAAAATACAAAAATTAGCTAGGCATGGTGACTGGCCCCTGTGATCCCAGCTACTTGGTAGGCTGAGGCACGAGAATCGCTTGAACCTGGGAGGTAGAGGTTGCAGTGAGCCAAGATTGTGCCAATGCATTCCAGCCTGGGTGACAGAGTGAGACTCTGTCTCAAAAAAAGAAAAAAGTAAAAATAAAAAAGAAATATCCAATTAAAATGAGCTATGTGGTATTCTTAATGAGTAATTTTTTTACTTTTTTTTTTTTTAAACACAGTTGTCACACACTGGGGCCTGTGGTGGGGTGGGGAGAGAGCATCATGAAGAATAGCTAATGGATGCTGGGCTTAATACCTAGGTGATGGGTTGATCTGTGTAACAAACCACTATGACACATGTTTACCTATGTAACAAACCTGCACATCCTGCACATGTACTCAGAACGTAAAATAAAAGTTGAAGAAAAACATATTGCTGTCTGATTATCATTCTAGCTCTCTATCCTACCTTCACAAACTTGTGATAGGGAGACCCTAGGTTAATTACAAGGAAAGTACAGGGCACTAAAATGAATTAATTGGAATGAATAAATAAAATAAATGGAACACAAGAATAAGAGGTAAATCCTTATCAAAAGTATAGTTGACTATTTTGTCCTGGGATAAAAAGTTTTCACTTGGGACAATCAATTTTGAGTAATCATGAATTCCATGAATGATTATGGAAATCTTCTCCTATTGATTGCCCGTATGTGATGTTGACAAATGTAAGATTTTGTTTTCACAGTAGATTGATCTATCTGTCCAATTGTCTACCTATTTATTTGTTACCAATTCTATTTTCCCTTCAGTACTGTTTTGACTTCCATATTTTTAAGTTCTATCTAGATAATTTGCTATAAATTATTTACATATAGCAGGATATGAAAAGATAAAAGGGCTACATTTTAATCCTGACCCTAATGCACAGAAAAAAAGAAATATATCTACCTTCAGAATGAGAGATATTGTACATAAAGTTTCTGCTACAAGGTAACTGATACATGCTTGCCTTTAGTCCTTTACTGCATCCATACCTCATTTTCCTGTGAACCCCATCATACTCATTGAAGATGATGAATTGTAGCCTTTGGATCTGGTAATTACACTTCTGCAAACTCTGTCATTTCTTCACTTCCATGATTCCTCTATCTTTCTTCCTCTAAGTGTAGGCATCCCCAAAGATACAACTGGACTTTCTCTCCTGTATTTTCATTTTCCCTTGGGGTATCAGTTGGTATTATATGTTGTATTACACCTCTATCCCTGACACTCTCCTGAGTATAAGGGCCTCCCTCCCTCCCTCCCTCCCTCCCTCCCTCCCTCCCTCCCTCCCTCCCTTCCTTCCTTCCTTCCTTCCTTCCTTCCTTCCTTCCTTCCTTCCTTCCTTCCTTCCTGTCTTACTCTGTTGCCCAGGCTGGAGAACAACAGCCCTGGCTCACTGCGACCTCCACCTCCCCAGTTCAAGTGATTCTCCTGTCTCAACCTCCCAAGCAGCTGGGATTACATGTGTGCACCACCATGCCCGGATAATTTTTTGTACTTTTAGTACAGATGGGGTTTCACCATGTTGGCCAGGCTGGTCTCGAACTTCTGACCTCAAGTGATTCACCCACCTCAGCCTCCCAAAGTGCTGAGATTACAGGCGTGAGCCACTGCACCCAGCCAGGTCTTTCATTTCTAATAGACTATTAGAAATCATCATTTGGTGCCTCAATCTGAATTTGTCTGAAATAGAATATCTTTCTCCCCACAGCTGTACTTCTTCACTTATTTCATAATTCTATAAATATCCCATTAAGCACCTAGTTATGTGAATTCAAAAACTACAAGTTGTCTTTGAGTGGTTTTTACCATAATTCACAAACAATCAGTTTCTAAGGTGCAAGGATCCTTCTTTTGAAATTTCCTTCACCACTTTCTTCTCCGTTTCAGCTTCTTCTTCAAAGTCCTATCCACATATCTTGTATCTACTTCAGGTGCTATATCCAAAACCTAATTATAATAATAGGTCCACAACTTTTGCCTCTACTTTCAGAATAGGGAATAAATTAATATGCTAATATCTAAGTAGCCAATAAAGTTGTAAGAGTCTTCACTATCCTTCCTTTTACATTTGCTTGTAGTATTTATCATGACTGAATCATGTCCCTCCAGAATTGATATGCTGAAGTCCCAAAACCTCAATACCTCAGAATGCAACCGTTTTTGGAGATAATGCCTTTAAAGAGGTGGTTAAACTAAAATGATTCCATTAGGGTGGAGTTCTAATCCAATATGACTGGTGTCCTTATAAGATGAGAAAGAGACACTAATGACTCCTATACACAGAAGATAATCCTGAGAAGAAGCAACAAGAGGACCGTCTCCTGCAAACCAAGGAGAGTGAGGCCTCAGAGGCAACCAACTTTGCCAGCACCTTGATCTTCGATTTCTAGCCTCCAGATATGTGACAAAATAAATTTCTGTTGTTTAAGCTTCCCCGTCTGTGGTACAGTTGTTCCTCTAACATCTGTGGGGGATTGTATCGAAATCTGTAGATGCTCAAGTCCCTGATATAAAAGATGAGGTATTTTCATATAACCTATGCACATCCTCCTGTATCCTTTAAATTATCTCTAGATTACTTATAATAGTCTGGTCCAAGTGCAGTAGCATTTGTAACTAATTGATCACAACCAGTTGCAGTTTTCTTTGTTCCTTCTCCAGTCCCATTGCTGGAGAAAATTTAACTAACCTAAATTTTTTAAAATACAAATTTAAAAATAGATTATTTATGATAACTAATATAAAGCAAATGCTATGTAAAGAGTTTTTTTTAAATTTATAATATAACTTGATAATCTTAATTTGTTCTTCCTAAACATAATAAAGACAGTTGATTATGTAATCAGGAAAAAAGAAAGTGCTACCAAACGGTGAGCATAAATGTAGATGTAGAGTTTCAGAATTAGAACATTTTTAACCCACTCCTTTATTTTTAATTATAAAATTAAATGTAGATTACTTAGTCTGTCAGTTTATCCCTACAGCGCTCAACAAAATTCAAGTGAAGCATCAAGTTTATAAAATGAAGTGAGGCGTAGAAGTATCCATTTTATTTCCTCTTCTTGACTTTCGGGATTATCCCCATGTGTATGCAAAATAAAATTAAATAACCCAATTTACTTATTTTTCCTTTCAGCAAAAGGTAATTTAATTGATTTAATTAAATAAATTAGTAAAAGATCTCACTGCACAATACAATATTCCAGTGGTTTGTGTGTGTGTGTGTGTGTGTGTGTGTGTGTATATATATATATATATATATTTTTTTTTTTTGAGACAGGGTCTCACTCTGTTTCTCAGGCTGGAGCACAGTGTCACGATCTCAGCTCATTGCACCTTCTACCTCCCTGGCTTAAGTGATCCTCCCACCTCAACCTCCTGAGTAGCTAGAATTAGGCACGTGCCACCATATCCAGATAATTTTGTTTATTTTTTGTAGCCATGAGATCTTACTGTGTTGTCCAATGGTATATTTACTGTCAAGGATTATTAGCTGTAGACATGTTTCTATTTATAACTTTGAGTAGCCTTTCCTGGGTTACCTGTGTAGCCTTCTGCATTTCAGCCTAGGGAAATATCTAATAAGTTTATTAAAAATAAATTATTAAGTTTCTATTATGTCACCATGACAGTGCTAAATGCAGATGATACAGTGGTGATTCAGACAGGCGTAATCTCTAAGAGACCTGATATTTTAGTGGAGGAGACAAACAAGTAAACAAACACACAAGATAATTGCAGGCTGTGATAAAGGCTGTAAGGAGACCAAATAGCATAATGAGGTGCAAAGTGACATGTGATGCTAATTAGGGGGACAGGAAATGCTAAGAACACATTTCAGGTAATGATAAAGGAGAACATTCTAGCTGTAGGAAGAATTGGTAAACGAGCATTCCTCATAAAATGCACAATTGTAAAGGCCTTCCGGTGGAGATAGGTTTGGCTTATTGGAAGAAGAGAAAGAGGTGAATGGACTGAAGTATAATGTATGAAGTTGTACATGGTACAAGCTGACTGGGGAAACTGGATACATAATAGTGGTTTTTACTGAAATGTTAAGCCCTGGAGTATGAGAAGTTTGGAAAGATCTGCAGAGGATTGTATATTTCTAATTTGGAATTCTGGCAAGATCCTCTCATAGAGATGTCTAGGAAGCAGTTGTTTTATAGTTCTGAAACCCCCAGAGAATTCTGGGCTAAAATATATTTTTAGGTCATTAATTATTATAGACTGAATGTTTGTGTCCCCCTCAAATTTGTATGTTAAAATACCCTCAGTGTGATGGCATATTAGGAAGTGAGACTTTTGGGAAGTAATTAGGTCATGAGGGTGCAATTCTTATGAATGGGATTGGTGCCTTTATAAAAGAGACACCAGAGATGATCTCTCTCTCAGCCATGCGTGAATACAATGAAAAGACAGATGTCTGCTAAACAGAAAGCAGCCCCTCATCAGACATAATATCTGCTGGTGCCTGATCTTGGACTTCCCAGCCTCCAAAAGTGTGAGAAAGGAATGGTTATTGTTTAACATGCTCAGTCTATGGTAGTCTATTATAGCAGCTTGAACTGACTCAGATATTCACAAATAGAGATGGTACTTGAAGTGATAGAAGTAGATGAAATGAACAGAGAGACTATGTGGAGTGAGAAGACCAGAGGGCCTGAGAAGGAAATTTGAGGACCATCAGTTTTTAAGAAATGGGTAGAGTAATAAAAACCTATAAATGAGATGAACAATAAATAGCCAAAGGAAGCAGAGAAGAGAGTCATGGGAAGAGCAATTTCCATGTAAGAGAGAACCATTTGCTACATCAAGGGATGAAGAGAGGTCAAACAAGGTAAAGATTCTAGAATGTTCAAATCATTGGTGATGCTGGTTTGAGTAGGGCACATGCAGTGGAAGACACTGGATTACAATACATTTGAGAGACGTGTAAGAAAATAAAGACAGAGGGTTTGCAAGTGTTTGCTCTTGAAGGTCTAGCTCTTGTGGGTCAGGTGTGGAAGTTGAATGTGCTTCATATTTAGGCTGGGGCAGAACAAGGTTTTTATTTTAAATGCTGGAAACTTTGGTCTGTTGAATGATAGAGTCAGTGGAAAGGGCGAAGATGAAGGTAAAGAGAAGGGAGAAGAGAACTGATGTATCAGAATTCCTGAATTCATGAGAGGAGGATAAAATTCAAAGTGCAGGTGGAGGAATTGATTCTGGACAGAAGAAACACAGAAGAAATGTTTTATTTTAACAGAAGAGAAGGAGAAAAGAAAAATTCATAGCATAAGTAGATTTGTTGAATGAACTTGAAGGCATTTCCATTTTGATGGCTTCCATTTTCTCATCGCTTGAGACTGAGGAGGAAAAATATGCTTGGGGGTTTGAGGAGAGTGGAGAATGCATGAAATAACCATGGAAAACAAAAGCAACTTTAATAAAATTTCTGAGCATGTAAAGGGCTTCTCTATTATACATGTCATTTTAAACTACAGATGCATCTCCACTTACATCAGGTTATGTCCTAATAAACACATCTTACGTCCAAAAGTAGTATAAGTTAAAATGCATTTAATGCTGGGAACAGAGCAGATGGTCTCTGACTTACAGTGTTTCTACTAACGATTTTTCAACTTTATTATGGTGCAAAAGTGATACATATTCAGTAGAAACCTTGTTGTTCATAAGAAGCTTCTTGTGCTCTGATGGGGTTATATCCTGAGAAACCTATTATTAAGTCCACCACTTTAAATTAAAGACCATCTGTATTCTACTGCATGATTAATCTGTTGACTCAATTTGGAGAAAGCAGGTAGTAGGCTTTACCCTCTATTGGAATTTTGTCAAGGAAATGTAGCAGAAGGACAATGAAGTAGTTCAGGCTATCTATAAGAAAGTTTTTCCTGAAATTGTCTAACCACAATTTACATTCCCTTCCCTGCCACTTGAGCTGGGAGTTCAAAGATCAAGGTGTCTGCCAATTCAGTGTCTGGTAGGAGTTCACTTTCTGGTTCATAGATAGCAGTCTTGCTGTGTCTTCACATGGTGGAAGGGGACTAGAGAGCTCTCTGGGGTCCCTTCTATAAGGGCACTAATTCCATTCATAAGGGTCTACATTCATGACCTAATTACCACACAAAGGCTCTGCCTCCTGATACCGTCACACTGGGGGAAAGGACTTCAACAGAGGAGCTTTTAGGGTACAAAAACATTCAGTCCATTGTAGCGAGTGAAACAATATTGACAATTTTTTTTTTTTAATTTATAATATAAGAGGCCGGGTGTGGTTGCTATGGCAGTAAGCACCTAGCACTTTGGGAGGCCGAGGCCAGAGGTTCCCTTCAGCTCAGGAGATCGAGACCAGCCTGGACAACATAGTGAGACGTTATCTCTATTAAAAAAAAGAAGTAATGTTTAAAAAGCAACAACAAAAATTAATATGCTAAAATACTTTTAAATCTCAGAAATACTTTATAAATCTTAAGAGAAAGACAACATTTTTCATTGATTTCTCTCTTTCTTTCTTTTTCTCTTCCCCCACTATGTAGCATCCTGAGGGCTAATGTTGAATAGAACATGCTTTAAAAAATGCTAACCTGCAGAATTTACTCCAAACATTTTATTCTGGTCCCTTTTTTTTTTCTAACCCAACCTAATGGGTAAGAAACTTTTGTTTTGGCACATTTCCCAGCCAAGCCAGCCTAAGAACTGTATTTTTACCTCTCTGCTGATGCTATTACCCTAGAACAAATTTTCTTCTACCTCTGCATCAGTACTACATATAAATTCTATTGATAATTTTTTAAATTTAACTAGAAAGATATAATCTCAAAAATCCCTGACAAACTTAAGTACGTACATACTTAATGATGATGACATGTCGAGAGCTTGCCTGGTGAGCCTAATTTTTCTTTCATTCTTTTTTTTTTTTTCTTTTGATACAGGATCTCACTCTGTTGCCTTGGCTGGAGTGCAGTGGCGTGATTTCAGCTCATTGTAACCTCAACCTCCCAAGCTCGGGAGATCCTCCTACATCAGCCTCCCAAGTAGCTCGGATCACATTTGCACACCACTGTGACTGGCTAATTTTTGTATGTTTTGTAGGGATGGGGTTTCGTCATGTTGCCCAGGCTACTCTTGAACTCCTAAACTCAAGCAATCCACTCACTTTGGCTAGGATTACAGGTGTGAGCCACAGGGTCTGGCGCAGGGAGGCTATTTTTAAAGTCTTATTTTAAAACTTTAATACTTTGATAAATGCAGTGGTTTTCTTTCTATAGCTAATTTGTACTATTTGTATGACTGTTGCCTATCCACTTGCTTATTCTAAAAAAGTTATTAAAGAGCTGGTTCTTGTTCATCTTATCTCATACCATATATATAAAAATTATAAATAGATTTTACTGGTACGGTTAATATAAAACATTTCCCACAAGACCAGATTTAGAATTCATAATCTGCATGTTTGGAGTTTTCAGTGGAACTGTGTTGGTATTAGAAAATCTGGAAGAATAAATTCTTTACATGATCCTCATGTAATGCTTCTGCAATATTAACTGTTTACCTAGGTCTTAAAGGAAGGAGAAAACAAAAAAAAAAAAAATCAAGATTGACATTATTGACAAGTTTCTAAAACACAGATTTTTAGATAGCTTATTAAACTGAGATTACATATCTATTTTAGATTCCAAGGGAAGAGGACATGTTGCCATGAATATTTAAGACTTGAAATTCTGGCTTGTGGAGGATAGCATGACCTCTTCTCAGATCTGCAGGAATGCTGACGGGCAGATTCAGAAGAGTCAACAATAACTTTGCTCAGACTTGGTAAAAACTGCTTTTGGAAGAGATTCTGTTTGGGAAATTTGTGGGCTGAGTTACTAGTCATCTGTTCCTGTCACAATAACTGTCATCATTGCTTCGAAGCAATGTTTGGCTTGGAGCAGCCCCGAATAAACTGCCTATCATATGTTGACCACAAAATAAGAAGAATAAATAACTCACACAAACTGATCTGTGGTTGACAGTTGCTTGGTAGTACCTACTTGGATGTAAAGAATTTTGGCTAAAATTCATGGTTCTGTATTATGAATATTGGCCTTGCCTTAATAATAGAACTCTGAATAATCAATAGATTTATTTGTTTTTAAGACATATTCTTGAAACACACTAATAATAACATGTCATTTTCATAGAGGAAGGTGATTTTTTGTTTTTGCTAAGGACTTAGGATATATGTCTAATTTATCTAAAAAGCTGTGTTAGAGTAGTGAATACTTTGACAATGCATTACAATTTTGATATCTGTTTTAAGTCCACACACATCAAGGCACACATGATTCTTCCCCATGGGGGTAAGCACTGATGGCAGATTGGTAGATACTAATGTGGGCCATTTAATTGTTTTGGACTGTTTCCTCAACTAGATGAAAGATAGTGTGATGCTCAAATTTATAAATAGAAATACCTTATTCATGCTTCTTCTGTCTTCTCATATTATCACAATTAGTGTGGTATTTTGGTTGAAGAGTATTGTTATTCTGTGTATCATAAGATGTTATTGAATATACAATTTATAGTCACACAAAAATATTTTAAAGGCCAGTTTCCAGAATCAGACATATTTAGATACATACCTCTCTCAATCACTTACTAGTAAACTGACTTTGGAAAAATTATACAATGCTTGGGTATCTTTATCTGTAAACTGCAACAAGAATAGTATTAACCTCATGAAGGTATTGAGGAGATAATACATTCAAAGTACTTTGCTGTATTTTGACAATCATGTGTGACAATCATGATGGTCATTATTATTTTTGCTATTATTAATATGATGAACAGAAAAAAATGTTAAGTAAAACATGACTCACATATTAGTTCATCTTTAAGGCCAATCTGGAGTTGGAGGTAAGAGTAATCCCTTTGACTTCGATTTTTTAATTTGCATTCAGTATTCTGTACAAAGACATCTATGTCTAAAAACTAAGCTTCTTTCACTTGCCTATGTGCAATTGGAGTCAGAGTCTTAATATTGTAAAGGACATGCAAGATGAAATAATCCTATCTCTTCTTCTTCCAACTCTAATACTCTGAATAAGTTAAATTCCCTTTCTGAGCCTCTCCTCTGGTTTCTCATCAAAAATACGGATATGAAAATAACTTGCAAGTACATTTTGAAGTTTTAAAACCATAATGTAGAAAACTTTTTTTTTTGCAATTAATAGGTAATCCATGAGAGATGGCTACTATTGTTTAAAAGTTAGTTTAAAAATAAGAGATTGGAGAACATTTTAAGGATAATATGCTATTTGAAGAAAACATATGGAAGTGATTTTTATCAAATATCAAATAATGTTTTTATTATTCTAATAAGACTGGCTACACATCAACATTTCCTAATGTAAGTTTTACTGTCTTTTAAGTTTTATAAATAGTGTTTGCAAGATGCTGAATAACTGCACCACTATTCTCATCATCTCCTGCTGTAATCTTCTCTTTATTTATATTTATTCTCCCATTATCTATTTTGATAAATGTTTAAAGATTTGGAGGAGAACCACATCTAAAACAGCTGGACATACTTTTCTTGAAAATATCTGATTATTATACTGGTAAATGGACTGAAAGTTTGATGAAAAAATCTCATGAATGACTATTACACTGCAGGCTGTCATTAAAGAGGAAGTATGAGTCATGTAGAGAGAATACAGAAAAAAATAATTTATATCTTTAAACCATGTTGTAAGGCTATTTAGACAGTGGCAACAGTGATGAGTATTTACATCACACACAAAAAATGATTTGGTGAGAATACTCTCTCTGTATCCAAAGTTTGATTTCTTAGTATAACACAAGATATTTAGGGCTGTATTTAGGTTTTATGATCAAATCAAATCAAATAAATATATTATAGGCCAGGTGAAGATGGATGCATAGAAAATAGGGTCCTTAGCTACTCAGAAGGCTGAGGTAGAAAGTTTGCTTGAGCACGAGAGGAGGAGGTTGCAGTGAGCCAAGATCACGCCACTGTGCTCCAGCCTGGGTGACAGAGACAGACCCTGTTTCAAAAAAAAAAAAAAAAAAAGAAGAGAAGGTTAGAAGGTTTTTAGTGTTTAGATGTAGACCTACAAAATGTTTTCAGTATAGATGGACAGAAAGAAATGGAAAACAAGGTCCCAGTAAGTGAAAAATCCATGTACCCACAAAAAGTAAAAATAATTAAAAAAAAAACAGTCACAACAAAATTCTATCATTCCATTAAGCAAATGAAAACAAGTGAAAATAGGGGTGGGCAATTATTGCTGACTTTTCTTCTCTGCAGCAGATTTTTAACGTCAATTAACCTGTTTATTTCTTAGAATAATCCTGCAAATTATGCATTGTCATTTTCATTTTGCTAATAAGGAAACATGAAATTTGAAGAAGTTAAGAAATGAGGCCAAGATTTATACATTCATTCAACACTATTCTAGGTGTGTGGGCAACATCAATGGACAAAAATAGATACAAATCTCTGCCTTCATGAAGCTTACATTTTAGCAAGGAAACAGAGGTCACAAACGATAAATACACTGTATGATGAATTGGGAGGCAATAAGTACTATGAAAACAAAAAGAAAAGCAGGCAAAGGGGGATTGGAAATCTTTGGATGGGAGAGGGTTTGCACTTTTAAATAACATTGGATAAATCTCTGTGAGACGATGACATCTGGGTCATCTGGTTCCTGATGTTGAAGATATGAGGGAGTTACGTGTGTTGTGGTCTGGGGGGAAAGCATTTTAGACAGAGGAGCCAGTAACCTAAGATGGGACTAGACCTGGCATTGGCGTGTTGGAGAAGCAGCAAGATCAGTGGGGCTGAAAGAGAGACAGCCATTAGGAGAGAAGAAATCAGAGTTAGGGGGAGGAGATGCATAACAATTGAAGGTTTGTAGACCATTGTAAACACTTTGGTTTATAATGAGAGTAAAACGGGAACTAATTGCTGGTGTTGAGCTGAGGAATGACATAAAATGACATATGACATGTTTTAAAGGGATCAAAATCACTCTGGCTGCTGTTTTGAGATTACTCAGGGAAGGGAGAGGACAATGATAGAGTCAGGGAGAGTAGCTAAAATGCTATTACAGTAATCTAATGTAAAGATGAAGGTCACTCAGTCTAGGTTGGCTGCAGTAAAATTTCATAAGAAGTAGCTGAATTCCTGTTGTCATTTGAGAGTAAACAGGATTTCTTCAGAGATTTTGGTTGTGAGAAAAACGAGAGGATTCAAGAACAACTTCATGATTTTTGGCCTGAGCAACCCTAAGGATGAGGTTGCCATCAACTGAGAAGGAGAAGGCTGAATGTGGCGCAGATTTTAGGGAGAACAATAGTTCAGTTTGGGACACACTGAGTTTGACGTGTTTATTAAATATGCAAGTTGAGATGTCGAAAAGGCAGTTAGATAGATGAGTCTGGAGTTCTGGAGAGATGTCTAGTCAGGAGAAGTACATTTGGGAGCTATCAACACCGTGTTTAAAACCATGTGACCAGATGAAATTACTAAAGGAGTGAATGTTGATAGAAATAAATAGAGAAAAGTAGAACACTCGACAGAATTGGGGAAAATAGGTTATTTCATGACATTATTTAGAAGCATCCCTTTTCACACTATGATATAAAAGTTATAGAAATATAGGTAAGCAGATCACCTTCATAGAAAAAATTTTCAAAATTCTGAACTTGCCCATTTTACAGGCCTAGAAGAAGTGCTTTTAGGACATCAACTATATTTCTTAACCTTTGGGCAAAAAACCCACAAACCCATCCAAACTGCTGGACATACTTTTCTTCTAAATAACCTAATTCTCCAATACAACATCCATGGATGGCATAGAAACAATACTAGGGAAGGTGAGCAAGTCAATTGTTGGTGTTTTCAGCATAGTTCTTCCAAATGTGGACATTAGAGTTTGTAAATAAAAGTCGTTCATTTTACTACAGGAATCTGAATATCCTATTATTCTAAACTCTTAATAATTTCTTGATTACTTGAAAACTAAGTGTAAGCTTTTCTTCAACCTCTAAACTCCCCTGGTTGCACAAAAACTAATTCCTTTATCATTCTTCATATGATCTATTCACCTAAAGTTATATCTTATGAAATGTGTATTACCAATATAGTTCTTTCAAATAAAGCTTTAAAATCCAAAGTTATATCCTGATCCACTTTGGGGGTGGGGGGCTCCAAACAGTACAGCTCTTTGAATAATGATCATTTTGTAATGTCAATAAGGTAATGATCACTTATTAATGATCACTACTCTTAGGCAGCAGAATATCTCATGAAGCTTATGGAACACGATTATATGCAGGAAATGTTCCTTTCCTCCATATGCTGTGGGTGGAAAAATTTATTAGTGGATACATCTGTAGGTCCACAATACAATGCTAAGTGATGCTCACTTGAGACAATGCTTTTTTAATAAAAAAAAAAAATCCATCAGGGCCTGACACAGTGGGGTGGGGTGGCTCAAGCCTGTAATCCTACCAGTTTGGGAGGCTGAGGCAGGCGGATGGCTTGAAGCCAGAGTTGGAGACCATCCTGGACAACAAAGTCAGAGAGGCTGTCTCTTAAAAAAAAAAAAAGAAAAGAAAAATTAGTGGAGCGCAATGGCTTGTGCCTGTTGTTCCAGCTACTCTACCAGGGAGACTGAGACAAGAGGATCTCTTGATTGCCCAGAAGTTCAAGGTTGCGGTGAGCTATGATTGTGCCACTGCACTTCAGCCTGGGCAACAAAGTGAGATCCTGTTACTTAAAAAGTAAAAATTAAAAAATCAATCAGGCATACATTCAAGAGGTAATAGGATAACCTTATCTGTTGTCTAAGGGCTGCATATCCAAGTAATGGCTACTTCTTTACAAGGATGAGGGCAACAGCATTTTGCTCTCATCTGGCTCAGATACGTAAAAATCACTAACTTTGAATCTCTGGTAAATTTCTTTCAAGATCTGTAACTCTAAGTAAATCTCTTAATATAACTGAGTTTCAGATTCTTCATCTACAGAAGTGGAAGGATGACAAAACTTGCCCAGGAATGTGGTGAGGTCCACAGGAGATAAGGCCAGTGAAAGCTTTTTTGAAACTGTCAAGTTCTATACCCATGTTAATTATGTAAACAACGTTAAAAATAGTATTACCTGTATGACTATACTGTCAGTAATTTTGACCAATTTAAGCTTGCTCAGAAAGGTAAGGCTTTTAGAAATTGGAAGACCCGGAGATTAAGCTGGATATCTGGATTCCAGGCAAATGATGAAATGACAGAAAATGTGTTTTGTTCGCTTTGACCCAAGAAGGTCATTTGTTGTTCTGTTGTTGTTTGTTGCTAGTGGTCAAAAGCTGACCTTAATCAATCCCAGCTCCTTGAAAGGTTTTTTTCTTTTTGTACCGACACTATCATTCCCGCCCTTCGTCCCTAACTCCTTCAGTCCCCTAAGGAGTGAGGGGGGCACATTTCTGCTCCGTAACCCCTCCAATGCCTGAAGGGGACGATGCCGTGACGTTGCTCTGTCGGGACACCTCTTCCCTCCCACGCCGGCGGTCGCCAGGTTCCCGCGCGGCCCGCGCTGTCCCCGCAGCGGCCCCGACCGCGGCGCGCCACGGCGCAGGCTCCGCGGCCCGAGCAGGCGCGTCAGCCGAGCTCGGCGGTGGCGCGGGCGGCTGGGACGCAGCTGCCCCCGCTCGGCGCCCGCTGCACCCCCAGCAGCCACTGCCACCTCGGCCCGGAGCCTCCACGATCTCGCCCGGCGGTTGTGGGCAGGGGAGCCTCCGGGTAAGTGCCAGGAGCTCCACTTAGGAGGAGGGGACGCAGGGTGGGGCGGCGACGGTGGTCTGGGGACGGGAATAGACGCCTCTGCAGAAAGAGCGGGTCAAGCCCGGGGCGGCGGAGCGCGAGGAGCACTGCGGCGTGCAGGGGAGGAGGCGCGCTGCCCTGCGCGGGAGAGGGGAGCGGGGCGCCTGGCCGCGGCAGCCAGGTCCCCGCTGCGGTGGCGTCCGCGGAGACGCTCGTGGTGGAGGAATGCAGAGGGCCGGGGGTAATTAGGGAACGCAAGGTTGGCCAGGAGGGCTCCTTGCGTTGTTTTGTTTATGACGATCCTCCAGTCTATGCAGCTGTCCCCCTTGAAAAGATTGGGGGTGAGGACAGAGCAGAGTGTTGAATTTCTCTGTCGCCCCCTTCGAACCGTTAGGAGGGCCCGGCCCTCCGTTTTTGGGAGGCAAGGATGTGAAAGTGGGAGAAGTACCTGCTGCTGTGGGCAAAGGTGTCTGGAGGCAGGTGCCGCTGTCAGATGGGGGAAGGGAGCGTCCAATTCTGTAAAGTTGCCAGAGGAGAACCTTGTGTTGTTGCTGTTGGTCTGATGAGCCCCCCTGTTGTCTTCAATTTAAAGTACCCAGGGAGAAGCCCCTCTGGCTTGCCTCAAGTGTGTGTTAAAGATAAATATGGGGGGAAGAATCCTGAGGGAAAAAAAGATGAAAAACATGCCATAAGGAGAAGCAAATTTATGAGGGTGAGATGGGAATTAAGTTAGCGTTGAAGAATATGACAGATCTTTTACTCTGCAGAAAACAATGGAAGAGAAACAATTTATAGTTTGGAAATGAAGGATGCAGAAGAAGTTGAACTTTTCTAGTGTCAGTAGAGGCTTAATTATTTTTTATTCATCAGACTCTGGCAAGGATATAATTCTGATTTGAGCATAAAAAATATTATCAAAATATAGCTAGGACGATAATTTGAAAAAATGTAACAACACTTGTTTTATTTCATATAATGTTACCTAGAATTTCTGAAGTAATCTTTCTGATGGTAAATGTTAGTAGCAAATAAGTAGGAAAGCTTTAAAGCTAACTTAAGAGGCACCTTTTTGGGTCAAAAAGGTAGCTTGCCAATTTAATGTGTTTAAGTAATAAAGCAATGAATTTTGAATGTGAAACTCTTTGATATTAATTTTTTCTTTTATTTGTCAGGTTTTTAATACTTAGAATTGTCTTTTTCTTTAAAATACATTGTTTTTGAAAAACTATACGTAGGAACTTCAAACAAAATAAAAATTTAAAAAGAAAAAGATACTTCCAGTGTACTAGCCCAAGATAATAATTTTAACGCTATGTTAAAGCATACTTCCAGGTATCTTTCTAAACATATTTTTGATATACTGTGCAATTCAATATCAATTTATAATTTTGTGTAGCTGTAGAATCAGAAATTTTATACAGTAACCTATAATATCTCATTGGTGGTCTTGTTTTCTATGTGCCATTATTTAAATTGACTTTTATTGCTATATAAAAGAGACTTTACAATACTACATGAAAAATACTAAATATGTTGTGAAATATTACCACGCAGGACTGAGCAATGAGGATTTGATGTACAAATGTACTTGCCCTTTGGGTAGTAATGATTATATTTCTTAAAGGGAGAGTCATATAGTTATCGTTTGCTTCGTAAGTGTAAACATTTTCTTGTTCTCTCTTGTAGATCGATCTTCTGAAATTTAAGTTTTCAAGATGAAGTTTTTATTGACAACTGCCTTTTTAATTTTAATTTCCTTGTGGGTGGAAGAAGCCTATTCTAAGGAAAAGTCTTCAAAGAAAGGGAAGGGGAAAAAGAAGCAATATCTGTGCCCATCGTATGTTCTTCATGTCTTATATTCTTATATGGAGAAATGTTATTGCGTGTTTTGTAAAAGTAAGGTGATTTATGAAGACACACATCAACAGAACTTTTCGTATCACAATAGATATCCATCTGTTGCAGAGACAGAAAATGATAGGGTGAAGACAGGTTTAGAATGTGAGGATTAATTCCCAGTGTTCAAGGTGGTTTTATAGTTTTCTTTCTTTTTTTTTTTATCATGCCATGGGTTTATATAATTTTTATACATTGTTTGCAAAAGTAGAAAAAGTCACTTTTTTTCTTATACTAAATGTGCTGTGCAGCTTTAATTGGATACTGATATACTGTGTTTTGGGCAAATACCAGTTCAAAAATTTTTATTAAAAAAAAACCCTAAAATATTTAACAATATTTTATTTAAAAGTCAGATAGATAACTGTGAACTTAAGGTCAGTTTATATGTATGCAAGGCAAAAGGAGATTCATATGATAGATCAATTTTAGTAATTGTAAATAAGTTATATTAGGAAATTAGGATATTTTGCAGAAAGCAGGTCATTAAATTTGAAATTGCTTGAAAACACAAATTCTAAATCCAACACATCCACTACAAAAGACAGTTTTGTGGTGTGGAGTCTTTTTTTTTTTTTTTTTTAGATGAAGTCTTGTTCTGTCACCCAGGCTGGAGTGCAGTGGCACAATATCTGCTCACTGCAACCTCCACCTCCCAGGTTCAAGCAATTCTCCTGCCTCAGCCTCCCAAGTAGCTGGGATTACAGACTCCTACCACCATGCCCAGAAAATTTTTGTATTTTTTAGTAGAGACGGGGTTTTGCCATGTTGACCCAGCTGGTGTTGAACTCCTGACCCCAGGTGATCTGCACGCCTTGGCCTCCTAAAGTGCTGGGATTACAGGCAGGGGTCAGCACACCTGGCCAAGTATTTTTTTTAATAGGAAAGATTAACATGACTGGTCAATGAAAGTAAAATAGAGCAATTGTACAGTATATAAGTAAACAACTTTCTCAAAATATAATGTGCTTTTAGGTAATAATGCAATATATGCAGTGATTTGGAACAAAAGTTAACTTTCTATTACAGGTCATCTTCAAATAATATTTATCACACGTAATGTTGATCATAGATAACATTTTATTCCAGCATCATTATTATTTAAAAAGAGATTATTATGGTTTTACAGATGTTCCATAAGAGATAAGGTACATTTTAGGAAGTATATTTTGTAAAGAAAGGACACTAGAATTGGTATTTTGTAATAGGTGTTTGTATGAATTTGTGAGAGTAAAATTCTGGAGACAGTATCATGATTCACATAATGTCTAGCATTAAATTAAGCTCCATTTGAAGGGATAGTTCCTGATGTTCACCCTTAATAGTCCTGCTTATTCTAGTGCTGCAGCACAATCTGATGTCAGGGCCAAATTTCTGGGTATATGTGACACAATGGCCCTGAATTATGTTTGTGTTTCCCTCCTTGGCCATCTGCCTAGCTGGGTATCAACTGGGAACAATGGAGGCAGGTTCAGGAATAACCACAATCTACAATCATCTCAACTCTTCACTGTTACAGTTTTTGTGCCACAAGCTGGAGATTAGTATTTTAGGGAACCAGACATTGTCAAGCCTTAGTCTTCCCAAGCAAAAGGACACTTCTTCATGTTTTAGATATTCTTTCTATTACTTTTTCTTTGATGAATGTTGGCACATTAACACAAACTGTTGTCTGTGTCGTATAGTCACCGTAATTCTATGTATGGAATCAAGCCATCTTGGGTTTCTCTGTATGAGGAAGCTGATAAGGCTCTTGTTCTGCCAGTACACCCACCCCCCCGTCCTACATCAAATGTCATAATCAAATTATTCTGAAGATGGCAACAGCAAATCTTATAACTACCATATATATTATGAGAGTATTTTAGAGGACATTCTCTTTTCACAACTACATTATTAAATAGCTTTATGTGTAGACCGTATATGCTTATGGTGTGTATAGTTATTTAAGACAGATTTTCAAAGTGAAATTTAGTAAAGAGTACAACAGTAAGAGTTCTCCTTATGAATATGACGTCTTCAAGTGGAAGACCCAACATATTCCTGTTAAGCCCATATCTCAGCATTTTAGATATGTTGAGTAATTTAGATATGTTGAGATACAATTGAGAAATTTTATCTTTGAATTTTTACATTATAGGTTTTATTTTTAATAATTATGAGACTAGATCAAGCTTTATTAACAGTTGTGATGTGATGCTGCCAGAAGTCTGGCTTGTTAAAAGGTGGATGTACCTTGGAGAGCTAGAGTTGTGTATTTTTCATTTGCACGTTTTGTTAAGAATTCTGATTTGATTATCACTGAATTAAGAACTTCAGAAGACTAGGGTTGACCCTGACCATGATTGGATCTATCATATCAAATTTCTTTCAGAAGTCTTGATTAAGAATTTGAGCTATAATAATGAGCCATGAAATAATATGCAAATTGTGTGTATCTTAGAGAATGATCCAGTTTGTTTAGCCTGTGTAAGTTGCTTGTTTATTAAACATCTTGACTAAGAGAAATATTTAAAATTACAAAACCCAGAAATCAAGTACAGACTACCCTAATACTCCTCGGGATGGTGAAATTCTTGCCCAGTGATGTTTTCATTTGTTTACACTTTTGTTTTTTTGTGTGTGTGTAGAGTGGATGAAGCAATGTGGGTGCACAGACATAAGCAGTTCATGTGCAGCAATCTAGAGTGAAATCTTCCAGTTTTACTGTTACTACGTTTCCCCCCAAGAGTGTAAAAAGAAGAAACATGTTTTAAAATGTAGGAGAAATAAGGACTTGAGTTCCTTGATATTCTAGGATTTAATATTGATGCTGAGCTTGAGTCAGATCATAAACTTTTCTTGGACTCTTTGCTGTTTCTTTTCTCTAACCTGTTGTTTTTTTGATATGTAAGTGAATTACTAGTACCAGATTGACAAAGTATCTGATAAATTTGCTTCCAAAAACTTTAGAAATTTAATATGTATTAACAAATAAGAAATAAACTTTAAATTCATAAAAATATTTTAGATAAGTCCTTGGACAGTTACCTTCTTATTTTACAGCTTACATTTGACATTACCTTTAATCTCTTGGTCTTTCCTCTGACTTTTCATTCTAGCCGAGTGATTTTGTAGAAATCCATGGTTGTAGTTACCATCCTCCTGAGTCTTTATGTACAGCTCAGATCTCTCTAAAGAGTGCCACACTCATACATCCACCGTTTCAACTTGACCATCCCATTATGAAACTCAAATTTAGCTTGGAATGATAAAACCTGAACTCAGAATCATGTGGATAATACAATGAATAATCACTGTATAGAGTGGTGAACTCCTCTTCTCACCAGATCACACCATTTCCACCTTTTCATTCATACTACAATCCTAGGGATCACCTTAGACCATCCCTTTCTACCTTAGCTTCTCAAATTCAGTAGTCACCAGAATTCATCAATTACTATCTCTGGAATACATCTTACATTTTCATTCCCATGTGGGACATTGCTTTAGCTACTCTTTCCCACCCTCTTCATTGACCCCTTTTCAGCCTTCCTGCTTCTTACCTTCCTCCATCAATTCATGTACCACACTGGGTATTTTCCCAATAGTGTCCTGAGTCTAGTCAGGTCGTGTCAATATTGAGAGCACTTTAAGGGACACCACAGTGTTCTAGATAAGGTGGACATTTTTTGGCTCCACGCACAAGGTTTCTGATGAACTGGCCTCTGATACCTCCAGCAGTATCTTCCCCATCCCGACCCCTGCCCCTGCCTAAGCCTCACACACATCAACTCTCATACACCCGTGCTCTTTCACATCTCTGCAAGTGTTCTTCCCTTTCCCTGAAATGCCAATGCTTTTCTTCTTTTTAGTTAACCTGTGTCAGTGGGTCTCATCCAAATTCATGGCTATAACTGCCACTTACTGTTGATTTCTATGTCTGTACATACAGCCCTTACCTCTCTGAAGAGCACCACACTCATATATCCAACATTTTAATCTGATTGTTCCATAATGACCTCAAACTTAACTCAGACTCAAACCCTATTGTCTTCTTTGGGAAACCTTTCCTAATCCTGACAATGAGATTTAGATAATCATGTTCTGTGCCCCCACAGTTCCCCAGTTGCCACTCACGTTTATGATACAGTATGATAATTATTGTAATTGTTGGCTTTCCCCACTAGATTGTAAGCTCCTTGAGAGCAGTGTCTTGATTAACTTCATCACCAGAGAGTGACATAGCTCCTGGTGCAAAATATACATATAATACAAATTTATTTAATGAAGTGAATAAAAACCTAAAGATCTTTGACTATCTCTTATTAAGTCATTATATCTGGATTTTGTTAAGTTACCTGAAATTGACTGATATGATCCCTATGGAAAATTTAGATATAAGGTCTCAATTTAAGGATAACTAGGTGAGTTAGCAGCTAGGTAATTAGTGGAGTATCTTCATCCTGGATTATGTTACCTGGTTCAGTTTTGGCCTCATCATAATCAATTATTTGTCAATGACTGAAATAAAACTATACAGAGAAAAAAATCCAAACTGAGGTTATGTGATATTCAGACATGTAGTGAATATGTGAGACAGAATTAGGATCCAATATGATCTTGAAGGGCTAAATGAGATTGGTCTAACCCTGTCGAAGAATAAATTGCACTTTGGTCTAGAAGCCACTTGGGTAAGTATAGGATGAGGAAAAACATAGCTTGGCAGAGCACATTTGGGAAAAATATTACGTAAGAATCATCAGGCAAATGAATAGTGTTTCACATATATATACACACACACACACACACACATACATACAATTTAGTATTTTAAGAAAGACATTCTTAAAATTAACATTCTTAATATAAAATTATTAAAATAAAAACTATTTATTTTAGTAGTAAAACTATTTTACTAATTTTATGTTAAGTATGTTACTTAATGGAAGTATTTAAAACAAGGTTTACAGAGATTTCTGCTCTGTGCTAGTGCAGAAATATTTTCAGGAGAGAGAAATAATAATAATAGAAGTAATTAAAATCATGTCATATTAGGAAGAGATGAATGAACTGAGATACTTGAAAATTGTCTCTAAAGTTTTAAAAAACTGTGATGGTGATGAGAAAGTAGACTTTGTTGCTTGGCACCAATAATTAAAACCAGTACTAGTGAATAGAAGCTACAGGGAGGGATATTTTTGACTCCAAGTTAAGAACTTTCTAAGAGTTCTGCCTAGATGTAATTGATTGGGAAGGGATGTAGTGAAGTTCATGATAAGTGGAGGTACGCAGGCACGTGGGATAATTACTTGGTGGGCATGTTTGAGAGAAAGTTTGAGCATTAGACAGGCGGTTAGACCAGAGACTGAAATAATCTGATTTCAACTTGTGCGATTTTTAAGATTCAGTGATTCTAATATATCATATTTGAATACAGCTTTATCATTATCTAATAGCAAAGTGACCCATAGAGAATTATGTTTTAAAAATTTAATCTTGATCTATCTATATACGTATATCTTTATTTTAGGGGAATTCACTTAGAAAGCTCTAGTACATAAGATAAATATATGTTGGTGTGTGTTAATAATAAGGATTTAAAAACCTTATTATTAAGTTTTGACATTTCATGAATAATATTTTTTAAAACATTTCTTTCAAACACAGAAAAACTTTTCTCTTTTCTGACCTTAGCTGTAATAGTAAGAAGAAATATATCAAGCTACTATAATTTTC
The DNA here is from genome assembly GCF_002776525.5 of Piliocolobus tephrosceles. NCBI lineage: Eukaryota > Metazoa > Chordata > Mammalia > Primates > Cercopithecidae > Piliocolobus > Piliocolobus tephrosceles. The sequence continues at coordinate 32,674,724 of NC_045436.1, read as the reverse complement.
AAGAAATTATGATCACAGGATAACAAATATAATGATCTAATAAATGCCTGCCATAATTTATAAGGCCTAGTTTTATGGTTTTATATTTGTAGATACATCATATATGGAACTAGAACATACTAAAATAAACTTTCAGATTTTTTGATTGAATAACAGTAATTAAAAACCAGAACTCCCTCAACTAAAAATGAAACTGAATATTGTTTGCCATTTCTATTTTTGCTCATAGCAGACATGATAAGCACTTTTTAACAATTAACTTGGCCAAGCTATACAACTCCTTGTGACATACTACATTTATTTTTGCCACCACTGTTAGGGAAACTTCTATCTTTTGTTGAAGACTGTTTGAATTTCAAACATTTGATAGCTTACAATAAGTGAAACTAATATGTTTGAAAGTGGCATTTGAAATATCACCTCTTTTCTCCCATTTTGGTCCATACTTATATCTTAGATCTGGAAAGCTTAATAATAAGTCCTTAAGTGTTGAGGGCTACTATTATTTATAGTAGTGTTAGTATGTATTATCCTACCTTCTAAATTATCTTTCCTTCAAGCTGTTGGCACTCTAGCTTTAAAATAATTGCATAAATAACTTTTAGTTTTTATTCTCGTTCTGTGTGTATATTGAGAAAATGTGATTTCTTTCTGTTAGTTTTTTCATAAACTAAAAATTATGTGTGCATATGTAAATGGTTTGATGCTGTTATGAGATTTTTTGTCTCCTTCAGAAAGAGATTGTACCATTGAATGATAGCATTTTTGTACTTCAGTCTGCATGTACTAAGAAGGGTAGATTACTGTTGATTATTCATTGATAATTCAGTGCCACCATATGCTGACTGGGTGTTATATTAGCCATCTTCCTATTCTGACTCTTTTATCTCCTTTATCTTCTATTTGTTAATAGACAAAATAGATTTTAGTATAATTCCAGTTTCTTACTTCCTAGTGGAAATATTCAAGACAAAGACATTGGCCAAAAGATGAAAGGCTGATTGGAAAAGGATATGCATAATCCATAAAATGGATACTATTGAAAATTGCCTGTTATTACTGTTATATAGCTAGATTGAATTTTTCACTGATGTTTAGTTATGTATTTTCTTATTACCTATTGAACAATTCAATTTTAATGGCATTTGCTGTTATTTTGCAACCAATTGAATTGGTCTTCTTTTTCCAAAAGGAAATCAGCATCCTTATTATTCCAGTTACCCAGGCATGAAGCGTAAATGGAATCTAACATTCTCTTAAAATGATTGCCTGTATCTGCCATGTTCAATTATTTTTTCACTGCATCTGCTCTTACCATTATTTTATTTTCCTCTTTGGAGACAGGATCTAATTCTGTCACCCAGGCTGGAGTGCGGTGTTGTAATCATAGCTCATTGCAGCCTCCAACTCATGGGCTCCAGCAATGCTCCTGCCTTGGCCTCCTGAAGTACAGAGATTCCAGGCATGAGCCACTACGCCCAGCCAACTTTATTTTTAATATATATGTTACTATATCTTCCTAGTTATTCACCCTAGCTTTCTATCGTTACTATCCATCTTAACATGCTGTCTGTATTTTCATCTTTTTTTTTTTTTGAGATGGAGTCTTGCTCTGTTACCCAGGTTGGAATAATCTCGGCTTGGAGTAATCAATGGCGTGATCTCGGCTCACTGCAACCTCTGTCTCCCTGGTTCAAGTGATTCTCCTGCCTCAGCCTCCCGAGTAGCTGGGACTACAGGCGTGTGCCACCACACCTGGCTAATTTTTTGTATTTTTAATAGAGATGGAATTTCACTGTGTTAGCCAGGATGGTCTTGATCTCCTGACCTTGTGATCCACCCACCTCGGCCTCTCAGAGTGCTGGGATTACAGTCATGAGCCACTGTGCCCAGCCTGTATTTTCATCTTGTTATTCTTATGTTTAAGAACTTACAATATCTTATTACTGAATGGTTCTTGAACTCCAATACATACTTCTTACCTTGATTTTCAAGGGCCTCCCTAACTTATGTTTCTAAATGTATGTGAAACAACTCTCTTATATTTTTTGTGTAGATATGTATATATGCATGTATGTTTTTAGAGACAGGGTCTTACTCTGTTGCCCAGGATGGAGTCCAGTGGTGTAATCATAACTCATTGCAACCTCAAACTCCTGGCGTCAAGTGATCCTCCTGCCTTGGCCTCCCAAAGTCTTGGGGTTACAGTTGTCAGCCATACCCAAGCCTACTCTCTTATTTTGGGAAGACTTATCTGCCCTTGTTCCTAATCTTCCCTTGCTATTAGGTATGTTTGGACATGTTTATGTTTGGAATGACAACTTCTTGCTTAATATATCTAGGATTTACTAGTCCCTCAGAGCACATCTTAGATATTACTTTGCTTTATAAAACATTAAAAATAAGTTTTAGCTGAGTATATGATTAATCTGAATTAATAGTGTTGTGACTTAATGCTTTGATATCTTGGATATTGATAGAAAGACAATGTTTAGAAAGAGAAAAGTATTAATCTCATGGTGAGTATATTACCTGAAGCATTGTGTTGAATTCTGGTTGCCATAATTTATGAGAGTTAGAATTACATGTGAGTTTGTTTGGAGAATCACGATCGGTATTTGCACGAATGTGAAAGTCTGTTGTGTTGTTCGATTAATTGTAATGTGCATTATTTTCTCTGAAGAATAGAAGAGTAATTAACTTCTATTTGAGATGTTGTCGTATAAAATGAACTAGACTTTCACTGTCTGACTCCGAGTTACAGAATTAAGACCAAAGACAGAAACAGAGGAAGATAAATTCAATGAAAGGAAGATATAGAACTGTTCAAAGAGAAAATGGTTTTCTTTAGGAGCTTCTTTGTTGCTGGAGTGACTGAGCATAGCTTGGGTAGGGACACAATCCAAATAACATCAATGGGAAGTTACGAGTATTTAAAAATTCGTTTTGCGCCCAAGATCTCATGGGCCTATGATTAAAACTGAAATTAAATTCCCTGTTCTTGATATCTCAGAATCCTTTCTGTGCATACTGGATGTTTTGACACTTGGTTAGAATTAGTTCTTTATACAATGATGTCTTTTATTTTCTAGTTGAACTCTATTGTGTAGTTTTAACTCTTTAACTAAATTGTAAGTACTTGAGATGAAATGGTTATATATACTTTTATATCCTCCCCTACTTCCAAATTGTTTGCATAAGAGCTCCATTTATGCTTGCTATTTCAAAGGAAATTAAGTGGATAGTTGATGATATAGACAAATCCTAAATTAATCTTTTGATGGGTCAGTGGTTCACTGGGACTGTGTTTAGATGTTTAGAGGTGAAACATGTATTGTTTAAAGTTTACTTTTAAATTTAAAATTTACTTTTAAAATGTCTACTAAATCATGATGACAAAGGCATTATATAATAAGATGCAGAAAGAACACCACTGTGTCTCCTTTAGCACTTTTGCTAATTGGTTGTATAACTTTCAATAAGCCACTTAATCTGAGTCTCACTTTTCTCATTTGTATAGTGAAAAGTTTGATCTCAGTATCTCCTAATTTTATTCATTCATTCATTTATGGCAGCCATATCTTTTATGATACAATACGGTTTTGTTTACGATTGCTTTGGTAATTTTATATTCAGGGTTAACTACTTTAGTGTTTTGTTGGTGCTTTTTGTTTCCCAATGTTTAACCAGTCAAGCCTGACCAGTGGAAAAATAATACACAAAATTCTATTTCTTAAAGAAGTTAAATCCAAAGGGAACCTAATTTCAGAGTTGATTTATCAAAACGTAGGTATTTAACTGAACTGCAGAGTAGAAGAGTAAGGTGTGAGGAAGGTGAATTGTCTGCATTCTTAGCCTACCAAATTTTCACAGATTAAGGAATTTGACTTACTGAAATAAGGCAAATAATTTCTGTAATACAGTAAAAAAAAGTATATTTGCAAAAGTCTCCCATATTTTTCTCATGCTACTACCTGAAATGATATATCATTGCTCTGTAAAGAGAGCTGAAGGTCCCTTTATAAATGAATTCCTTTACCATGGGTATTTTATGGAAATTTACACTTAGAATTCATGAAGCCAATTATTCAAATTTATGTACACACAAATGGCTCCTCTGAGGAATGATGTAAATATGAAATAATATTTCTAGAGCTCTGATTGGAATAACAGTGAAACACTTATTAAATTGCTAATTAAATATGTTGGATACTTTGAGACATTTGATATTTATTAGTCCTCATGTAAGCAAACAATAGTAGGAGTTTACTGCTCCTGGACTGATTGCTGAGAATAACCTAATAGAAAAGGCTTACCTATTAATGAGTGGATGTGTGGTGTTCTTTGTATCAATGTTCAACTCTCATTGACACCATGGGCATGGCTAACAAAATAATCTAAAGGTCTTATTGCAACATTCTTTAATATTCTCTATCCACTCTATTTTTGTGTGTCTGGAATCTCTATAATATTTTTGACTTAATGGTACAAATGTAGATGTTTTCAGTGATCTAGAATCTTGGTTGATTTATTTTGATCTAATCTTGGCTAAGTCTTCATTTTGGTTCCAAATTCTTTTCCTTACCCCTCAGAGCCTCTAAATTTCTCTCTCCACATTGTTTCTGTCTTTTATCTTGTTCCTTTCAGTGTTACCATAAAATTTTAACTTTTATTTTAAAGGAAAACAGTACAGGTCCTTGGATGGGAACCCCCTCATTCTTTCTTGATTTTCATTCTAAAGCTACCTGAGGCATCATCCTTCCTTTTATCTTTTTCTCTTGATTTTGCAAAAAAATGGTTTTTTTGTTTGTTTGTTTGGATACCATCTCATCCACTGTCTTCTGAGACATATCTCTTAGCTTACTCTGCTCTCCTATGTTTTAAAGTTTCTTCTTTTCTTTGGCTCATTTTTCCTAAGTGCTTACAAACTTATTAAAGGGTCACCCACCTGGAAAAAATATATATAGTTTTTATATTCCTATTTTATTAACCTTGGTTTTCCCCTTTGTTAATTACCATGTTTCTTCAACTAGTAGAATAAAATGGCCTATACTTTTTGAGCTCTAATTCACTAGTTCTTTTCTTCACTTACCTTGAATTTCCTTAAATTACAAAAGGCATGCAACATTATTGCAACAAATGAAACAATATGTACCACTTAATCATTCTATTAAGACTGACTCCTGACACAATTCTACTTTTACTAAAGATTTGGACTGGGTGCCATGGCTCACACTTGTAATCTCAGTACTTCGAGAGGCCAAAGTGGGAGGATCACTTGAACCCAGGAGTTCGGGACAAGCATGGGCAACATAGTGAGACCTCATCTCTACAAAACATTAAAAAAATTAGCCAAGCGTGGGGAGTGGGCACACCTGTAATCTCAGCTGCTTGGGAGGCTGAGGTGGGAGAATCACCTGAGTCCTGAGTTACTACTCACTAAGGGCTAGCTCTCTTCTGTAAACGGAAACAATCTCCAATTTCACCCATCCCACATTTGGCTTCCTGAACTACTCACTCCTGGCTCCTTTTAGCCACCTCTCTGACTACAGCTGATTAACCACCTTCACTGGCTATTTCTTTCTGTCCTTCCTGACATATTGGGTTTTCCAGATATTCATCTTTAGTTCTTTTAGCTTCTTGCTTATCAATTTTCCCCTGGGTAATATCTATTGGTATCTATGATTGCTTCTATATCTTTACGTCTATATGTAACTTCACTCTTGATTTCCAAGTAATTATTTTCAGCTTCTTACTGGACCTCAAAATTAACATACCGAACATACTAAACTGCCTTTCCCAGCTGTATTCCCCATCTCTACACCCAGCCTTTTATGAGAAATGACAAAAGCATCTTCAAATCCTTCATGCCCTTTCACTTTCATCATCTCATCAATTACTCATTCTGTTTATGGATCAGAAATGATTCTTGTATCTAGCTACTTCTCCTCATCTCTACTTCTATGGTCTCTGTCAGGTCATAATCATGTCACTTTGAATCTGTTATTGCAGTACTTTCCTAGATTTCTGAACCTGATCCTGTCCTCTCTACTTGGCTCATCCTCTACAACAGTGGATCTCGAATTGTTGGTCTAAGGTCCCCTCTACAACCTGGAGCATGTTTAGGGATACAAAGAGCTTTAGTTTATGTGACTTATACTATTGACATTACATTATTGCAAATGGAAGCAGAAATTTAAAAGATTAAATCACTTAAAATAACTGTACTGATATTAACATGAATAACTTATTTTTATGAAAATTAACTACATTTTCAAAAAGAAAAAATGAGAAGTGGGGCATTGTTTTACTGTAGCAAATCAGTTTAATGACTGGTTTAATGGAAGACAGCAGGATTCTCATATCTGCTTCGGCATTTAGTTTGTTGTGACGTATTGTTTTGGTTGAAGTACGTGAAGACATTATGACTTCATGCAGACATAAAATTGAAAAAGGGAAGAGTATTTTAATGCCCTTGTAACTGTGAATATTATTCTTTAATGTCATGCCAAAATGTAACCAGTGCTAGTTTCTTACAAGAGTTGCAATGTGAAATCTGAAATCAGATCAGTGAACATTTTGTCCTCTGTTGCATTAAAATCAGCTAGTCTGTCTTGCACTTTGAATGGTTCTTTTGTCTAGTCGTGATTTTATAACATCATTTGGAAAATATTGATTCTCTGGGTTTGGCAGATTTTCCAAATGTTGACATATTTTATTATACAACATCAAAAAATCACGTCTATTTAATATCACTATGATCTCATTGGAATGTCTGTGAGTGTTGGAAAACTGTCAAACTCATGGTGGCTAATATTAATTTTAAGATTCCAATTTTTGTTTGGAAGTTCACATTTTTTCACTGGCAACAAATAGAGTAGTGTTTCTCAAAGTTACAGGTTCTCTTCATTCACTTTTGAAAAATATTTTCCCAAATATTCAAATCTGAGTTACCACAGTTTTTCTATGGTGTTGCATGAAAATGGCTTTTCATGGAAAGTGTCTATCTAGTTCAATTTATCTATTAAATCTGTTAAGCTCAGTCTATCTAGTAAGTCAGACAATCACTCTATCTCTACATGTAACTACACTTGTAATTTTCAAGTAATGTTTTTGAAACAATTATAATAGTTTGGCGTGCAGCACAATGATTTATGGGTACTCTCCATTTTGTCGCACAACGTTAAAAAGATGTTAAGTTTCAACATTTAATAAAATTAATATTTTTTAAAAATCTTAAGGAATATTGCTTAGGAAACTGTCTTTAAAAATTCTCATTTTTTTTTTCTGCTAGTGTATGATGTTGAAGAATGCAATGGCTGTTAGTACATTTAAGTATTACTTTCTTGATTCCCGCTAAAATACCAATAGTGTTACCCACCATTGCTTTTTGTACCATCAGTGCACATGTCAACATAGTGGAAAAAAGTAACATTTTATGGTTACTGTAATAAAAATAGTTTTGACTCTGTGGACAGTAACAGAGTGTGTAACACTGGGTAATGCTCCTCAAAGTGTTGTCCACAGACTGCCTGCAAGTGTTTTGGGTACCTTGAGGAGCCTGTGGTTGTGGACCACACTTTGAGGACTGTTACTCTATAGCGTCAACTTGAGTGATGCTCATTGTATATCCAATCACTTACTTCGTTGCTTGTGGCCCACCTTTTCTCTTTTCAATTCTGCTGTGCACTTCCAGTATCTTCTCCTGCCGTGCTGCACCTCTTGGTGCTCCTGGGCAGCCTGATCTCTTCGTGACACTATTCTGTTCTCTATTCTTTAACTTCTTCCTGGGGTTTGTCCTATCATTTTCCCCCTTCATCTGTTACATCCCTCCTTATCCTTCCAGTCCCAGCTAAGTCAGCTACTCTGTGAACTCCCTGCCATTAACATTACACAAAATCAAATGCTATAAAAATTCAATCATGAATACATTTAAGGTGAAATTGGTTGAATTAATATGGAGGAGAAAGTATAGGATTGAAAATTTAGGAGACTTGGGTTCTAGTTGACTCTGTTACTGACCAATTGTGCATCCTCAGATAATTCTGTTTGGGGTAAGTGTCCTGATCTTTAAAATAAACTCATTAACAATATGATTTCTTAGGGTAATTGAGATAAAAGTTTATTCTGGAGTTTTAGTAGGTAGAAATGGTATTTTTTGAGTAAAAAACATAGGTTCTACTTTAGAATAGATCACTTAATACATTTGTGACCTACAATAAGTGATCACTTTGCTTTTCCAAGACTTTTTCTTATCTGTAAAAGGGAAATAAGAATCTCTACCTATTTCACAGAGCTTCTCTGATAGTATAATTTGGAATTATATGTAAAAGCACTTTCTAACTGTAATATTCTACAAGTTGGATTACCTATGTGTGTGATAGTAACTATTTACTATTGAATAGAGTTTCTTTTAAAGAGTTCAAAGTGGTTTTGCATGTTTCCTGTTACTCTTTTTTTTTAAATATTTATTTATTTATTCATTTATTTTTACCATTACTTAAGCTAATAGTTAAAGATAGAAAACCTAATCATGGGGGAAATATCTGGGTCACCTTATTACACATAGCTTTCCTCACAAACTCAGAGTGTTAGGGCTGAGATAGGTACAACATCTGTGGCATGACTTCTTTATGTGAGAGTTATGCTTGTCACATGGGAGCCATCGACTTTTCACAATGAATCTGTACTGCAAGCAGCATCATTCAGCCTTCATATATAAAGAACGTAGGATGTGGAGAATGTTTGTATAGCTTTCTTAAGGTCATAAAATCAGTCAGTAGTAGTCAGGTGGTTAAAGCTAACTCTTTAGTCATACTGTACCTATCAGAGTCCTTCTTGTTTATTTGGAAGATTGGAAAACTGTAGTCACAAAAGGTAGTAAAATGGTTTTCCTAATGGCCTACTGCTGGCTAGTGGCAGATATGGCAGTTAAACTTAGGTCTTCTGATTCCCATTCCAAGTTTTTTCTTACCACTATATTTATGTTTAGTTATTACCCTCACCAGTGGGAACACATTTTTCTTCTTGATTGTGACTTAGCCTTTGCATATCTTTGTCATTTTCAAGCAACATATTGGGTTTACTTATGGTCTTTTACATACATTTAAAGTTTATTGAAGTTCTTTCTAAATAATAGAATGCTACTTTCTGAGCACAAAATCTGACAATCTTCCTTTTTATAGATGTGTGTTCCACCACCTAAAAACTAGTCATTAGTTTGATTAATAGTATATAATTTTGATGTTAGCTATCAGTGGAAATTTTGTAAATAAGAAACCATACCTAAGCTACTGTGGTCAGGAAACAATATATGATTTATTTCCTTTCCATGCTGCTTGTATGCATATATATGCATATAATAAGATCACAAAAACATACTTAAAAAGAAGCAAAGTATAAATAAAATACATGGTTCTGGCCGGGCGCAGTGACTCACGCCTGGAATCCCAGCGCTTTGGGAGGCTGAGGTGGGTTGATCATGAGGTCAAGAGATTGAGACCATTCTGGCCAAGATGGCAAAACCCTGTCTGTACAAAAATACAAAAATTAGCTGGGCGTGGTGGCACATGCCTTTAGTCTCAGCTACTTGGGAGGCTGAGGCAGGAGAATCGCTTGAACCCGGGAGGCAGAGGTTGCAGTGAGCCGAGATTGCAACACTGTCCTCCAACCTGGCAACAGAGTGAGACTCTGTCTCAAAAAAATTAATAAATAAAAAAATTAAATTAAAAAAATACATGGTTCCCCCTGGCTCTGCTTTCAAGGTATAAAAAGCGATAGACTAATTCTTCAGAGAGAGAAAAGTGAGTTATCTTTTAAACCGCCATGAAAACTTTAGATACAGGCATTTACTTTCTCATATAGGATATTACATAGAGACTTAGTTTTAACTGATCAAAGATTATAATACATATTTTTAATTGCTTTATGCAATCTGTGTCTTTCTGCCTCAATCTGTCTATGCATGTGTTTGTTCTCTGTATATGTGACACACAAATAATTAAACACAAGTTGTTTTGGGGCATTTATTTTTAAACCTTTTTAAAGTATGTATAATATGCATATAAAAAAGTACACCAATCATAAGCTTTAATAAATGTTGACATTGGTAACCAGCACACAGATCTAGAAACAGAACACGTCCAAAACCTTAGAAGTCACTTTCTTTCCAAATTACTCATTGCCAACTCCAGTGACTACCATTCAGTAGATTAATTTTGCCTAGTTTCAAACTGTATGTAAATAGAATAATTCAGTATATGTCTTTTATAACTGGCTTCTTTTGCTCACTAACTCTGTAAGATTCATTCACAGTGTTAGATGTAACATCAGTTCATTCATTGTCTTGCTGCCTAGTATTCCATTATATGAATCACCACAGTTTATTTTTCTGTTCTGCCCTTCATAAACATTTGGGTTGTTTCCAAATACAGCTATACACACATACCAATAAAAACTTGTTGAGAATATACACATGACTTTTAGAACTTATTAAGAAAAAAGCAGACAACCTAATTGAAAAGAGAGTAGCCTAAATGTCAAAAGAGGGTAGCCTAAAGGCCAACAAAAATATGTAAAGGTGGTCAACTTCATTTGTCATCAAGGGAGTGCAGGTTAAAATCATAATGGTATACCAATACACATCCATCAGAATGGCTAAATGAAAGAAGAAGAGAATGTGAAGAACCACAATGCTCAAATCCTGCTGGTGAAAGTTCAAAATGGCATAAGCATTTGGTAAACCATTTGTAAGCATTTGCCAAAACTGAAAATCCATATACTCTATGACCCAGCCATTCTATTTCTAGTGTATACAGTACTCAGCAGAAACGTGTACACGTTTACCAAAAATATGTATAAGAATGTTTACAGAAGTACTATCTGTAATTATGAAAAATATTTATTTTGTCAGCACTTGGAAGTGCTTTATTGATTCAAAAGAGTCAAAAATTTTCACACTAAAATAATATTCAGCACCACATAGGTTGGAGAACTAGAACTTTGGTAGTGCTGATCTACATTGAGTGGGCTACAGGAAGGCCATGGAGATTTATAGAGGAGTGGTATTTCAGGGAAACAGGCATCAAATACAAAATTTCTATGGCAGGCTTTATGTGTTCAAACCGCAGCATGTAGATTAGGAAGAGGGTGAACGATGGAAAGAGTGATAAATATGAGATCAGAAAGGTTGTAATGGCTGAATCATATGTGGCTTGGTAGGTCATCGTAAGAACGATTCCCACGTTTTGGGCCTGACCAAAAAAAAAAAAAAGGAATGATTTTTATTTACTGAGTTATCTGTTAAAGACTACAGGAAAAGTAGATAGGAAATGAGGGGAAAACAAGAGTTTGGTTCTTGATGTGTTAAGTTTGAGGTATCCATTAGACATCAAGAGAAAATGTCCAATAAGCTGTTGAATATAGAGTCTGTAATTCCAGGGAATGGTCTAGGCTGGAGGTATACATTTAAAGAGTTGTAAATTATGAAACTAGATGAGGTCACTTAAAAAGTGACTTAGCTAGAAAAGTAAAAGTAAAGATATCTGAGAAATGACTGGGAATGAGGTTGAAGAAATGGAAGAACAGGTGAAGGAGAATGAGGACATGGTGAGACCCTATCTCTACAAAATTTTTTTTAGAAAAGGCATAAAGCTAGGATAGTGTCTGTCTCTTGCATATCGAGGGCTCTCTGTGGACTGATATAAACTCACACTGGAGAAGTCAAAGCTGACTGTGGCTGTAGGATGGAGCAAACAGATCAGAGAGGAGAACAATTTCTATTCCACGGCTGCCGTGGAATGGGAGTGGTTTCTATCTGAGGAGGAAAAGTCATGCTCGAATATTTACTGTGCCTCAGATGTAGTCACACAAGAGACAACCAGAGAGCATGAGGGCAAGGACAAGTGGAAGCACTGGCTTGGAGCTCAAACATAGGAACTTTGCCTAAAGGGGCCTAAGAGGGTAATGGAAGCCCACAGTGTGGACTGCAGAATGCCTGGGGCTGATGGCTGGAATTGGAAGTGGCCAGTTGGAGAAAAGCCACAGTCCTTTCCTGGGAATTGAAATTAGAGGAGCTCAAAGAGGGCATTTTGAGAAAGCCACAAGGATATTATAAGCTAGCCAGTCAGGGGAGCAGTGCAACAGCCAATCATGCCCCCATCCCTCGGCAGGCTTCTGTGTCTTGGGAAGGCCCGCCTGGGAAAGGAAGGGATATCGTTTTTAAATCAAGCTCAGATTTTGATTATTGAACATCTTACTTAAGGAAGTGCCAATTTTAGTGAGACTGAAGGTGCCAGGGGTACTTTTCATTATCTGAGAGTGACAGAAATTGTTACGAGATTTGCTGGAGATTTTATCCAGGTATATTGGGAAGTCTTACCTCACAGAGCCAGTTTGGATGAGTGTTGTGGGAGGAAAACATAGAATTTCTTTATAATCAAGGCCTCCAGATTCTAGCTTATTCAATAAAAAATTACATTGGTTTCTAAACAATGGTCAAGAGGAACAAGAAGGGTTTATCTTTTCATGTCCAGATGCCACCACATTTATATTGCAAGGAGGTCATTTATCCCTCAGAATAGCATTCATGTTTGTTGCCTCCTGTATCCTGAGTGGGATTTGCATCCAGGACACGTACCATTGTTCAGATATATTGGCCTGTGAATATTTCAATGAAGATATCATTCAAATTCAAAAGAGATAGATAGTCTTATCTCTGTATTACAAATCATTTTACACATAAGGTATTATATAAAGAGAAGCTGCAAAAAGTAGTTAAAGCAGAAACAGGTTACATAGTAGGGGTGGCCTTTGAGGACTTTTCACTCAGTTTATTCGGTTTCCTGACAATAGCAAAAGCTGTTTTATCCCAAGGCATTGTAGTGTCCTTCAAAGTAATTTACTCAAAGAGCTATGATGCTTAAATTGTTTGTTTCAGTTCTCAATTTTTGCTCTGACTTTTCTTTGCTTAATTCCTTGATTTTAAGTTTTAGTTTGTAGTAGCAAGAAACTCCCCTCCTTTCGTAAACTTGGTGCCATAAATTTCTAGAACATTAAAGTTAAAGTAATGATTTGGCAAATAAGATAGATGAATTTACAGTGTGTGAATATATATAATAACTCAGGATACTGTGTGTATTTGCTTAGCCAAACCACATATTGATAACTTTCAACTGGTTTGAACTCAATTAGATTTTTTTCTGACTAGTTTTCTTATTAATACTTTTGTAACATTGATTTTTCTTGCTCTACATGTGACATAAAATAGGTTACTGTGAATTGGTTATCACACAAAGTGTTAGATGCTACTTTATGTTTGTTACTTTTATCACCTAATTTAAATCTGAAAACAGATGTTTTTTGAAGAAGTGATTTTCTAGAATTATTATCCCTATTTACAATGAGCTAACTGAGGTAAAGAGATTAAGCATCCAAAGCCACACTGCTTTGTTACTGGTAAACCAGGATTTAAAAGGCCGGGCGCGGTGGCTCAAGCCTGTAATCCCAGCACTTTGGGAGGCCGAGGCGGGCGGATCACGAGGTCAGGAGATCGAGACCATCCTGGCTAACATGGTGAAACCCCGTCTCTACTAAAAAAATACAAAAAACTAGCCGGGCGAGGTGGCGGGCGCCTGTAGTCCCAGCTACTTGGGAGGCTGAAGCAGGAGAATGGGGTAAACCCGGGAGGCGGAGCTTGCAGTGAGCTGAGATCCGGCCACTGCACTCCAGCCTGGGCGACAGAGCGAGACTCCGTCTCAAAAAAAAAAAAAAAAAAAAAAAAAGAAACCAGGATTTAAATTCGGGTAGCTTGGCTCCAGAATTGGTGTGCTTAATCACTCACAGTGCCTCACATGTCTGGGGGTTACTATTTTTTTTCTATTTAATGGTAAGGAATCTTTGGTATGTGCTTTAGGAAGTCTCAAAATGGTATGCTGACAATTAAAAAATTATAAAACCATATAGAAAAAGTGTATAGAATGATGATAATGTACAGTTCAAAGAATGATAATAAACACCTATGTATCCACCCCCCAGCCTAAGAATTGAACTGTGATTATTCTCGTAATTTTAACTATGAGAGATACAAATATAGAAAAAATGTTTGCTTATAAATTACAAAATTTGTTTCAATTGCTTTATTTAATAGAAGACTTTGATGGGCTGTGTACTAGGGCACCCAAATTAGTCCACCTAATTTTTTTCCATGTTTTAAAAAGTTGAGTTCCACCATTCAGCAAAGTATATAAATCTTAATGATATGGTTAATGACTTTTTACACACAGCTCATGAATCCACCACTCAGACAAACAAATAGAGCATTACTAGTAGTCAAGAAATATCCCATATGGCCTATCCTAGTCAATACCTCCTTCCAAGTATTAATTACTGTTCTCATTTTTATTACCTTAGATTGTTCTTGCCTCTTCTTGACCATAATATGAATGGAGTGATAACAATTTATACTGTTGTATCTAGATTCCTTTCTTCAATATCATATGTGTGAGATTTCATCCATGCTTGTTGGTATAGGAGTAGTTCCTCTCTTTTCATTGCTGTGTAGTATTTAATTGTTACAAATATATTATATTAATCTATTTTACTGTCAAATGAAAAGACAAATCCAAACTTAGGTAAGGAGACATTATTTAAAATGACTTTTACAATGGGAGAATGCTCTGATTGTAAGATCTGTTAGCCTCTCCAAGGTCAGAAAGGGCTTCTCTTTTATAGCAATAAATGGGGCTGGAAGGAACCAACTGCTGGGGAGTGGGATGAGCAGGTGCCATGATGAGACAGTTTTTCTTTGCTGTAAGCTGATTCTTAGGAAGGGTCATTAAGGAGAGTTAGCCCTTTGCAAATAAGGATGATAATCCTAGAAAATCACTTTTTTCTTTTTTTTTTTCTTTCTTTTCTTTTCTTTTTTTTTTTGAGATGGAGTCTCACTCTGTCACCCAGGCTAGAGGGCAGTGGCGTGATCTCGGCTCACTGCAATCTCCACCTCCCTGGTTCAAGCAGTTCCCCTGCCTCAGCCTCCCAGGCAGCTGGGATTACAGGTGTGGACCACCATGCCGGCTAATTTTTTTTTTTTTTGTATTTTTAATAGAGATGGGGTTTTACCATATTGGCCAGACTGGTCTTGAACTCCTGACCTCAGGTGATCCACATGCCTTGGTCTCCCAAAGTGCTGGGATTACAGACATGAGCCACCGTGTCCAGTCGAAAATCACTTTTTTCATAAAAGGAGAATGTGTTCTAGTGACTGCTTAACCTCAGGGGCAGAAGAAAATTGAGGGACATATAGGGAAGGGAGAAACCTAACTAAAGTTTGATCAAGTTGAGTTAGTGAACATTTAGTTCAGATTGGTCAGTGAGGGCAAACATCTCAGCTACTTGTTTATGAGACAAAGATGGGAAGTTTGGAAGGTCTGTTTCTGGTCTTATCATAGGCAAACAAGGGGTCATCTGCGGGTCTTGTCTAGGTCATATGGGGCAGGGTAGTTATTTGCAGTAAGGTGCTTCCTGTAACATGAAGATTGGGGTTTTTTTTTAACCATTCAGTGTTCTAGGAGTTCAGGTGAAGTTCAGCTGTTACTATTGAATATTCATAATGTTTTCAGTCTGGGGTCATTATGATTGAAGGTGTTATTAACTTTTTCTTTTTTTCTTTTTCTTTTTTTTTTTGAGACAGAGTCTCACTGTGTTACCCAGGCTGGAATACAGTGAAACAATCTCAGCTCATTGCAACTTCTACTTCCTGGGTTCAAGCGATTCTCCTGCCTCAGCCTGACGAGTAGCTGGGATCACAGGCATGAGCCAGCACACCTGGCTAATTTTTGTCTTTTTAGTAGAGACAGGGTTTCACCATGTTGGCCAGGCTGTCTCGAACTCCTGACCTCAAGTGATCTGCCCTCCTCGGCCTCCCAAAGTGTTGGGATTACAGACGTGAGCCACTTTGCCCAGCCTGTTATGAACACTTTTATACATGTTTTGTTGAACATAAACATTCATATCTGTTGGGCATACAAGAGTAAAATTTTTTGTATCAGGATATATGTTTATTGAACTTTAGAAGATATGGACAGTTTTCCAATTATATTCCCATCATCGAGTCTCAGTTGCTCCACTTCCTCATAAAAACTTGATATTATTGGTAATCATTTTAATTTTAGCCGTTTTCTGTGGGTATAATTATATTTCGGTGTAGTTTTAATGTGCATTTCCTTGTTGACTGATGTTATTGAAGACCTTTTCACCTGTAGATTTATTTTTCAAAAGGACTTTTCAAGTGTTTGCCTACTTTAGACAATGTTAATTTTCTTATTAATATGTAGGCATTTTTTATATATTTTAGCACAAATCATTTGTCAGATATAGGTACTACAAATCTCCATTCTTTTTTATGCATTTTCACTTTCTTAACAGTATATTTTGATGAATCGAAGAACTTATTTTTAATAAAATCTGATTTGTTACTCATTTTTAATTCTTTCGTCTCTTAAGAAATCTTTCTCTACTTCAAGGTAATGAACATCAGTTTATTTTGATTATTTTGGAAATAAGCTTTATTACTTTATATTTTACATTTAGATCTGTAATCTGTTTCAACTTAGTTTTCTGTATGATATGGGACAGTGTTAAGACTCATTTTTAAAATAGGCATAAATCCAATTAATACAGCACATTTATTGAAAAATCCTTGTGCAATATTAGTAAATTGCAGTTGTACCTTTATTGTAAATCAGTTATTTGCTTCTCTTTTCTGTCTCACTGGTATATTAGTTTAGTCTTGTGCCAGTAACACACACCACTATTACTAAGGTTGAATGCCTAGTAGGGTGTATCCTGTTCTAGTCTTGTTCTTCTCCAGTGTTATCTTGGCTGTTTTAAGTCGTTTGTATTTTGATGTATATTTTACAGTTAGCGTTTCCATTTTAATACAGAGACAAAATGCTGGAATTTTCACTGACATAGTATGGACTCAATTGTTTCTAATTTGTATTCAAGCATTAAATTAAAAAAAAAAATGAAGGCAAAGCAAACCGAAATCAATTGGGAATGAAGACATTTACCTTCAGATTGGAATAATCACCTTTTCATAAATGTGGCTAGACCTGGGATAACGGTTATGTGAACCTTAGCAAATACAAACTATGACACTGAGTAGTACACTTTGGAAAATGAGAACTCAGAAAATGTTGGTGCCTATGCTGTGGCCAATTACTGTTATGAATTTGGGGTTAAATTCCATGAATTGTTTTTGTGTGTTTTTGTCAACTGTTTTTGTGTGTTTTGTTTACTAGTATTTTTCCATGACTGAGAGAAATGCCTGGTGGTAGTAGACACTTACTAAATATTTATTGAATGAATTAAGGTATCTACATGTGGCAATCTTCAGACTGTGTAGTTCTATCTAAGTATGAATTCTACAAGGGACAAATAATTTCGACACTTGAAAATTTGCATTCAAAGAATGTGTTCCCCCAAAAGCAGTGTTAGAAAAATGCAGAAAATTACAGGTGATAGATGATACTAATCATTCATGGTATTAATCATTTACTAACGGTACTGAATACTGTATCATAATATATTTAAAATAAATTTTAAAAGCAGCCACATTAATATATAACATAAAATATAAATAATATATTTTTGGTGACCTATAATGTTCTGAATTGTTCTAAAATACAATGTAGTATATTCCATATTTTATCTTCTAGGTGTTCATGCAAGACCTCTTATTTTCTGGCAGATATATGAGAACATTGTTCTCAATTTTTAACTTGAAACTTGTAAGGAGGAAACTTAATCTATCTGACTCAATCTTCCACTAACAGACACACAATTTCCTCTATATTGCCATTTCACCCCATCTCTCCCCTGCTTACAATGAGAAAGTTCTCCTTTGTTTCATCTAAGGCTAACTCAGATGAGATTTAGATCGCATTGCATACTGTTTGGTGGTGAGGGGATCTGAAATTGGTTTTAACTTTTTCAATTTTTCCGTCAACTGAATTTTCTGTAATATACTTAGGTTTTCCATTACAGTCTAATCAAAAGAGAAATGCCAACACATTTCTTAACCCTACACCCATCTCTAGTTTTCACTCTGTCTTTCTCCTTTTCTAGAGTCCATCGAGTCAACTTTTTTTTTTTTTTTTTTTTTTGGTTTAGGTTTGGGCCCGGGGGGGGGGGGGTGGTTGTTGAAAAACTAGATTTATTTTATTAATTTTTAAAGTTGAAATATTTGGGAACTACATTCATTGACATTTCATCCTGGTACTATTCACTTTTTATCTTGTCATGGGCCAGATTCTCCTTAACAGAAAGCCAAGAATTTAAATTGTGTTTTCAAGTAAGCACTAAGCAAACAGTTTAAATAATAATAACCCAATTGGTTCAGTAAAAAGATGCTATCTAATTTTTGATGGATTTTTTTCTGTGCTAACTTGAGCAATAGCTCAAAAAGTCATCATGTTATATGTATACATACAGTGTGGATTGTTTTGGGAGGATTATCACTAGAGGTTGTTTTAAGTTTTATTGTGACAATAACACTTAATATGAGATCTGCTTTCTTAACAGATTTTTAAAGTGTACATTACAGTATTGTTAAGTATAGGCACATATCTAGAATTTATTCATCTTGTATAATTAAAACATTACACCTCTTCAATGGCAACTCCCCATTTTCCCCTACCCATAGTCTTTTGAAACCACCATTCTGCTCTCTGCTTCTTTGGGTTTGACTTTTAGGTATCCCATGTAATTAGAATCATATGGTATTTGTCGTTCTGTGATTGGCTTATTTCACTTAACATTATATCCTCAAGGTTTATCTGTCTTGTTGCATACAGTAAGATTTCCTTCTTTTTAAAGGCTAAATATTATTTTCTTCTATTATAAACTTAAAAATCACACAATTTATAAATTTAGAAAGGAGACCTTTATTTTAAGAAGGAGATTACAACCTGCAGGCAGGAAGCACAGCCTCCAGCTGAAAAAAACAAAAGCAAGTACTTTTGATGGAGAGAAAATCGAGACAGGAATTTATGCTGAACAGGTTGGCCAAGTATATATATTTAGCAGGTTGTGGGAGGAACTCTGAATATTCATGAAAGGAGGTTGTATGCAAGCAAACATGTTACATGCATCCCATGTTCACCTTGGGGTGGAGACTTGGCATTTAAATGTATTACAGTTAGGCTCTCTGTGTCAAAAGGTGGAGTAGGGGCTGGGGGCGGTGGCTCATGCCTGTATTCCCAGCACTTTGGGAGGCCGAGGCGGGCGGATCATAAGGTCAGGAGTTCGAGACCAGCCTGGCCAACATAGTGAAAACCCGTCTCTACTGAAAATACAAAAATTACTCGGGCATGGGGGCGCATACCTGTAGTCCCGGCTACTCAGGAGGCTATGACAGGAGAATCCCTGGAACCCGGGAGACAAGGTTGTGGTGAGCAGAGATTGCACCACAGCACTCCAGCCTGGGCAAAAAAAGAGAGACTTCATGAAAGAAAAGAAAGAAAAGAAAGAAAAGAAAGAAAGAAAGAAAGAAAGAAAGAAAGAAAGAAAGAAAGAAAGGGAGGGAGGGAGGGAGGGAGGAAAGAAAGAAAGAAAGAAAGAAAAAAAGTGAAGTAGGGACAATAGGGACATGAAGGCACTCAAATGCACTGCCTCTGTGAAACTGCCCAGAACCAGTCCATGGCCAGTGGTCTTCTTATCAGGAGAAAGTTGCTGAAATCAGTTTCTCATCCAATCACAGCTGTAGTTATGGCTTGTGGAACAGGAGGTCAGTTAGTCAGTGTCTGGTGGTGAGCTGCAGTTGCTTTAATAGTGCTTACCGAGAGGCCAGTGCTTGTTTAGCTGCTAAAGAAAAATTAAAATCTTGTGGCAGTTAGAACATAGTTTATACTTTAAGCATAGTTCTACATTACTTAACTCTTGCATTGTTCTTTCTCAAGATTGTTTGACTGTTTGGGATACTGTGTGGTTTCACATGAATTCTAGAATTGTTTTGTAAAAATTTTCTATGTGAATTTCCAATGGTGGTTTGATAGCGATCAAATTGAATCTGCTGATCCTTTTGGGTACTATGGGCATTTTAACAATATTAAGCCAAATGGGATCTAATTAAACTAAAGAGCTTCTGCACAGCAAAAGAAACTACCATCAGAGTGAACAGGCAACCCACAGAATGGGAGAAAATTTTTGCAATCTACTCATCTGACAAAGGGCTAATATCCAGAATCTACAAAGAACTCAAACAAATTTACAAGAAAAAAACAAACAACCCCATCAAAAAGTGGGGAAAGGATATGAACAGACATTTCTCAAAAGAAGACATTCATACAGCCAACAGACACATGAAAAAATGCTCATCATCACTGGCCATCAGAGAAATGCAAATCAAAACCACAATGAGATACCATCTCACACCAGTTAGAATGGCAATCATTAAAAAATCAGGAAACAACAGGTGTTGGAGAGGATGTGGAGAAATAGGAACACTTTTACACTGTTGGTGGGATTGTAAACTAGTTCAACCATATGGAAAACAGTATGGCAATTCCTCAAGGATCTAGAACTAGATGTACCATATGACCCAGCCATCCCACTACTGGGTATATACCCAAAGGATTATAAATTATTCTACTACAAAGACACATGCACACGTATGTTTATTGTGGCACTATTCACAATAGCAAAGTCTTGGAATCAACCCAAATGTCCATCTGTGACAGACTGGATTAAGAAAATGTGGCACATATACACCATGGAATACTATGCAGCCATAAAAAAGGATGAGTTTGCCTCCTTTGTAGGGACATGGATGCAGCTGGAAACCATCATTCTTAGCAAACTATCACAAGAAGAGAAAACCAAACACCGCATGTTCTCACTCATAGGTGGGAACTGAACAATGAGATCACTTGGACTCGGGAAGGGGAACATCACACACTGGGGCCTATCATGGGGAGGGGGGAGAGGGGAGGGATTGCACTGGGGAGATATACATGATATAAATGATGAATTGATGGGTGCTGACGAGTTGATGGGTGCAGCACACCAACATGGCACAAGTATACATATGTAACAAACCTGCACGTTATGCACATGTACCCTAGAACTTAAAGTATAATAAAAAAAAAAAAAAACAATATTAAGCCTTCCAACCCATGAACACGGGCTGTCCTTCCATTTGTTTGTGTTTTTAATTTCTTTCATCAGTGTTTATAGTTTTCAGTGGACAAGTCTTTGATTACCTTAGTTAAGGTTATTCCTAAATATTTTACTATTTTTGATGGTATTACAAATGGAATATTTTCCTAACTTCCTTTTTAGATAGTTCGTTATTGGTATATAGAAAAGCAATTGATGTTTTTATGTTGTGTCCTGCAACTTTACTGAATTTGTTTATCAGTTTTAACTCTGTGTGTGTGTAGTCTTTACAGGTTCCTTTATAGAGATTATGCTATTGGCATACAGAGACAATTTGCTTCTTCATTTCTGACTTGGATGTCTTCCTTTTATTTTTCTTATCTAATTATTCCATGTACTAGGTACAATGATGAACGGAAGTGGCAAGAATGGGCATCCTTGTCTTATTCTTGATCTTAGTATAAAAGCTTTCAGTTTTCACCGTTGGGAATGATTTTAGCTGTGAGCTTTTCATATAGTACCTTTATAATGTGAAGTAATTTCCTTCTATTCCTAGTTGATTGAGCATTTTTTAATCATGAGAGGATGTTAAATGTTATCAAATGCCTTTTATACATCCATTATGATTATGTGATTTTTATCCTTCATTCTGTTGATTTGGGTGGTTTATGACATTAATTGATTTCTGTATGTCGAACTGTCCTTGTATCCTGGTTTTATATCCCACTTGGTCATGGTGTATGATCATTTTAATGTGCTTTTCAATTAGTTTGTCAGTATTTTGTTTAGGAGCTTTGCATCTTTGTTCATCAGGAATATTGGCCTGTAGTTTTCTTTTGATGTGTTCTTTTTTTTTCCCTCTGGTTTTGTATCAGGGAAATACTGGCCTCATAAGGATGTTGGAAATGTTCCTTCCTCTTTAATTTTTTGGAAGATTTTGAGAAGGACTGGCTTTTATTCTTTAAATGTTTGGTTGAATTTGCCAGTGAAACCATCTGGTCCTGGGCTTTTCTTTGTTGGGAGGTTTTGATTACTGATTCAATCCCTTTACTAGTTACAAGTCTGTTCAGCTTTTCTATGTCTTTATGATTCAGTCTTAGTGAATTGTGCCAAGGATTTTATTCATTTCTTCTAGGTTATCCAGTTTGTTGGTACACAGTTGTTCAGAGTGGTCTCTTACAATCATTTGTGTGTCTGTGGCATCAGTTGTAATGCCTCTTCTTTCACTTTGGTTTTATTTATTTGCATCTTCTTTCTTCTTTGTTATTCTAGCTGTAAATTTTGTTAATATTTATGAAAAGCCAACTTTTTTATTTAAAAATTTTTAAATTATCTATTATTTATTTTCCTGTTCTAGTCTTTATTATATTCTACCTTCTGCTAACTTTGGGCTTATTTTTTTTCTTTTTCTAGTTATTTGAGGTATTAATATAAAGTTAGGTTGTATATTTGAGTTATATCTTCTTTTGTCTAATATAGATATTTATATTATAAACTTCCCTCTTAGTACTTCTTTTTTTTGCATCCCATGTTTTAGTATGTTGTGTTTTTTTTGTCTCAAAGTATTTTCTAATTTTAATATTTTTCATTAGCCTACTGGTTGTTCAAAATGTGTTAATTTCAATGTGTGTGAATTTTTCAGCTTTCCTTTTGATGTTGATTTCCAGTTTCATTCCGTTGTGTTTGAAAAAGATACTTTATGTAATTTCAGTCTTCTTAAACTCTTTAAGACTTGTTTTGGAACCTAAGATGTGATCTATTTTGTAGGATGTTCCATGTGTTCTTGAGATTCTTCTGCTGTTGGATGACACGTTCTGTATCTGTTTTTTATATTTGGTCTGTAATATTGTTAAAATTCATTGTTTCTTTGTTGATTTTCTGTCTGGTTGTTCCGTCTATTACTGTAAGTAGGGTATTGAAGTCTCCTGCTATTACTGTATTGCAATCTAGTACTCTCATCAGTTCTATCAATGTTTCCTTTTAAATTTCTGTGGCCTCATGCTGGATGCATGCATACTTATTATTGTTACATCTTCCTGGTGGATTTATCCTTTTATCATTATGTAATGTTTTTCTTTGTCTTCTATGATAACAATTGACTTAAAGTCTATTTTGTCTAGGTATAGCCACCCATGCTCTAGTTTGGTTAACATTTGCGTCTTTCTTCATCTCTTTTCTTTCAGCCTATGTGTGCCCTTAAATCAAAAGTAGATCTCTTTTTTAAAAAAAATTATACCAAAATTAAAATAATTTAACCATCACCCATTATAGTAATATGATACTCTTTATTAGACTATATGTAACTTTACCAACAAGTTTTACATTTTAGCATCCTTTCATTTTAAGTTGAAGAACTCCCTTTAGCATTTCTTATAAGGCATATCTAGTGGTGATGAATTCCCTCAGCTATTGTCTGTCTTGGGAAAGTTGTTCCTTCGTTTTTGATGGGCAAGTTTGCCATGTAGAGTACTCGTGGTTGAGTTTCTTTTCTTTTTTCTTTCTTTCAGCTCTTTGAATGTATCATCCCACTGCCTTTTGAGAATGTATGATTTTTTTGCAGAAAAATCCACTGATAGTCTTATGGAGGTTCACATGTACTTGACAAGTGGCTTTTAGCCTGATGCTTTCCTAATTCTCTCTGTCTTTGCTTTTGACAATGTCATTAGAATGTGCATGTTGATTAGATATCAACTGGACTACAACAAGGAATACCTTGAGAGCTGGTAAAGCGTTACCTTTGGGTGTGTCTGTAAGGGTGTTTTCAGAGTAGATAGGCATGCGAGTTGGTGGACTGAGTAGGGAAGATCTGCCTTCTATGTGGGTGAACACTACCCAATTGGATGGGGGCCTGAATATAATAAAACAGCAGAAGATAGGTGAATTCTTTCTCTCTTTCTCTTTTTTTCCTGGAGCTAGGACAATCTTTTCTCTTTCCCTTGGACATCAGAACTTGAGGCTCCCTGGTCTTTGGATCCTGGAACTTATACCAGCACCATCTATGTTCTCAGGCTTTCAATATCAAACTGAGAATTACACCATCACCTTCCCTGGTTCTGAGATTTTTGGACTTGGACTGAACCATGCTACTGGCATTGCAGGGTGTCCAGCTTGCAGATAGCCTGTCCTAAGACTTCTCAGCCTCTTTAATTGAATGAGCCAATACCACTATTAAATCTCATCTTCTATATACTGCCTTTTTAAAAAATACAAATTAAAGGTTTGTGGCAACCCTGCATTGAGCTAGTCTATTGGCATCATTTTTCCAACAGCCTGTGTTCCCATTGTGTCTCTGTGTCATGTTTTGGTAATTCTCACAATATTTCAGTCTTTTGATTAGTATTATATCTGTTAGAGTGATTTGTGATAAATGAACTTTGGTATTACTGTTGTAATTGTTTCGGGGTGCCACAAATCATGCCCATATAAGAGTGCAAACTTACTAAATGTGGTGTATGAACAACTGGGAGTCTGTCTTTTCATCTCCCTCTCGTCAAGCCTTCTTATTCTCTGAGATACAACAACATTGAAATTAGGCCAATTAATACCTCTACAATTGTCTCTAAGTTTTCAGGTGAAAAGAAGGGCTGCATGTCTCTCACTTTAAATCAGAAGTTAGAAATGATTAAGCTTAGTGAGGAAGGTATGTCAAAAGCCAAAACAGGCTGAAAGCTAGGCCCCTTTGTCAAACGGCCAGGTTGTGAATGCTAAGGAAAGGTTCTAGAAGGAAATTAAAAGTGCCATTCTCATAGCACATTAATGATAAGGAAGTGAAACAGTCTTATTGCTGAGTTGGAGAAAGTTTGAGTGGTCTAGATAGAAAACCAAATGACCCATGACATTCCCTTAAGCCAAAGCCTAATCCTAAGCAAGGCCCTAACTCTTTTTAATTCTGTGAAGGCTAAGAGAAGTGAGGAAGCTGCAGAAGAAAATTTGGAAGCTAGCAGAGGTTGGTTCGTGAGGTTGAAGGAAATAAGCCATTTGCATAACACAGAAGTGTGAGGTGGCACAGCAAGTATTGATGTTGAAGCCACAGCAAGGTATTGAGAAGATCTAGCTAAGATCATTGATGAAGGTGAGTATACCAAACAGCAGATGTTCAATGTAGATGAAACAGCCTTATACTGGAAGAAGATGCCATCTTTCATAGCTAGAGAGAAGTCAATGTCTAGTTAAAGAACAGGCTAACTCTCTTGTTAAGGGCTAATGCAGCTGGTGACTTGAAGTTGAAGTCAATGTCCGTTTATCATTCCTAAAATCCTAGGGCCTTTACGAATTTTGCAAGATCTTCTCTGTCTGTGCTCCAGAAATGGAACAACAAAGCCTGGGTAACAGCACATCTGTTTACAACATGGTTTACTGAAGATTTTAAACATACTATTAAGACCTACTACTCATGAAAAAAGACTCATTTTCAAACATTACTGCTCATTGACAATGCACCTGGTCACCCAAGAGCTTTGACAGAGATGTATTGTACAAGGAGTTCTTTTCATGCCTGCTAACACAACATCCATTCTTCAGACCATGAATCAAGGAGTCATTTTGACTTTCAAGTTTTATTATCTAAGAAATACATTTAGTAAGGTTATAGCTGTCATAGATAGTAATTCCCCTGATGGATCTGGGCCAAATACATTGAAAACCTGGAAAGGATTCACTATTCTGGATACCATTAAGAACATTTGTGATTTATGAAAGGAAGTCAAAGTATCAACATTAACAGGATTATAACTTTTTTGGATGACTTTGAGTAGTACAAGACTTCAGTGGAGGAATTAACTGCAGAGATGGTGGAAATAGCAAGAAAACTTAAATTAAAACTGGAACCTGAAGACGTGACTGAATTGTTGCAATTTCATGATAAAGCTTGAACAGAAGAGGCGTTGATTCCTATGGATGAGCAAAGAAGTGGTTTCCTAAAATGGATTCTACTCAGATCTTCTGGTGAAGATACTGAGAAGAGTGTCAAAATGACAACACAGGATTTTGATTATTACATGGACTTAGTTTATAAAGCAGCAGAAGTTTGAGAGGATTGACTCCAATTTTGAAAGATGTTCCATAGATAAAAGGCTATCAAACAGCCCTGCATGTTAGAGACACATCTGCCATACAAGGAAGGGTCCATTGATCCAGCAAACTTCACTTTTGTCTTATTTTAAGAAATTGCCACAGCCACCGCAACCTTCAGCACTCACCACTTTGATCAGTCAGCAGTCATCATCAAGGCAAGACCCTCTTATCAGCAAAAAAGAAGAAATCTTGTTTAAAGCTAAGATGACTGTTAGCATTTTTTAGTGATATTTTAAAATTAAGATATGTTTATTATTTTATGCATTTAGCAGACTACAGTTTAGTTTCTTATATGCACTGGGAAACCAAAACATTTGTGTGACTAACTTTATGGCAATATTCACTTTGTTGTAGTGGTTTGGAACTGATCCCTAAATATGTCTGAGGTATGGCTGTATTTCCTATTGGTTCTGTCTTTCTGGAGAAACTGGACTAATACAATTTGTGTGTGTTACTTTAGCTTTATCTTTTTGGGGGCTTTCTGGGATTTCTGAATCTGGATGTTCATTTCCTTCCTCAGATTTGGGAAGATTTTAGCCATTATTTCTTAGTATTAGTTTCCTCATTATTTCTCCCTTTTTTCTTCTTCTGTTATTCCCATAATGCCTATCTTGGTCTGCTTGATGGAATCTGTAGTAAAAGCCTAAGTGTCTTTTTTACACTATACTTTCCAGTAGAATACTTCTGACACCAGATGTGTGTCTGGCATTTTGCTTCAGCTGACAACCAGTCAGTTCTCCAGTGAATACCAATTGTTTGCCCTTTAATTTATTTTTAAATTCTATTTTCCTGGAGATAGTGTTGGATCACACAGCTTGAAGGCTCAGTCCAAGAAGACTGCCCTGCACTTCAGATGCCAATAACAAGTCCCAGGTTGTGTCCTGTACTTCTGACTAACTGACCGTAAATCTGGATTCCCCTGATCATGTCCTTGGGTTTGATTAATATGCTAGAGCAGCTCACAGAGCTCAGGAAAACACTTCACTTCACTTATTTTTACCCATTTATTGTGAAGGAATTATACAAAGGATACAGCTGAACAGGCAAATGGAGAATATGCATAGAACGAGGCATGTGAGAAGGGGCATAAAGCTTCCATGCCCTCTCTGGGTACACCATCTTTTACAGTCCTGTATGTCTCCAGCTTTTTGGAAGCTCTCTAAACCCAGTCTTTTGGGTTTTTTATAGAGGCATCATTATATGGCCATGATTGATGAAATCTTCGGCCGTTGGTGATCAACTCAACCTTCAACCTTTCTCCCCTTCCTGAAGGTCGGAGGGTGGGAGTAAGGCTGAAAATCTCAACTCTCTAATCATGTTTCATCTTTCTGGTGATCAGTCCCCATCCTGGGGCATTCTAGGGGCCATGAACTGCCAGTCATCTTATTAGCATACGGAAGACACTCAACACACCAGAGTGTTTACAGGTTTTAGGAATTTACAGGTTCTAGGAAACAAGAATGAAGATCAAATATATATATATATCTTATTATAAATTACAATATCACAGTGTTTTATAAGACCCTTAAGTTTTCTTCACTCTTTTTTTTTCTTTTGTTGCTCTGGATAATTTTAAATGACCTGTCTTTATGTTTGTTCATTCTTTCTTCTGCTTGTTCTAATGTGCCACTGAATTTTTCTATTGAATTTTTTAGTTTATTATATTATTCAGCTTCAAGGTTTCTGCCTGCTTCATTTTAAAATTTTCTCTCTTCGTTGAAATTCGTACTTTGTGCATTGTTCTCCTGAGCATGTTGAACTTTCTATTATTTATAAAGATATGACTGTTTATTTTAAATTTTCTGTCAAATAATTCATATATTTCCATTTTGTTGGGGTTGGTTTTTGGAGTTATGTTTTACTCCTTTGTTTGGATCATGTTTGCCTGTTTCTTCATTTTTCTTGAGTCTTTGTGCTGTTATCTATGCAGCAGAAAAACCTCTACATCTCCCAGTCTCCACAGATTGATCCTGTGCTAGAGAAGACCTTCACCATTCAACCTGGCCAGTTTCTGGGTCTCTCAAACCTTCTTGGTAGTCTAAATCATTGTCTTTTTTTTTTTTTTTTTAGTGGCTCCCAGGTGTCCAGAGTATGTTAGGCCCTGTCTATTCTCCAAGAAAGGTGGGTAGAAGTAAATTCCTCTGGTAGCTCTTGGAGGAGTTGGAATGCCAGAACTGTGATCCAGCTCTTTTCCTTCCCCAGGAATAATCTGAGCTCTGGTGTTTTTTACGTGCTCACTCTGTGTTGAGCTGGGGTAGCATCTGTGATGAGTTCTGCACACCTGTTCAAAGTACCACTTTGTTCTTTGTAGCCTTCAGTGATCTAGTGTATACTGGGCCCTATCAGTGCTGCGAGACAGATGAGAGAAAAGCCAGTCCCTTGAGTAGCACCAGAAAAAGTTGGGCTGGTAGACATGTGGTTCAAGTGTTCTCAGAGAGAAGCTGGGAGCTAGGGTTTACTCCCCTTCCTTGTTGTGCACTGAGCTTTGGGGAGGAGCTGTGGCCTGTCTTCATGCTAGTGCAAACTGTTACTTTTTTCTCTGTAGTCCTCAGGGGCTTAGTGTACTAGTGTATGCTGTGCTTTATCAGCTTTCCAAGACAGGAGAGATAGAAAACAGTCTCTCTGGTGGTACATGCAAAAGCTGAGATTCTAGGTGTATGGTCCAACTGCTTCACTCCAGAAGAAGAAACTGTAAGCTGAGGACTCCTTCATGATTATATTATGCTGTGTTGGGGTTTTAAGGGTGGAGATTAGGGCTGGAGGATGGCTTATTTTCCTACGAGTTCAATGTCACTGATTTCATACTCAACTGAGGTACAGAAGACTCTCAACTAGTTTTAGAATTTCTCACAAAGAAGATTGATCCATTTGTTGTTGCATTGTTATGTCCTTGAGGGGAGGAAGAGTTCAGGGCTTCCTTTTTCACTGTCTTGGGGACATCACTCCTAGTGAAACAGACTTTTCAATAGAGCCATATGCACTCTCTCATTCATTTCTTCACCTATCACTATTCTATCAACTCCAATCTAGCTTCCGCCTCTTTCTCAACTGAAAAACAGTTCTTACTTTTGCTAACTCCCATAGAAAGCTGTCAGTCCTCATCTCAACCTCTCAGCAACTTTTGGCCCTGTTAGCCAACTCTTCCATGAAATATTCTTTTGAGTTCTGTTGATACCACACACTGCTGGATTTACCCCTTCTTCCTGGCTATTTGTTCTTTGAATTATTGGCTTATCTTTTCCTATCTGCTCATTAAATGTTGCAGTTCCTCACATTTCAATTCCATGTCTTTTTTTTTTTAACTATAAACTCTCTCTTCAAACAAGTGATTCTTCTGATCATTAACATCATCTGAAGAACTTTTTAAAAACTCTGATGCCTGGGCCACATCCAAAACTAATTAAATCTAGATATGGGCGATGGGGTGAGGTATCAGTAGTTTCTAGAACTCCTCAGCTGAATCTAATCTATTTTCAAGCCTGAGAATCCATAACCAAATTTATCTAAACTCACAGCTTTAAATATCATTTTTTGTATCAGAATAAGGATCATGTGTGTTTGATTCTCAAGCACATAACCATTACATAGCAAGTGCATGGCACATAGGAAACTCTCAGAAACTGTTAAATGAATTAAGGAAAGACTAAAGTGAGAGAGAAATTTAGCATATTGGTGGTTGCATAACTGGTAAAGCTCCTTAAGGAAACTTGGTATTTAGTTGATGTTTGTAGGTTAAATTCTTTTAGAGACAGAGACATTGAGATGGAAATTTGCATGAAAAAAGGGATTACTTTTGAGAACATGTCTTAAGAGGGAGTAAAGCAGGCTTAAACACAGGAACAGTGGGGTTGCAACTGAGTGTTCAGTCCATGCCATTGGGAACTCTGAAGATGGGATGGCCCTTCAGAGTGTCTCAATTAGTAGAAAGGGACCCAGCCACCTTTACATACCCCTATCAAAGTCACTGGGTATAGGCTGCCTCTAGGACAAGACACCTTACTTCAGCTGGAGGCTATTCCAGAAGACACTCAGCTCTGAACTGTAGGCACCCAACATTCCCAGTAGCAAGCTCATTTATGGAGGTGTGGCCTTGATGGTGGGGCACAGCAGCATGTACTACAGGTGGAATCAGATTGTCAACGGAATGAGCTCTGAGACCTCACCTGATTTAACCTTTGGTTTAAAGGTGAGTATACTGAAGCCCACAGAGGGTCAGTGCTTTGCCCAGCATCATGTGGCAATCTTGCAGTCCATCTGGAGTTAGAACACTAATCTCTTGACTCTAAGAGACATGTTTTTCAATTATACCCACATTTTATTCAACTTTAGTGTGTATGCATATGTGTGTGTGTAACTTTTTGTATAGATATTTTCGTTGGGCCAGGAGGGCAATATTTTTAAGTTGTTGCTATATATGGAAAATTGAGAAAAGCTAAGTATCATTGCAGTTGGTTGCAGAGTTAGAAGTCTTAACTATGGATTTGTACTTGCTGGGCCAGGATGTAATTTTATTCTGTTTAGTATGGAAAGTAATGGCACAGTACACATTGTGTTTAGATTGATGTTTAATTCTTTATGTCATGAGCTTTGGAGCGCATAGCAAACCCATTAGAAGTGGTGAGAATGTATAATGTTTTACAGTTGAGCAATATATGATAGAAGTAGAAAATACTCCTATCATGGTTTTCATAGAATAAGTAATCTCACATGTGATATGAAGTTAAAAGTGACCAACAGATAGCCTTCAATGAGATTTGCAAATTGCTGGTATTCAAAATCCAGCATCTTTCCAAATACACGCTTCTACTTCATGCAGAATATTTTTTCTTTGAGCCATGAATGATGTAATTGTATAATTGGAGCTAGAGAAGATTTGAAAATGTTTCCACAGGCTACAACAGTTCCTGAAACCCAGTTGAGGGGATAAATAACATGAATGTTGCAGAACACTCTTCTTAATTATGACTCTTGGCCCATAATAACATGACAGACTTTGCCACACACATACACATCTACTCATAAACACATTCTTTTCAAATAAGTTTAGACTAATCTTGTAAAAGGTATCACTCACTGTCTGCATTCATAAAACTGTTCACAGTTTAATCTGTGAAAACAGAATGGAAAATAAATCCAGAAACTGTCAAGAGAGGTGATAGTAAACTATAGGATAAGTAGGAAAACACAAAAATAAAAAACACTCCACAATAATTACACAGTTATGTGTATTCATGAATAACTACCAATTTAACTTATTAGCTGGATACATAAAGTGTTTGTCTTTGTATATCTATTTATCTATCTGATTATCTAAAAATAGTTGTATACAGATGGAAGTGTAATGCTGAACTTTTAATACATTTACATTTACAGACCAGTAGCAGTGTTTTTTCATAAGCCTCAGTCTTAACACATGATCAAGGTTTCACTTCTATATGATTATTATATACATAGTGTGCTTCCATTTAAGGCTGTGGATTTTGAAAGGAGAGCTCACAATTGACTCTCCTGACTCTTTCAGTGCCTTTCCTGGTCTCTCTCTCTTTTTTTCTTTTTTCAAATAAGCATTTTATTTTAGAATAGCTTTAGATTTGTAGGAAAATTTCCAAGGTAGTACAGAGAGTTCCCAAATACCCTGCACCTAATTTTCTCTATTTTTCTTTTTCTTTAGTATGGTACTTTTATTTTTGTAATTTTTATTTTACTTATTTATTTATTTGCAATTAAAGAACTAACACTAATAGAATATTAATAAATAAAATCCATTCTTTACTCACATCTCTTTGGTCTTTATCTTAAGTCCTTTTTCCGTCACAGGATCCCTTCCAGGGTACTATGTTACATAGTCATCATGCCTTCTTGGGCTCCTCTTGGCTGTGACAGTCACTCAGACATTAACTTACTTTTGATGACTGTGAGAGTTTTGTAAAGTACCTGAGTACCTGTCAAATATTTTGTGGAATGTCCTTCAAATGAGATTTATCTGATGTTTTTCTCATGACTAGACTGGGTTATGTCGTTTTGAGAGGAAGACCACAGGGTTAAAATGTGATTCTCATCACATCGTATCAAGGGTCCATATTATCAACATGGCTTATCACGATTAAGGTTAACTTGATTACCTGCTGAGGAGAGTGCCTGTGGAGTTTCTCTGCCGTGAAGTTACTCTTTCCCCCCGCACTTTGCAGACTGAACTCTTTGGAAGGGAGTCACTATGCACAGCCCACACTAAGGACTGGTGAGTTATTTTCCACCAATTAAAAAGCAGAAGATCTACAGCAGTTATTTGGAATTCTTCATGAGTGATTTGTTAATATTTCCCCATTTATTCAATTCTTATTTTTATCTGTACAGACTCTGAGATTTCTATTTTGTACTATAATACAATACTACTTTATTTTGTTGCTCAAATCATGACAGCTTTGGCCACTGGGAACCCTCTCAGTTTTGGTTCCAATGTCCCTCTGTTGACATATTTCCATTACGGTGCTTTTTTTTTTTTTTTTTTTGTCTGAACACTTGTTTAATTTCTGTTACTGTAAGATACCTGCTCTTTAAAAAAATTGTCTTCTCATTTCACTTTATATGATGTTACCAGCTTTAAAATAATGACTAATAACATCACAGTTGCCACTATTTATGGTTATATTGTTTACTTTGATATAATTCCTTTCTGAGTCCTTTTAGTGAAGTATTCAGAAAGGGAATCTTCCATCTAAAACCTCCTCCAACAATAATACCTTGTGTTTTCTTGTATCTTGCTGTGTCTGAAAAGCAGAATTAACAGTAAGCAAAACATCCCACAGAGTCAGAATTGCTTGCTGTAGAAGGGAGGATGATTGATCTGTTTCCATGAAAAATTTCTTGACCTGTGGTCTACTGGTCCAGGACCCTCAGAAACGCAAACTTTGTGTACGCTGTTTAGGGAAGTATAGAGTTTTTATCAGATTTTCAGAGACCTCTGTTGTCTAACAAAGAGGCAAAGAATCACTGCCTTAGAGCGTGAGAAATGATACAACCAACACATATTACGTGCCTTGTTCTACCATTGTGTCTGTGGCTTTGTGTTTGTTTAAGTTCATGTCCAGCTGAAAACCATGCAGCGCCACACTACATTCAGGTCTGAGAAGGCCTCTGACAATTGTCACTGAATTTATAGCTCTATGGAGAAATAAAACAATTCCTTTAGACTCAGATTTCTGGTTTTAGCAAGAAGATTAAGACAACATACTCATCCACACCTGTTTTGAAATGAAACTGTGCACTGTGGTCACTGGAGGGTCATGTAAAAAAAGAAGAATGTTCTACAGTTAATAGAAAATTGAGTTTCCTCCTTTGGAAATAATTTTCTGGATTTTTCCTTCAGTGCTGGAAAATATTACATCATACAGCTATACAGTCTGACACATTCCTTGCATAACTTTACATATTAGTAATGACATTGGTTCAAGTTTAGGCAAGTGAACAAAAGAGAACTGGTTGTAAAAGGCTTTTGATATGCAACTCTATTTTCTCTAGTCATTTGATCACTTTGCCCAAGTAGAATATTTTATTTTCTTAAATTAATGTCATATTTCCAAGAAATAAATCCCGCTTTTTAATATATTGGAATTGTTGATAGATTTCTTGAAATAAAACAAAATAGCCTAGTCACATGCATAAAACATTGGGCTGAGATTCAGAATATGAAGACTTTAATAACAAAGCAGGCATTAAGTGTGTGACCTAATTAAAATCACTTAACTCTCCTTTTTCCTGTTTATTTTGTGTAAGTAATACTAACTTACTTTCTAAATTATAAGGATATGTATAGTAACATACAGACAAAAGAAAATATGTTGCATGCAAATTGTTTTAACTCTTTAGAAGGAAGTGACTATATCCATTTAATCTCTTAAACGTATTTTAGTCTGTAGAGATAATTTTAATGTTATTTTATTATTGATAAGCGAAAAATATGATTTTTACTTTTTTTAGGTGGGAAAACACTGAGTTCATGCATGTGAATATAAACTACATGGGATTTTATTTAAATTTTAAAACATCTCTTCATTTCTAATACAAATAAATGTGAACTATTGATTAAACATTCATGCCAAGTTACCTGCAGCTGAAACATGAAAATATATATTGACACAAATAAGAATAGAAGAAAAGGGGCCATACAATATTTGGTATATTCCCTGGGTTTTTGTGTTTGTTTTTTTTCTGTTTTGTTTTTTGGTTTGCTTGTTTGATTTTCAAAAGATTTTTGTCAAGCAATGTTGAGTTTTTGTTGTTAACAAACAAGAATTTGCTTTTAACTGTGGAGAGTTGCAAAAACATTTGGAGATGGTAGAAGAGTGAACTGATAGAAAGGGCCAATTTATATTTTCAGTACTAATGATTTTTAACAATGCCTAGTAAGATGAATAGAACCCAAGGTAAAATATATATGCCCTAAAGCAATATGTGTATGGATGGTAATAAGAAGACAGATAATATTTCACTTACACTATGGCAGGCTTACCATGGAGCAGGTTTCATTCTTGGCTCTACCACCTTAGAAAAATCTCTTAACCCTGCTGTGTCTTAGTTTCTTTATATACCATGTACTCTACAGGTCCATTTACTTACCTCTTACTCTTGTACCATTTTTTTTCTACCATTCTCTCCCTCGAAATAACAGCTTTCTGTGTGGTTAATATCTCTTCTGTTTAATAGCATGAACATGACTATCAAATGAAAGAATGTAATGGACATAATGGTTGATTCTCCAATATTCATTCCGCATCAGAATATTAATCTGAGCCAATCATGAATGTTTCTTCCTCCTTGCCAGTAATTAGTTCAGCAATGGTCAATGCTGGGAAGATTCTGAGGGTGGGGGAAGTCATTTCTCCTAAGAGAGTGCCCCAGGACAAAATGCTCTTCTTCCTCTGGAAATAATGAGTGGAACTGCTTATCCCTTACGGCACAGGCAACATGAGGCTGAAATATACCTAGAAGAGATGGCAGATTGGAAGTACTTGAACCAATGTGTATTTACTACTATAAAAACAGAGTAGGGAACTACAAATATATAGAAACCATGAGTCCCTCAATAATCATACTGTTTTCATTTTGTCTAGTTGGTAATAAACCCATAGATAAGAAAAGAAAAGCTACAAAATCATTGCCAAGCAATATATTTATTAGTTCATGTTCATTAGCATAAGGTTGAAGATTGAGGCAAGATTTTACAAAGAAGATGAAGTTTAAAAGGACAGGTTTGGTTTAGATTAGTACAATAAAGAATGGAAGTTGCAATACTCCAGGAAGAGAAACTGATTCTGTGGAAGAAGGACAAAATTTGATAGTGAGATAAAGGGCTAAAGAATGAATTTTACTGACACAGCCTACAGCTAGAAGCGGAAAAATCGGCTGGAAAGTTCTAAACTACAAAATTTAGTGTTAATTGTCTTCATGTTGTCTTTTCATTGTTTAGAAGGAATATACTTGTAAAGGATTTTATATGAAGTGACACAATAATAGCAGTTCTGAATTGATCCAAGTGTATTTTGTAATCAATCAATTCTTTTTCTTCCTTTGAATGAGAAAACTTGTAGATAGGTTTGAACACTAATTTGCATCCTAATATCCAATTTTCCCACATACCCTCATTCTCTTTAGAGTTTTCCCTCTTTTGATAGAGAATGACAACTGGCTGTAAGGAAGTTATAGTTTTACCTGCAATGAAATGGAAAATCTAATTACCAGCCCTCAAGTTTATGAAGCTGTGACACTGGAGCCAATAAAGCCACGAGAAGCAGTTTCTAAAAATCCGTATGATCTCTGCGCTTTTGGGAGGTTTAACTGATTGATTTTCATTTTTTAAAACGCTTTGCACTCGGATTGAATTTCTGTTTGAAAGAGTTGTCTGTATCAATTCATAGTATTATTAGATTATTTCATACTTTTTTTTCTGTTATATGTCACCTACAATAGTTGTCTCTTATTGGCAGATTGTATGAAAATTAACTCAGAAATGCCTAATAGATAGAGTTTTGGTTTCAATACAAAGCCAAGCCTGTTGCATCTAAGTTTCCTTCATATACATTAATGTAATTTATGAAATTGAGACTTCTTATCATATCAATACAGAAAATGCTGTGCTAGGTGCTCCAAGTAGAGTTTTACTCTTCCTTGTGATTGTCATGGATTTTGTGTGTGTGTAGGTAATGAGAAAAATTATGCATAAGACTTTATGAGGGGTAAAATAAACCAAACCCAAACAAAAACAACAAAACCTTTTCCTTGGCTTCCAAGAAAGTGCCTTTCTAAAAAAGGGCTCTTAAGCAACCACCGATTTTGTCACTTATCATTATTCAAAGTTAATTTAAAAAGCAAAACAATGCAGACTTTCCTCTTCTTAATAAAGAGTTGATGACAAATATATACAGAAAAGCAATAGGTAGTTATCTCTTACAGCTCTGTATAATATAGAGTATTTTACTTGTTTCATTTATCTGATAATAGTGAAACGTCTTTTACCAATTCCCTTCCGCCTCCCAGGCTGCCATATTTTACTGAGTGAGGAAAATGTTCACTGTATTTCTTGGGGTATATCATTTTATAAATGTCAGCATGATTGTCTAATGAATTCTTAGACCATCTCTCTGGTCAGATTGTTTTTGTGTTGGCAGGTTAATATTACACATTTTTCAAAAAATGTTCTTTGCTGTTTTTTTTTCTCATTGTGTGCACTTCGTTTTTACTTACCTAGATTTTGATGGTAGGTTGCTTCAGAAAAGTAAGCTGTCTCCTGAATTTTATTTTATAGAAGGTAACATGGAGTATTTAGAGCAATGTTTCATACATTTAGTAAAGTTAATTGTTAAAAATTATATATATATATATGTATTTTAATAACGATGCCTTTTGGGTTTTTAACAATGTTTACTAGTCTCTATTTCTATTTGAAAAAGCCATACTATAGTTGTGGATTTGTCTCAAAAAGGCAGTCTTTTCTCCCAATGAGAATTACCCATTTCTGTTGTTTGCTACTTATAACTACTTATCAGGATCTTTCTCTCTCTTATAGCCAGCAGTCAGCAGAGGACCTTGCCCGAGTACCTGCCAACTCCACTAGCAATATCTTGAACAGGTTATTGGTCAGTTATGATCCCAGGATAAGACCAAACTTCAAAGGTTTGTCTCCCCCATATAAATTTTCATTTTTATTGTTTAAAACTTAATTTTATATGTATAGAACTTTGTGATATTTTATATGTATATGCGTTGTGATATTCAAAACAGTAAGATTTTAAAGTGATATGTAACAAAAATGTCCTTAAGTTCAGAGCAATTCAATGCCTAAAATATCCAAAGATAAGTAAAATATGAATTCTCATTGCTTTATGGGTTACCTGTTTTTAAAAATTCAGAAAAGGATATACTGTGAATTAATAGGCTAACCTCTGTAATGAGTTTGCTAAGTACTATTCTTAACCTTAGTGCTTTAAAATTTAGACTCTGGAAATAGACTTGGCTTTCATTCACAGACACCAGAGTTATAATGTGCAGAATGATGATTTTCTTATTTAGGGAAAGAGAACAGTTCTGATGTATATTTAGAGTCTTTCTTACATTTTGTTAGTATTTCACATTAATAGAAAATTCTCTCTATTCTTTTGCTGAAAAAATGATGGCTGTGTGATTTTTAAAAGCATGTTGGTTTTGTGAATAAAAATGACGATGTATTCTACAACATAGATTATTTTTATTCCAATTAGATATTACCATTTATCACACCTTTTAAAAACCAAGACCATGCTTACAATAAAATAAGCCAAGAGCAGATTGTACAGTTGTATAGACCTTTTTTGTACTTTTGATGAATTAGAAAAAAGCTATATGAGCAAAATCTCCTCTGGAAAACTATAATCCTTGCTGCTGGTTAAGGACAGGTATTAATGTAGATCAGATTAACATTATAAGGTTTGATTTTTTTTTTTTTTTTTTTTTTTTTTTTTTTTGCCTTTAGAAAAAAACAAGTCTGCAGCTGCTTCTAGTCAACTGAAGTTATACAACTATGTTGTAAAAATGGGTTTTTGTTCATTACCGGGACCTATTCAGTTACTTTCAACGACAGCCATGGTTGTCACATGTCTACCACATATTGATTCACCACCTGTTTTTCATCAGTTAGTGGTTATGTGGCTAAAAGGCTAAATTCACATTTTCCCTTTGTTAGCCCAACCAGCAGCCACAATGAGTTGAAAAAAAAATAGAAATAAATTTGCAATGTTATACCTTAGTTCTCACTCCATGAACTTTCTAATTATTTTTCAAAAGGTCAGGTAAAAATCTTTATAATGAGTCTGCTATGTGTCCAATTAGCTTTACATTTTCATGAATTAAAAATTAAAATGTAATAATTATAAGTAAAATTTATTGAATACTGTTCTACCTATTAAAGTAAGAATTTGAACTAATTGGAAAAATGGAAAAAAATTAAACCCTGTTTTCAAAATTATTTTTAAAAAATAATTTTTAGTTCCTTAAAGTACATGTATTAGGGCAATTTAAAAAAAGATTTAAAGGTAAATGTATTTTGCAGAGTCTCTACAATTTAAGACATAATTCTTCCTGAAAAAAAAGAACATTATAAAATACAATTGAACTCATTTTTTATTTGTATTATGATTCCTATTTAGAAAAATAAGTTAATAGTAATTATGAACATGTTATACTGAGACCATAGATTTTGCATTCCATATGAATTGGAAAAAATATGATAATTAAATGTATAAACCGAAAACCTATGATAACTCTGACCAAGCTTTTTACAGCTAGTAAACATATTCTTAATTTTTATTCATAGGCATTCCCGTTGATGTAGTAGTCAACATTTTTATTAACAGTTTTGGATCCATTCAAGAAACAACAATGGTAAGATTGTAATTAATTTAATATTTTGTCAAATATTCCAATAGAGGAGATAGTGAAGTAACATAAAAACTGAAAAATAAAGAGCAACTCAAAACATGCCTGCCATTTCCTGGTATAAAATATCCACATTTCTAGATTTTGTTAAGTCAGTGATTTCAGTTACCCACATAATTTTGCAATTCAAATTTAGTTTTAATGTTACATTTAAACTTACAGACTTAAAAGAGTTGATGTATTCCCCCTGAAAAGCTGTGATTGCATACAACCTGGAGAAAGGATTTATGCCATGAAGACTCTTGGGCAGCAGTTTTTGTTTTCCAATATGCTTATATGTTGGAACATTAAAAAATGTTTTAAGTATTCAAGTTTTTTTCTTCCAGTTTCCTGTGGAGAATCCTTGTTTTATCTGTTATGTTCATTTTGTGATATGTAGAGCAGAGAATTGTAAGAAGCAAATAAGAAAATTGATTTTCATAAGATAGGGCAATGTGAACGTCTTGAAAGGATGGCTCAGCAAGATGAAAAGGGCGGGGAAAGGCAGGAGAAGACTAGGAAGGAGTGACAAGCAGACTCGTGTCTTGAAAGGAATAGCAAAGAGGTTCAAGAGAGGTTTGGCTGTTGTCCATGATAAGTTGGACTTTTGGGACAAAGTTTTTGATAAAGTAATAGTAGATTTCCTAAGCCTCTTAAAAGCCGTTCGATAAAGTCTGTTTGCTTGTTAAGGTTTTAGAATATTAAATTTGTGTTATTTTTGACAAACCACACAGTGAAATAATACTTCAGGTGGAAGAAAGAAGACCTAAGGATTTTTTTCCTGTATTTTTGGGAGATACTTATATTTTATTAAATAATAATATAAGACTTTGCAAGCCTAGTAAGAATGGCAAGAGTACAGTCTAATTTTCCTGAGACCATCTCAGACTAGTAAAAGAATTACTTCAAATATTTACTCCATTATTCCTAGTAGCAGCAGCATAGCATAGTATAAAAGCAATTGTATATTACATTTAATTAATGACACCTCTTTTATATTTTAATTGTGATGCGAGTATTATTTATTTGTAGAAGTATATAGTTAAGCTGGATAATGGACAACGTGTAGATATTTTAGATAATTATTTAAAAGATTTGGGGATTATGTCCAAAATTCACTTCCAGTGACTTTTTATATCATTTAAATAACATAGACATGCATTATAAATCACTAGGAGACCTTTCTGAAATAAAATATAAACTACTATATATGACTCGAGACAGTATAGCACTCATTAACTGAAAATGTGGTTAATCTATCTATGTACTTCACTTTCCAAGAGTAAGGTATATCATTTTCTCAAGGTAAAACTTTGCAGGAATCTATTTGACTCCACACCCTGTTATGCACCCTGGTTATCTAGCATGACACCACTACACTAATACTGAAACACAGCTATCAAGATATCCTATAGGAAACACCCCCACTCTTTATCTTGCATGCCTCTCTGATCAGATCCAAGAGAGTGTTAGGTCAGCTAATGCAAGGATCTTTTTTCTCTTTTGCATGTGTCATAGCTCAATAGGTATCATTAATGTATCTATTTTGTAATAAATACTGAATTCCTTCCAAATATCAGGAAGGAATTCTGGTAGGTCTCATTAGTAGTTACTTGATTATATTGAGTTGAAAATACCAGGGAACATGCAATATTTAAATAATTCTTTACAGAGTTTTGATGATTAT
The DNA here is from genome assembly GCF_002776525.5 of Piliocolobus tephrosceles. NCBI lineage: Eukaryota > Metazoa > Chordata > Mammalia > Primates > Cercopithecidae > Piliocolobus > Piliocolobus tephrosceles. The sequence goes on along the minus strand of NC_045436.1, from coordinate 32,633,863 downwards.
GATAAAATATTTCATCATTTCTAATATTATATCCTCTCACTCTTGTGCACAGACCCATCCCAGTAGTTAGCCAAGAAGAACTTACCCTTGGCACCATATTCGATACATTCTCACCGTGGAGTCTTTGCCCTTGCTTTTTGTTCTTGATCCTCTTCTCTTGTCTTCTAAATAGACATTTTTATGGCTGTTCTCACTCACTTTGTGCACTCTTTTCAATCTAGGTTTTTCATCTCTATTATTTGCCTGTTTAATAGCTTCTATACTGTAATTAAATTATTTTTGTATGTATTTCTTTTATTCTAATCGACTATAAAACTCATAAAGTTAGCAATAATGTATTCTACTTCTTCATTTTCCATAAAATACAGAAGACATTAGTCACTCAATAAATAATAAACACATAAATAAATATTTTTTATATTAGCTAATAGTGAATGAATAAATGAACAAATAAATTTGCTATTTGCTTAGTTAAGTAAAATGGTTGGTGGAACAAATTTAAACAGTAGACTAATGTTGAGCATTTAGATGTCTTAATAACAGACTGAATAATGTCATTACTACAGAGTGTAATTTTGAAAACTTTGGAAACCTTTATCTAAAAGAGTCAAATTATTTATATTTATTATTTCTTTGATCATATAGCCTGGATAAAAACCAGTCTGCCCTTCACTTTATATTGACCAGACATAGCCTAAACGTTTAAGATCAGAACTATACTAATTAAATAGATGTAAATATTCCATTTTTTCATAATTATTCTTTTTTGCTTCCAGCAATATTTATTTTATATACCCTTATAAAGTAGAATTGTACACATACATCATTTTACGGTCGTATTTTATATATTTGCTCAGTCTTCTCAAGGCAAATGCTCTATTACCTTGTTGCTTAATAGTTAGGAAAGCATAAGTTATTATATGAGTAACATTAAAATATCTTCCAAAGGAAAAAGAAATAGGCAACACTTATTTTTCATAATTTGTTATAAACAGTGATCAGAAAATAATAGTGATGACTCAAAAGTGTAACCCAAAAGGGTATTCATGTCTGGACAGGAGTTATATCATGAGAGGATACTCCTTCAAAACTAACAAAAATAAAGGAAGTCTTGGCTGGGCACAGTGGCTCATGCCTGTAATCCCAGCAACTTGGGAAGCCTAGGCAGGTGGATCACTTGAGGTCAGGAGTGCAAGACCAGCCTAGCCAACACTGTGAACCCCGTCTGTACTAAAAATACAAAAAACAAACAAAAAAAATTAGCCAGGCATGGTGATGTGCACCAGTAATCCCAGCTACTTGAGAGGCTGAGGCTGGAGAATCACTTGAATCCAGGAAGTGGAGGTTGCAGTGAGCTGAGATCGTGCCAACTTGGGAGGCTGAGGCTGGAGAATCACTTGAATCCAGGAGGTGGAGGTTGCAGTGAGCTGAGATCGTGCCAAAGGAAGTCTTAACATTTAAAAAGCTTCAGTATTGCCCTGTACTTTCCTCTGAAGTTCAAACCATTCTGCTTCAGCCGGTAGTGCTTATTAAAGAAAGCACAATGCAAAACACAGAGCCTGGGAGTAGATATAACATGAATAGCCACAAGTCAGGTGTCAGAAAGATGGAGGGCAACTTTTAAAGGAAGAGGGGCAGCCCATTTCATCAGTGGATAATGTTGATTATCAAAGAAAGAAACAAGCAAGGTTATTGGCATTAATGTTATTGTCAGGAAAGTTTAACCAATTCTACTCGAAAAAAAATTCTTTCTGCTTTTTGTTTTCTCTAAATTTAGATGCTGAATGTTGCTGGCTAAACTAGAAGTCATCTCACATTATTAATAAACTATAACTGTGTGGTGGAGGAAAAATTACAGCCATATTAATAAACCTTAAGCTCTTCCATATCTCTGTGGTTGTATGCTTCTTCAGCCTGTTTTATGGCCTCATTGGGAAGCTTTATAGTTCCTATTTCTTATGTCTGTGTGCTCATTTGTATTTTGCTACCTTACATTTTTGTAAGGTATACTTATCAATACTATAAGTGGTATTTACCAACATAAACACTAGCGTCACCAAAATCGTCAAATAAATGTTATCATCCCAATTTGAAGTTCCTGGAACAGTCAGTTCTAGTTCCATCAGTTTATGTACTACTGCTTGTAACAGCTGAAATAAGAGCATTCAAAACAGTGAGAAGAATGATTTGTCAGGGGCTAGGTGACATCTGTTCTACAGTTATCCTTACAATATTTGTTGAGTTTCCATTCAGTTCCTAACTTTGACTTTAATCAGCAAGATTTTCATAATTGAAAATGTGAACTATTGAACTTATATGGGGAAAACTGGGATGGTGTATTGTCATAATCTATACACTGACACTTTGTCTTATCAGAAATACATAAGAGCTCTTTCATGGAAATGAAAGCCTGTTTATACAATCCATTTTCTTTCTTTAGTTTAGGCATGCTTTGTAATTATATTGAATTATTATTGCACTATAATTCATGATCCTGCCAGACTTTCTATGCCTTTTTGTTCCATGACTTTTTGTTTATTTTAATAATAGATTGCAACTCCTTTTGGGAAACACAGCTGTGACTGTCAAGAAAAAAAAAATCATATTTGGGATCCACTAAAAATGCTTGATTCTAGTTCTTGGTAATTACTCATCTTTGTTGTTTTAAAACAATTTTATTTTATATATTTCTATATTTAGATTTAAAATGCTTTCCTTAAAACTTGCCTTAGTTTACTATTCTTTATATTTTGTTTTTGTTGTTCTAAAGCATGTATTATAGAATAATGGAATTTGTTGTAGAATAATATTAGACATATTTATCCCATTTTTTGTTTCACATCTTAGTAGATTTTACATCTTAGATGTAAAATCATAAAGATTAAACTGATTTCATATTTATTTTTCTCATGTTATTCATCTTCAGGATGAATAATAGCTGAATGTTGTTGGCTGAATAATAAGCCCCTAAAGATGTCCTAATCACCGGTAATCACAATCCTTATATGAAATTTCTAATCTCACTAGAGGCTAAATTTTATATCCTTTTCAAATCTGTGGATATGCTGTTTTATATGATAAAAGGGACATTTCAGATGTGATTAAATTAAATATTTGGAGATCGGGGGCAAGTATCCCAGTTTCTTCAAGTTGAGCCAGTGTAATTGCTAGCATTCTTGTAAGACAGAGACAGCAAGATTAGGGTCAGTGGTAGTAGCTGTGACACAGGAAGCATGAAGCGGTAGTCATGCAAGGAAGGGGCCATGACTCAAGGAATGCAGGTGACCTCCAGAAGCTGAAGAAGCTGAGGAAACAGGTTCTTTCCTCAGACGCTTCAAAGGAACCAGCCCTTCAGACGGAACACTTGACTTCAGCTCAGTGAACATGATTTTGGTCTTCTAAGCTACAGAACTGTAAGATACTAAATTTGTGGTGCTTTAAGCCACTGTTTTTGTTAATTTCGTGACAGTGGCAATTGGAAGCTAGTACATATGCTGATGAGTATTTTTTAGTATTTTTTTTCTTCTGAATTCTTCTAGAGATTTATCTGATTGTATATAACTTCCTCCCAAGTCCAGCTGAAGGATTATCTGATTATAACATAACTTTTTCCATATATGAAAATGCCATACTAATCAGTTGTATTTTATTGAGTAATTACTTAAACCTCTCACTCATTAAGGTTAATTCTATTAAGGATGTACTTTTTAAATATATATATATATGTTTTTAGTAGTTAAAATATACTTTATTCCTTTCTCTATGTCAAAGTTACCCCTTTTTAGTGTATGTACATGAAACCAAACAATTTATTATGAATACTTTCAACATTACCTTTTTTCTTCAAGCTATATTATTTGGAAGCATTGGCGATTAAATTTCACAAGTAAGAGTACTGTATTAGGCATTAAGGAAAGATGAAAAATGTCCAAGTTTTGTTTTCTCTTTCCAGTAATTTGGTTATTTTTATTAATGGATATGAAAAAAATTAAACTAATGGTATGAAGAATGCTAGAAAACTTGCTGAACTGAACTGTCAACATGATACAGAAGGCATTTCATCATTCCTGTATTTAATAGAAGTGTATTGGATGCTTCTTATACCCAGACTCAGCAGATTGCTATTCTTTACGGGGTTTCCTGTGTAGTGTGGCACCATGCCACCACCTAGCAGGCACTCCTAATAGAAATGAACCATGGGTATAGATCTAGAAAAATTAATTATCCATAAGGTGTTACTGAAGAATCTTTAACTAAAAACCTTGGAAAATGATATATTGAGAAAAATCTCTAATATATAACCTAAGAGCTTTTACAGGCATTCTCTTAACTTGCAATTCTTATATGAAATTTTAACCTGACTAGAGGCTAAATTTTAAATCCTTTTCAAACCAGTCTTTTAATAGTCCTATTGACAGAACTTTAATTATAATGCTGCCAGATGCTATAAGAGCTGATCTCTTTTATTTATTTGAATGCTAATTTTTGCCGTAATGAAAATAAAACAAATGAATTAAAGATTCCATATGTGAACTATTCTAACAACATTACAAAATATAAACAGTTCTTAATATTAAAATATCATTTATGAAACTTAACTGATTATAGCGTCTTGTTGTGAAATGTTGTATTGACTTGAAGAAATAGTTTAATTTGGGTGTTAATTGGTTCTAAAAGTTTTTGGAGACCATCCATTTTTCCAGATAATGATTAATAGTGTGCTATTTGGAATGAACAAAGAATAGCATTTGTCACCAAGTACTTTAAAAGCAATTAAGTAATTTCCCACTCATAAAAGAAGTCTGTTTCTGATGGGAATTTGTTTCTTGCAAAATAAATGATAGAGCTATAATTACTGTGATTGAATAATTGAAAATGAAAATAGTTTTCAAAGATGGTTATCTTAATATAAAGCATTTGAAATGCCAATAACTAGTAATTATTTGAAAATACTCATAAAACACTAACCAAAGCATATAACTAATGAGCTTTTATCTTTTAATGAATACTCAACCCAAACTATTAAATTGTAAAGATTTGAAATATTCTTAAAGATACATAACCTTGTTGGAACTTGTGTTGAATCATAATATTATATGACCTCATAACGAATAGAAAAGCATCTTTGAAGCAGCTTCAAAATGAAATAAGACATAATAATCAGGACGATACATTGAATGAACCAATGAAATAGGCAATTTCCAGTTTTGGTGATGCTCATTGGAATACGACTCTGATGCAATTCTATTTAAAAAAAATAATAATTGGAGTAAGTAGAGACCCATTTGAGCTTTTTTTTGTGGTGTATTGAGGTTACAATGGTGCAGCTTAAAGCAAGAAGAAGAGTTTAGGGGATGCTAAAAAATGTATGTTAGCACTGTGTTGAGATTTGAGATCTAGAGGTGAATGACTGTTCATATTAATTGTAGGTAGATCATCTCAGTATAGAGAAATCCAAATATGTTACACTATATGCAGAATTTTTTGAAGCAAAAAAAGCATATTAAGCACTCTACAAGCATTACAAAGGAATAACAACAACATAAAGGATATTTCCTAACAAAATGAAAAAGTTTTTTAGCACCTAGTATCTCCAGGTGCAGTTCATGTACTCTGCATACAGCATCTCACTGAATTCTTCCTAAAACTCTATGTTGTGAGTGTATGATTTTTATCCCCATCTTATATAGAAGAGAAGTTTGTCTTCCATTCACTCCTTAATCCCCTGCAATTTTGTTTTTGATATACCACTGTACCAAAAATGTTTTTGCTACAATCTTCAGTGGCTTCCTCATTTGCTGAAAGTAGTCAGTGTTTTTTTTTTTTTTTTGGTTGGTTGTTTGTTTTGGTACTTGACCTTCAGTGGTACTTACTGCTGTTGACCATCACAAAGCTTTTGTTCTTTTGGTTTTGCGAAATCACATTCTTAGGATTTTTTTTTCTTTTTTGGTCTTCTAGCCAGTCCTTTAAGTGCTTACCCTCCCAGGTATTTTTGTGTTTCTTGTTTTTGTTTTTGTTGTGTATTCCTGCTCTAACTAATAATTTTGAACAAACCTATTCTTAGTCTTGATATTTTTTGGTAATGTTTTGAAGGTTCATGCATGTTGTAACATGTATCGGAATTTCATTCCTTTTTTGTGGCCAAATAATATTCTGTTGTGTGTGCATGTACATATCTGTTAATGGAAATGGGTTATTTTCACCTTTTGGCTACTGTAAATAATGTTGCTATGAACATGAGTGTACAAATGTATTCTTTGGAGTGTCTGCTTTCAATTTTTGGGAGTATATACCTAGGATTGGAATTGCTGAATCACAGAAATTCTGTGTTTAGCTCTTTGAGGAAAGTAATTTTTAAAAGTTTAAGACAGACTTATAGTGAAGACATATCAGTGATTTATATGATACACTGATAAAGGAACCAACAGCATGTGAAGCTGATTCAAGGAAGAATTCAAGAGACTGCTGTGAAAGAAATAATGCTGAAAGAGACGTATAGGCATAGTCGTGGGGAATTTTTTTCTACAAGACAGAAATCATTAGTAACATCAATTTTTAAGAAGTTATCTAATTTTACAGTCATAACCCTAATCAATAGAAAGTAGCAATTCAAAGTTACATTGTCCTGGAGAATCACATGCATTAAGGTGGGCTTGTTAGACATTGTTTTAGTGTGATATTGAAAGAACAAACAATATTTTTGCCTCATCTTAAAATTTTGGATTTTTTTTCTTAATCTTGTATTTCTTGACTTTGATTTTGTTTATGGTATTTTTTTCATTCACTTTTTAAAAGTAGACTCACTGTAGACTTTATTGTAGCTTTATTGGTAATTGACAAAAATGTCATTTAGTAAATGAATGGATAAACACACCAAATTGCTACATTTGTTATAAAACATAATTAGACATTATCCTCCAAAGTTTATCTTTGATATTAGGTTTCATCCCTAGTTTAGAACATTCTGTGGATTTTGCCAAATGTATAATGATAAAGATTCACCATTATAGTATCATGCAGAAGAGTTTCACTGCCCTAAAAATCATCTGTGCTTTGCCTGTTGATCCCTTTCTCCTCTCTAAATTCTGGCATCACTAATCTTTTTACTGTCTCCATAGTTTTGCCTTTTCCAGAATGTCAGATAATTGGAATCGTACATTATGTAGCCTTTTCAGATTGGCTTCTTTCACTCAGTGATATGCATTTAATGTTTCACAGTATCTTTTCATGCTTGATAGTTCAGTTCTTTTTAGCACTAAATAATATTCCATTGTCTGAATGTACCACAGTTTACTTACCCATTTATCTACCGAATGACATTTTCATCAATTATGAATAAAGCTACAGTAAACATCCAAGTGAAGGGTTTTGTGCTGACATGTTTTCAGCTCCTTTGGGCGAATACCAAGTGTGTGATTGCTGGATCATATGGTAAAAGTGCTGGATCATATTTCGTTTTGTAAGAAACCACTAACTGGCCGGGCGCGGTGGCTCAAACCTGTAATCCCAGCACTTTGGGAGGCCGAGACGGGCGGATCACGAGGTCAGGAGATCGAGACCATCCTGGCTAACACGGTGAAACCCCGTCTCTACTAAAAAAAATACAAAAACCTAGCCAGGCATGGTGGCGGCCTCAGCTCACTGCACTCCAGCCTGGGTGACAGAGCGAGACTCCTTCTCAAAAAAAAAAAAAAAAAAAAAAAAAAAAAAAAAAAGAAAAGAAACCACTAACTCACTAACTGTCTCCAAAGTGGCTGAACAGTTTTTCATTTTTATCAACAGTGAATGAGTTTTTTCCACTTTCTCCACATCCTTGCCAGCGTTTGTTATTGTCACCGTTCTGGATTTTGGCCATTCAAAAAGACGTGTAGTGGTATCTGATTGTTGTTTTAATTTGCATTTCTCTGATGTCATAGGATGTTGAACATCTTTTCATATGCTTATTTGCCATCTGTTTATATTCTTTGGGTAGTATCTGTTCAGATCTTTTGGGCATTTTTAAATTGAGTTGTTTGTTTTCTGATGGTTGAGTTTCAAGAGTTCTTTGTATATTTCTTGGGCTTGGTTTTAACTTCTACCTTTCCACTGTCTCTTGCTTGGTCCCTGTTTAGTGATGATCTTGAATTGTTTGGGCCATTTTCTCTATCTTGATATTTAATCATTCTTTTGTATTGTTGATGAAACTGATTATGAAGTGGTATCTTTTTGCCTCTGTCTTTATTCTGCTTTTCCCACATGTCACCCAACACCTATCAAAGTTTTACTCTTTGGGAACCTCACCAGATTTATGTTCTACAGCCTTTCCTGATCCCTGGTGTCTGATGTGATCATTTATTCTCTCAACAAGTATTACTTTGTTCTTACATCCCTTAGGGTCTTTACCAATTGTTTCATGACTTGTTGAATCATCACTTCCTGAGGATATGGACCCTATGTTCTTATCCCTCTCAGACTGATAGCTCAGACCTTTGAAACGGGGAAGTCCTTATTAATAAATAACTGTTGAATTCATGAACAAACGAAGGAAGGAATGATTGTTTAACATAGTCCGGCAAAACCAGTTTTTAAATGAGCCTCTTTAATCACTGAATTTAGTCTGGAACATAACAACAAGTAGTCCACACAAGAAGTTTGACAGGTTACTTCATGTATCTCTAGTCAGTGAAATCTGAATAATAGTCTGAAAATCTCAGATTTGTTTTCTGGTACCATTTTGTGTTGATCTCCATATGGCTAGCACCGAATGTAGTGCTTGAGTTTTAGTACATACAAAAAATGCCTTCTAAAAGCTTTTGAAGAATTAGTAAAATGTTAGCTTTAATAATGTTTAGGAACCAACTAAAACTTCTAGGTATCATCTTTACAACAATAGAAAAGGAATGCCATCAATAGTAATGCCTGCATATTCAAAATGGTGATAATAGACATAATGATAATAATGTTAATAATACATATAATAAAATTAATTAACTTTTGAGAGTACTCACTTGAGGCCAGGTTTCACGCTTTAGATAGAGTATCTCCTTTAATTCTTAAGAATAACTGTGGACTAATTTTACTGACAAAGAATTTGAGGCTCAGAGAAGTGAAATAACTTGACTTAAACCCATACAGCAAATTATTTAGCACAGAAGTTAGACCTAGATTTCTCTAACTACAGGTCTCAGTATAGGTGTCAATTCATTAGTTAGCTTAAATTCATCTTCAGAGTCAAAATTAGATGTCCCATTGTGAACTGATTTTTGTTTTATTTTTACATAGCCTTTTTCAAGTTATGTTTGACTGATGTTCAATATCCCTTATAGTTGTTTTTTCAAAAGCAAGGAGAGCTCACAGCTGTATCCTTGCTAACCAGATCATGAAAATGAATATATCATTAATAAGTAATTTTGAATGAATGAACCAACCAGTCAATTGCCTAGGGATTTAGATGGAATTTAAATAAATGTTTTCTGAAAGTCTATGATCTAATCTGTGGCTGGATTCCCAAGGATGCAAAATGGGAAGAAAATGAAGGAAACTTGCTTAGTTATATAGCAAGTTCTATGTTAATACTTTACACTGAGTATTTATTTAATCCTCACATTAGGATATATATGTGTAGGTATATACTATATTAAGAAACTTAGTTTAGAATGGTTAAGAAACTTGCTTAGGGCCAAAGCTTTTAAGACTTAGAGGAGCGCTCTTAATCAGGCCTCTTATATTTCTAAGCCCATGCTGTCTCCATTATACAAGCCTTTATAAATTAGGTTATTATAATTTTTAAAAAAGTTATTTATGATCGTATAAACACTAAACATGGGGGTTGACTATAAATAAAGTGTTCTTACATCATTTCTAATTTTCCCATAGATGATTTTTATTTTGGCAAGGCTATGTAGGGCTTTTCTCTCTCCTGCACGGCTTTCTGCTGATTAAAATGCTTGGACTTAATATACTGATAAAAAATACAAATGTATTGTTGAGTTGTGTAGAAACATTCATAAGATTTCAAGAAGGATTTAGAATAGTAAACTTCACATGGAGAAACACTATTAAAATTCCTATAGAAATTTTAAAACAAAGCTTATTTTGCTATGTAATTTTAGATTAGTTAACCATACCATTTTGAAAATAGGTAGAACATGGAATTATGCTTCCAAAACATGTGTGCATGAATGGACATTTTAAGGGGAATATTGTATAATATAGGCTTAATTTATGAACTTTCACCCCAAGAATATAGAATGACTTCTTTTTTAGTTATGCAAAATATGCTGAAGTTCAATACTAGCATTTCTTTAATTTCTGTCAGATAATATCATGAATATTATTATAAAATACTGCTATAAAATCTTTAGAAATTAATTACTGAGAGGCCAACCAGCATACATTCCAAAAGATATTTGTTTTGCTCTGGATAAAGAATACCAATGAGTGGCCAAGTATGGTGGCTCATGTCTATAATCCTAGCACTTTGTGAGACCAAGGAGGGAAGTTTGCTTGAGCCCAGGTTTTCGAGACCAGCCTGGCCAACATAATGTGATATCATCTCTATATAATTTTTTTTTTTAAATTACCCAAGCCTGAGGGAGGAGGATCGCATGAGCCCCGGAGGTTGAGACTACAGTGAGCTGTGATAGTTTCACTGCACTTCAACCTGGGCAACAGAGCAAGACCCTGTCTCAAAAACTAAAAATAAAAAACTAAAGTAAATAAATAAAGAATACCTATAAAGTTTTAATACTCTTATATCCCTATACATATATATAATATTATATTAAAAGGAGATAAACTAATATTAGACTGAAATAAAGCATTCTAACTCTGGAAGCCACATTGGCAATGTTTCTTGGCAGCTATATCCAAATAATACTGAAATACTCTTGTCAAGAATAAGGCAATATCTCAACTGTTATTTTATTTATTTTTCTATCCATCCCTATTTCAGAAATAGTTGAGGTATATGATAACAAAAAATACAATGAAGTAATTGAGAAAGAACTAAATGTGTAAGAGACATACAATGATAATTGAATCAGGATATGAGAGAGAAATTGTTAATGCAATTGGTAGTAGAGTTAATGTTCAGCTTACCAGCTACAAGACTAAAAGAAAAACACAATTAAATCTTATTTTCCAGTCATATGAAGCATATAAAAGCATCAGGAGAGCATTTTGATAGTGTAAACTCTGAGGATTAAATGTGATTTTTGTAAAGCACTTAACATTAGGCATACTTAGCACATGGTAAATACCTGTATAATGGTATGATAGTGATATATTTCTAACAACTTAAAAATTAAATAAGGAATTCATCCTGTGTACTTTCATATCAGGGTCATTGATCACAATAAAGGATCACAGCTTTAACAACAAGTATGTAAAATGTACATACACAGCTTCATCTGGTTATTTCTTACACTGAACCTTAATATCACATTAAGGACATAATATTTTATCATATTATGAATACATATTTTAAATATAGCAATTCAAAGTTATAGGGTTTTGGTGATTTACCTTGATAAAACACAGCACCTAAAGGCGGTGCTATGTTTAGGCCATGTCCCCACCCAAATGGCATCTTGAATTGTAGCTCCCACAATTCTCACATGTTGTGGGAGGGACCTGGTGGGAGATAATTGAATCATGAGGGCAGGTCTTTTCCCTTTTGTTCTTGTGATAATGAATAAGCCTAATGAGATCTCATGGTTTTACAAAGGAGAGGTCCCCTGTACATGCTGTCTTGCCTGCCACCATGTAAATCATGCCTTTGCTCCTCCTTCACCTTCCGCCATGACTGTGAGGCCTCACATGCCATGTGAACTGTGAGTCAATTAAGCCCCTTTCCTTTATTAATTACCCAGTCTTAGGTATGTCTTTATTGGTAGCATAAGAACAGACTAATACAGAATGTAATAGAATAATTTTCAGTATGTATATTTCAAGGAAGTTTTTTAGCAAATAATTTGAAATGAATTCTATTGGGTGTTCAAAATGATGTTAAGTGGCTATCAGCCACATGCTTTGGCTAAGGTAGTATAATTCATATTTTATTAGAAAATGCTTGAAACTAGTGTGTGTTCCCTCTAAAGTGGAGGGCCATGCATGTCTTCCTGCAATGGATAAAAACTTTTGCCACATTGTATCTGTTGAAAGCCTTCACTCCATGAGTGAAGGTTTTAGTCTTGGACATTATTGAATTAATTTTTGTAGGTGTCACAAAGATCATCAGATATTAAGTAATAATCTAAATTTCATTATGCATTTTAATTTTAAGATATGTGTATACTTGGACAAAAAATTTTGGGGAAGAATGATAGTAATATTTAGTGATTATCATGCTTTTATGGTACTACCTTCTAATCAACTGTAATAATTTGTGTTTGTATAGAGGTAAAGGAATTATCGATAAGGTTATATTCTGATGTTTGAGCTAGCAAGTGCTACAGAACGTCTGCAGAGAGGAATTACATAGAGACAAGTGTCTTTATACTGCTAATGGAGCTCTCCTTTAGTGATGCAGTTGTGATCCTGGTTGATGGTGGAAGAACAAAAATATTTGTGCCACTAATCATTGTAACTCCTTTTGTATTGGGACTGAATAAGTTCTTTAAAAAAAGCAATAAACATATACATGTGCACGCATGTACTTTTTCTTCAGGACTATAGAGTTAACATCTTCCTGAGACAAAAATGGAATGACCCCAGGCTGAAGCTCCCCAGTGATTTTAGGGGTTCAGATGCACTGACAGTGGATCCAACGATGTACAAGTGTTTATGGAAACCTGATTTATTTTTTGCAAATGAAAAAAGTGCCAATTTTCATGATGTAACCCAGGAAAATATCCTCCTCTTTATTTTTCGTGATGGAGATGTCCTTGTCAGCATGAGGTACTCTTTCATATTTAATATTTGTGCATTTATATTTTCCTTCTAAAATCAATAGATGACAGAGAAGTATATTAAATTATTTCTAAGACCCATTTCTGCTTTCAGGTTATCTATTACTCTTTCATGCCCTTTGGACTTGACCTTGTTTCCCATGGATACACAACGTTGCAAGATGCAACTGGAGAGCTGTATGTAATTGAGAACATAATTGATTATGAAAATAAAGTGTTTAAAATGTCTGCTTAATACATCCTACTGACATCTTAAATAACAGTGGTAAAACTAGTGCTTTGATTATAAATAGTCATTAAAATATTTAGGGAAATTATAGTTACTCTTTTATTAATACTATATTAAGTTGTATTAAGATAAATCATTTTTGTACTAGTCTTATTTCAGTTCACTGATGTAGGTATATATTTCTAACATTCCAATTGCCATTGTTATTTGAGTTAGTAATATAGGCAATGTAAAAGAGAAAATGACGTCCTATTTTCAATAGCATTTCTGATGTTAAAACCAGATTTTCTTAGCAGAAAATTTGGAAAACATTGAAAAATATTCTGTAAATCCAACTAAGCATTCATTTTCTATGAACGTAAAGAAATGTAAAATTTTTTTTACAAAATTGTATTTTTTATGTTTATTTGATCATATATTTTTTCAGTTATTAAAAGGTACACTAGGTATATTAATTTAAATTATTATTTATGCAATGTACTAATTAATTTCTCATGATGCTTATCTTTTGAAAATAAAAGTAAGACATAAGCCTTGAAAAATTAACACAAATGCAAGGAATGTTTAGCATGAATATATGGATCATCTTATAATAAGGTCGTCTATTTCTTCAGAGTAAAGAATAATTACCGGGCAAAATATGTTGCATATATGTTCTAGGTTATATGTCTAAAGTTACTTTGTGGTTGTTTTTTGAATAATGTATTGAAATGGATCCTAAATTTGAGCAGTACTTTTTCTAACTATAAAATGAGATTTTGCACATATAAGTGTATGTGTTTGTATGTTTGCACATGTCTATGTTTATGTATGTATTGTATATGAGTACCTGCATGTCAGGATGTACTTGTATAAAACTTCCAACAGTGCATTTACATTTTGATACCATTACTGGATGCACTGAAGTATTACTTCTAAAAATACATGCCCTTTAGAGTTCGATAGTAGACTAGTGTATGCTGTAAAATTCTTTAAATTGTAGCCACATACCTAAGCCCAAAATGTGTGTGCTTCAGGATGCTGAAATGATGCTGTAATTATGGCCCTTTGAGGGATTATTGTATTAGCCTTCTATGGTGATGCAACTCCTTTAGGGAATTTTGCAGTGATTATTATTATTATTATCATTATGATTATTTTTTGAGACAGAGTCTTGCTCTGTCACCCAGGTTAGAGTGCAGTGGTGCGATCTCGGCTCACTGCAACACCCACGTCGTGGGTTCAAGTGATTCTCCTGCCTCAGCCTCCCGAGTAACTGGGATTACATGTGCCCACCACCGCGCCTGGTTAATTTTGTGTGTGTGTGTGTGTGTGTGTGTGTATTTTTAGTAGAGATGGGGTTTCACCATCTTGCTCAGGCTAGTCTCAAACTCCCGACCTCGTGGTCCACCTGCCTCGGCCTCCCAAGGTGCTGGGATTACAGGTGTGAGCCTCTGCGCCCGGCCGATTTTTAAAAAAAATTTAGATGTTTCCATGATTACATTTCTTTTAAAAATTCCAGAGAGCGGGCCCAGGCGCCGTGGCTCACGCCGGTAATCCCAGCACTTTGGGAGGCCAAGGTGGGCGGATCACGAGGTCAGAAGATCGAGACTCTCCTGGCTAACACAGTGAAACCCCGTCTCTACTAAAAATACAAAAAATTAGCTGGGCGTGGTGGCTGGCGCCTGTAGACCCAGCTACTCGGGAGGCTGAGGCAGGAGAATGGCGTGAACCGGGGAGGCGGAGCTTGCAGTGAACCAAGATGGCACCACTGCACTCCAGTCTGGGTGACAGAGCGAGACTCCGTCTCAAAAAAAAAAAAAAAAAAAAAAAAAAAAATCCAGGGAACGTATTACATGACTGTAAATGCATACGTTCAGAAAGCTTGCATCACTTATTTATTACCTTTTTATTGATGACCATTAAAAAATAATTCTGACATAGAGAAATAAGTTATTGTATGTGATGTTCTAGGATTTTAACTCTGTGCAATATGCTTATTATTTAAACTTGTTATTTCTTTAAGATGAATATCTTTAACTCTTGTACTGTTATTTCCATTAGTGCCATGGATTTTACCTCTTTACATTTTAAACTACAATTTCATATAAGAAGGTCTTATTTTCTTTCCTTTGGTATATTTAAGATTTGAATTATTAAAATATTTAAAAAGCATAGTTCATTATATTTTAAACTAACATATTTATTTACTTTTGTTTATAGTTGGTTACACAACTGATGATTTAAGATTTATCTGGCAGTCAGGAGATCCTGTGCAATTAGAAAAAATTGCCTTGCCTCAATTTGATATCAAAAAGGAAGATATTGAATATGGTAACTGTACAAAATACTATAAAGGCACTGGTAAGTAATATTCTTTAAATAAAACTAAGTTCTATTTCAAAGATACATTTTAATTAATACATAGCCAAGGGGAGAGTGGAAAAGAATTGACCAAAACTTAAAATTAAATTAGCAAGTAGTTTATCTTTACATTCATATGTTTAAGTCTTTCACAGAATTTTATTCACTAAAGTTTTTTGAACTTTTAATTATTAGATAGACATGCTTGATTTTTCTTTATGTAATTTTCATAGCGAGAGATTTTTAATTGTTTATGTTAGTAATGAAAACTCTTTCAGGTAGTAGTTTTCAGATGTTGTCAAGAAATTCTACTTCTGGCAGGATTCCATTTGGGGCTGAACATTTTAGATATAAACAATATAATCTATTTATGTTCACCCATTGTTTTTGGGTAGTTTTTAGATGGTGGTTGACCCATATTCTTAATTTTAAAAACCATTTATCCTTATGCTATGCAGGAAGCAATAAGAGTGTGAAATAATTGGATATCAGTAAATATTCCCTGTACAGTCTTCTTGAGCTAGGTCACAGAACAGCCTTATGAAAAGGAAAACAAATTAATCTCATTCTTTAAATTACATGAGTTTTTGCAGAAAGTGCAGTACTCACTACTCAATACTGTCATAATATGATTAGTGTTCAACCTTTTATTATCTGCTGGTAGTTCTAAGTTAGTGAGGGTTTTAGATATTGAATATAGTGTTATTTCACTTAGCAACATGAAGAAGATTATTCAATTTTGATTATTACATTAGTAATAATAATCAGTTCAACATGTAAATTATTGCACAATTCTAATTCTGCTTTTGGAAGTAAATCATAACAAAAATATTCAGAAATAGATATAATTAAAGCTTTATTGTAAAATGCATGTTGACTTGAAGTAATAAAATGTATATAGTATAATTGTGTAAAACTGAGAGAGATCAGATGTTTCTAGAGTGCTGATAGAATGAGCTAGAATGCTGTTCTCATGACATCATCAAGGCAACATATAATTTCAAATATTCCTGTTGACATTAAAAGATGGAGACAACATTTACATATTTGCAGTGTTGTGATAAAGACAATACTAGGCCGTTTGAGGATACAGTTAAACATCTGTTGTTGACTTCAAGATATGTTAGCAAATGATATAACTTTAATATGTAAGCATTCCTTCTTCTTAGAGCCTATAGTACATCAGGAAAACAGAGATAATAGTCAAATATATTGCTAAATAATTATTGAGGTTTTTAAAAGTAAAAAATGGAGAGCTATTAAAAATTTGACCATCAAAGTATTCAATGAAGAAGTCATAGATAGTTAGATATGGAAGTGATCTAATTGATAATTCTGAACCAGCTCTTTTAACCAGCACATAAAATAACTGAAGAGCAGAGTGAATAAACTACTTATTAAATTAGTTATTGCTGGTGGCTTATTACTTATCAAATGTCACCAGGCAAATTACTGTCAGCCATGGGACCAAGAGTAGTATTCCATCTCCCATTTGTACTTCAAATTAAGAAGACTATAATTGTTAGAGATTTTTGAGACTGTCGTATAAGAACACGTGCTTAGTGGATAGGTTTTTGATCTCTTGCTATATACTAGGCATTGTTTTTAGTTCATTGCGGTAATTATTTAACTTGATCATCCCAATAATTCTATGAATTCAGTACTTTTATTATCCTCATTGTACACATTAGGCTAATGAAGCAGACACTTGCCCAAGGTCATACAGTTACAGTGATTCTGTGGGAGAGGGAGTCTGATACTGTTATATGATTAATACCTGTGGAGTCCTATTATACTTTGAAAATTGTTACCCACATCCAGATTATATGCTTGACATTTCAAAAAGCGTAGTGTCTAAATTGTTTTGAGAAATTTGAAGGAGAGCCTATCAGAGTTTTAAATTGCTTAGAGATGAAAATGACACTAGCGATTTTATTTGTAATTTTGTGCAATAGCATATGATTATATAATAGCGTTGAAAGTCCTAGGAGTGTTCCTTTTTTTCATTTTTAAGCTGTACTTTTAAAAAAGTCTCCATTTGGGGACTCAGTAGTGAATGAAAGAAAGGTCCCTGCCCTTTAGAGAGCCATATTTCAATGTGGTAAACAAGTAAACAAAGTAAAATATAATTCATTTTAGTTCTTAGAATAAAATTAGAAGGTTTGCTGTGGTAGACAGAATTTAGGGGCTTACTCAAGAGTTATAAGTTTTTTTGTGGAATTTTTTGAGTCATAAATAATTCACTGAAATCTAATTAGCCACAGAAAACAACAACAAAACAACTTATGCCTAACAGTATTTTTTGGCACTTAGTATGTTTCAGGGACTTGATCAGTACTTTTATGAATTATCATATGAATATAAGTAAAATATATGTTAACGTTTGGATAATTAGAAATCTATTTAGAAAAATAGACATTGAAAATACATGCAATAGTTAACAGTGTAGAAAAATGAGAAAGTATAAATATATATATGAGCATTACTTAAAAATGATGGCCAGTGTTTAATTTGTATGGAAATAATAATGCAGCTTCAACTTTATTAAAATTATGCTTTTTATGATTATAAAAATAACAAAAGTGGAGAAATATGTGGGAAAGCAAGTATACAAAAGCACTCAAATTGGAAGCCTGAGTGAATAATGGAATAAAACTTCACAGGAAATAGAAAGTAAATTGAATTTGCCCAGTGAACATTTATATCAATTAGCTGCCCACCTGCCTGTCATAAATGTAACAATACTAGGAAAAGATCAAAAAAAGATCAAGAAATGTTTCTCATAAAGTTTTATGAGCAAATCATTATAATATCCAAGCATGTATTTTACTGCTAAATGCATCCAAGTCTTATGAAGCTCCCCTAGTGGGTACCTTCATAAAAGGGACATGATGGAAACTTGCTTCAAATCGCAGGACTCATGTTAATGGGCTATCATTTAAACATAATGGGATGGAATGGAAAATTTTATTTTAAGCTGTGCTACTTTGTAGTAAATCGTTACAATATTTGTGACAACTGAGACTACCTAAAAATATATAATTTGTTGAGAAACATTTCATGGCACTAGGTGAACAGAAAACTAATTTGACTTCGTGATGCTATTACAAAGTGATGTACTTTAGAATCAGTTTTAGGAAGTACTTTGAGCCTTCTTAATTGTAGCAATTGTACTTATGAAAGATTCTATTTTTTAAATACTGCACATGGTTGTTAGTTAGAAACATATGTTCTTATTTGTCCAGGCAGGGAGTTAAGGTGAATGGTGGGAAAAGAAAAGAAAGAGAGATTTTTCACTGTTATGTTTTTTACATCCTTTTAAAATCTGTGAATAACTTGATATATTGCCTAATTTTAATGAAATTCAACTGTAAAAAAGAAATACTTGCATTTCTTGTCTTTAATGTAATATGGAAGCATTTGGCATAAATAGAATTTACTTCAGTCAAAAGCAGCAATTTTTGTTACATATTAACTGTACCGTCTGTGTAACCTCTCAGAGGTGGCAATGATTCTAAATCACACTGGGAAAAGAAAAGATTTCTAATCTATTTGTTGAGGATATAAATAACCATTCTTTTAGTCCATGTTTGTTAAGGTCCTATTCTGTGCAAGTACTGCTGTAGGTGCTATTAATGAATAAATATGTAGATTATTCTTGTGTCAGATATATGTATATTCTTCCCAATTAGGAAGACCAGGTAAATATTATTTTTAAACTATAAAATAGGAAAAAGTAACATTATTCTTTCCCCCATAATTGTTTCATCTATTTATTGTTCATTAGTTTGTCTCACCATTTAAAAAAATTATATAGTTTAAACAGAAAATGATTATAGATATTTTATTTTGCTATTTATGCATAATCTTATATTTGTAAAATGGCAAATGACATTCTTATCTAAATTAAGCACTTTTGGCGCTACATATTATATTTAAATAGCTAACTGAAAAGACCAAACATTTAAGAAATAATCTCGAACATCTGGAAATACCTTTTCTATTTGAATGCAGTACTGTGAGCATATTCGTGTTACTATTTTCTTTCTCAAGGCAGCAAAGGCTATTGTGAGGCTGCCTATAATTGGTGATTAATTTGGGAGACTAGTTGATGTCATGGCCACTCTAGAGTTAGGTTGTAAAACAATTTCTGCAGTTTGCCTGGGCATTTGAAAATGAAAGTTCTTTCCTTCAATTGGAGTCCCTTTGAGAGCCTGAAGCAGAGGTGGGCAAAGTTGTGAGAGGCATATCCAATGTTTGCAGCATATACATCTTTCATGTATATGGATTGAAAACACCGATTTCTTATACTTGCTAATGTTTACTTCCAATACTTTCTTAATTTTTAAGGTTTATCTATACATGAGAGTCAGTGTAGACTGCCATCCACCCTACATAAGAAGTGGTACATGTGGCTGAAAAATTATACAGATAATGTGTAGTCCCGGAGTGTTTTTTTTTTGTTTTGTTTTTTTTTCTTTAAGACTTTTTCTGCTTTGATTTACTACTGCCTGTGTGACTCCTTTAGATCATTGCCCTGAGAGGACCCACGGGTAAGGAAAAGTTCAACTCTATTGCCAGTTCTCTGAACAATGACCTAAAAGGCTAGACACTGACACAGTGGAGCAACATGTGGGATCTATTTCTCAATGTCATAATGAAGTTGCGAAAGGTCAGCTGAAACTAGTTACATAATGTCACCCTTTTAGATCACATAAATTATACATCTGCAAAGAAAAACTTTTTTTTGAGGCGTTTACTCTATGAAATTGCCTCAAATAGAAGTGACTTACCATTTCCAGGTCTGTCATTGATGTTTGCGATTCTGTGTGGGTGAAAACCTCATGCCTTGAATGTGTTTACTTCTGAAAGGCTACTACACATGTGTGGAAGTCATCTTCACTCTGAGGAGGCAGGTCGGCTTTTACATGATGGGGGTCTATGCCCCAACCCTGCTCATCGTGGTTCTCTCCTGGCTTTCCTTCTGGATCAACCCGGATGCAAGTGCTGCCAGAGTGCCCCTGGGTAAGGTGTTCCATGCTTTTTTGTCACATTAGGAACAGATTATATCTTTATCTAACTTACCATATAATCAAATACTTTGAAACAATGAGTTTTATAATTGTTAGCAACCAATTTCACTGTTTAAAGACTTTCTTGAAAACTTGATACTGAACTAGATTTTCTCAATGTTTATGCACTCTATAATTAAGCTAAGTTTCTCTTTTCATGTCCTTGGAGTATTATAAGCAGTTAATCTATTTTTCTGTCATGAAATAATTATTTAGAAGTGATTTTCACAGATAACTATGTCTAAAACTTTCAGTAGTGCCAAACTTAAAAATGAATAACTATTTTGAAGGAAACCTTCCTGAAAAATAGTGTGTATTATCACATACTCTTAGTCAGGAAATAGTAATATATTTTGTTTTTTAAAAAAATTATGAAAAATTATATAGCCATCATTTTCCCAACCATTGGTTACTTTGTGCTATATCAGGGCTGGTTGGCTGTCCCTTGAAGGCCATTGCTCTCCAGCTTATTTTTAATGCTTTGTGACATAGAAATGCCACCAGCCAGTCTTTTGAAAATCGTGTCTATATAATGGCTAGAAAGCCTTTGCTTAAGGAAATAAGCAAGAGCTCTTCCTATGGATAAACTGAATAAACTTCAAAATATGTACATTGTGTCAACAAATTTTGATTGATTGGAGTGTTTCAAAATTCTTTATTACTGTGTGTCTATGTGTTTTTCTGAATATCAGCTGGAACTCACACAGGTAAGACTGTGATATGTCTGACCTCCTCAGTGAGTACGTAGTTGCTTCATTTAAATTTTCTTCCATCGAAAAGGCCTTATGCAAATCTCTCTCCTGACTTATCGGAGGAATTAAATGAAATACAGATTTTAAAGAGTAGGAAACTAGGAAAGAAACCATGAAAATGGTAATGTAATCTGAAGAAAAATTTGTATTTTTACACCTAACAGAGATCACACAGACCAAATCTATAACCAAAAATGTGGGAAATTTCATCATGGATAAAAACTATGTATTATATTTATTATATTTACTGGGAAAATAACCAAAAAACCTGAATTTAAATTCTTAGACTTGTCAAAAATATATATTTCTCTCAAATAATTTTTGTTGTTGTTATTAGAGTTTCTTATGTTCATGCAGTGATATAAATGTCAGGCTTTCAAGAGCACTTTGGAGACATCCCAATTTCTGACATATCCTGTAAGAATTTTTCATCTGCATTCATTGCGGGACTTCCGATACCAGGTCCCTGAGCTGTGACTTAATATCCAGGAGACATATTATGTGGAGAAGTGTTCAGTGGCTGAAAGTCCATCTCTAGAGTTAACCTGGGTTTGAAAGCCAGTTCTGAATTTATTAGCTGTGACAGGCTGGACAACAGATTTAACTTCTTTAAAAATAACTGCTGAAATATCAGCGGGGATGATAAAAATACCCAAGAAGCTCCAGAGAGTATTAAGAAAATGAGTGAAAGCCTATATTAACATTCAGGAGTTAATAATGAGCTACATTTTTATATTGCTTTACAGTTTGCAAAGCACTTCTACATATTTTGATTCCTTCAGCAAATATTTGTTTTGTGCTATGTGCTAGGTACTATTCAAGAAGATGGGGGTGTTGTTAACAAAATAGATAGCTAATAAATAGTTAATGAAATGCATTAAAACACGTCTTAGCTTCAATGAGTATATATGTTATTGGGAAGAAACAGACAACAAATAAATATAATAGATCATGTGTAAGATAGTGATGTAAGATAGCAAGTTTGGAGGTAGCAAACTGCTTGTTAGAAAGGCCTCAGTGAGAGGGTGATACCGGATAGAGACATGAAGGAGGTGAAGAAATGAGTCATTTCTAGGACAAAGTGGGCCAGACAGGGATCATTTGGGTCGCATTCCTGAAGCAGGAGCATGCTTGGGCATTGCAGAGACAAGGAGGCCAGTGTGGCTGGAGCAGAGCAAGTCAAAGGGAGAGTAGTGTGAAAGGTCAGAAAGATAACAGCGATGAGGGGTGGACTACGTAGCATCTGCTAAGACATCCTGATGATTTTGAGCTTTTTGTTTTTTGTTTCTGTTTTTGTTTTTTGACGGAGTCTGGCTCTGTTTCCCAAGCTGGAGCGCAATGGTGCAATCTCGGCTCACTCTGCACTGGTGTCATGAGCCACCACACTGATTTTAGTTTTTATTCAGCGTGAAATACAAAGTCGCTAAAGGCTTTTACACACGATCTGTCTTAAATTTTAACCAGATATCTTTGCCTACTTTGTTGAGAACAGAATGACCTGGGGCAAGGGCAGAAGCAAGGAAAGCAGTTAGGAAACAATTGGAATAATTCAGGTAAATAATCATGGTTTGGGCTAGTGAGTAGTAGTGCAGGTACTGATAAATATTTGATGATGGGAACCAGAGCAGTGGCTCACCCCTGTAATCCCAGCACTTTGGGAGGCAGAGGTGGGCGAATCACCTGAGGTCAGGAGTTGGAGGCCAGTCTGGCCAACATGACGAAACCCCGTCTCTACCAAAAACACAAAAAATCAGCCTGGCGTAGTAGTGGACGCCTATAACCCCAGCTACTCGGGAGTCTGAGCTCTGAGAATTGCTTCAACCTGGGACGCAGAAGTTGCAGTGAGCTGAGATTGCACCACTGCACTCCAGCCTGGGCAACAGAGTGAGACTCCATCCCCCACCCCCCCCCCCAAAAAAAATTAGATGATGGATGGTAGTGAAGGTTGAGACAAGAGGTATTTGTAGGTATGTTGAATGTGAGATTAAAGAAAGTAGAATTAGGGTTGACTTCAAGATTATTTTGGATGAAAAACTAGAATGATGAAATTGACATTAGCCGAGATGGGCAAAGGTGCAAGTAAACACAGTGGGTTTGAGAAGATGGGCAGGCCAGGAGCTTTGCTTTAGGCCTGTTAAGGTTCCAGTGTCAGTTAGGTGGAGATATCAGATAGGCAGTTGGATATGCAAGTCTCGGTTTAATTGGACATTTCAGAACTGGAGTAGGAATGTAAACTTTGTCAAAATATAGATGGTTTTCAATCTCTGGTTGGAACCACAGTGGAGTGGGTGTAGGTGGAGCTGTCTACTTCTAAGAGGGACTGAGAAAATGAAGAACAACCAGTATGATGGGGTTTCCTAAAAGTCAATTGGAGAAAGTATTTCTAGGTCAAGAAAGTGATCAACCAACAGTTCATGGATCAATGACGTTTAGAGCTAAAGGTTACCATTAGGTTAAAGAAGCTGGAGAGGTCACTGGTGTCCGTGGACAGTTTCTTTGAAGTGAGAAGAAAGCCTGATTGGACTGGCTTCAGGAAAGAAGATGAAGGGGGGATTGGAGATATTTAGTATAAATAACTCACTGGAGGTTGTTAGCCGTAAAAAGAAAAAGAATAAGAAAATAGCTAGGGTAAGAATAGAAGTCAAGAGAGGGTTTTTCATTTTTTAAAGGTAGATGAATTCATAGTATGTTTAGTTTATTTTTGATGAAGGACGACCAGTAGTGAAGGAAACATTGAGAGATGGACAAAGTGCAGGAGCAGTGACCTTGAGAAAGGAAGAGGGGATTAGATCCAGGAAATGGAGCTATTGCCCTTTGCTAGGAGCAAAATGCGTTTGTCCCAAAGGTAAGCAAACTCCTGTAAGAGGCCAGAGAGTAGACATTTGAGGTTTGTGGGCCATATAGTTTCCGTCACTCCATTCAACTCTGCTCTTATGTGTTCTATGTAAAGCAGCCACAGACAATATATAACTGAACAAGTATGGATGTGTTCTAACAAAACTTTATTTGTAAAATAGATGGGTCAGATTGGCCTACAGGTCATAGTTTACTGATCCGTGGTTCATAGTATCAGAAGAGAAAGCAGAGTATATGGACACAAAGGGAAGTAGATGGGTAGATATTTAAACAGTTGTGTGGGCTACCTCCTCTTGTTTGGTGAATTATACCAATTGATTTCTAAATGTTAGATGAGTTGTGAATTACTAGAACAAAAAGTATTCATAGTACTCCCTTTTCCTTTTAATGTCAGGCTGTAGTAGTAATATTGCATCTTTCATTCCTGTTATTATTACATCGTGAATTTTCTGTTTATTTTCTTGATCACTCAAGCTAAAGGCTTTTCTATTTTATTGATATTTTCAAAACACCACTTTTATCTCATTAATTTTCTCTGTATGTTTATTTCCTTTTTATTGATTTTTAGCTGTGTTTATTATTTCCTTTCTACTTACTTTGCATTTGATTTGATCTCTCTGTAATTGCTGAAAGTAGGACTCAGATATTTGGTTTTGGAACTTTCTTCTTTTCTAACATGAACATTTACAGTTGTAAATTTCCCTGTAAGCATTGCTTTAACTTCAGTGCACAAATTTTGGTATATTATATTTTCATCTTTCAGTTGAAATATTTCATAACTTATCTTGTGATTTCTTCTTTGGCCCATGAATTCTTTAGAAAGGTATTTAGAGTTTCTCTGGGTACCTGAATATGATTGCTTTCTAACTTAATTCCGTTTTTGTCAGAGAATATACTCACTGACGTCAATTCTTTTATGTGTATTGAGACTTTTTTTAAGCAGCCCATTCTAGCCTATGCCTCCTGATAAACACCACGTGCACGTGCAATGTATTAGTCATTGTTTGCTGTTGTGTTCTGTAAGTATCATTACAGTCAAGTTGGTTAGTAACTCTGTTGAAATCTTTTATCTCTTTTGCGTAGTTATTGTTATTGGTGAGAGATGTTAAGATCTCCAATTATAATTATGGAATTATGCTGTAGGTATTTGGAAGGTCTGTTATTAGACCCCAAATTATAATTTTATCTAAAAAGAAAAGGAAGTAATACTGACTCAGACTAAATTTCAGGATATCCAGTTAATATAGCTGTTTTGATTCTGCATATCTTTCCTTACTCTACTATTTCCCCCCTACATTCTCCCAAAGGATTAAATAAATAAGTTTACCAGTCTCTTTTGTTATGGCCTATAGTTTTTATTTTCTGGAAGTTAGCAGACAACCTAGAGAATAAAGTAATACTTTAAATTGACCTAGATTCATTTTGCTTTTTTTAAAAATCAGTTTTGTGTTCTACTTTTATTTTTCACCCAGCCTTTTTGTGATTAACTTTCCCCATTGTTAACAAACATCAAAGATTCCCTAGTGAATTTTAGGTAATGACTTTTGTCTTAAGCTATTTCTCCAAGTATGGAAGTAACTATGCATGGAACTATTGAAGTAATGTTTTGTAATACTCTTAACTAAGTAAACTATACTATATTTTTTCCTGTTACATAAAATACTTTAGTTGCTGCTAAAGGGAATACATTTTTTTAACAAATAACTTTCAATTATAAATACAAAAAGATTAATAATTTGGGTCAAAGTTTCCTTTCCTTTTAGTATTCTTTAACTAAAAATTATGAAATGATAATATGCTAATATAATGTATTAATAGTAGTACTTTTACATGCATTTTCATTTTATTAACAGCAATTTCAAATGTACAAATTTGGTGATTATCACAGTATGAGATAAATTATTTGGAGCTTAGATGGGAGTTGGCATGTGTGCAATTGCAATTGCTCCTTGACCTGCTCTGTTGATTCATGGCATTGGTTATGAATAGCAAATGCCATACTGTATCTGCTTTCCATTTCTTTTCTTTTCCTTTTTTAAAGTCTCTTTTCCTTTGTTTCTTCCTCTCTTTTCTTTCCTTATTTTTTCTTCTCTTTTCTTTTTCTAGTTTTCAATTTTTCTCTTTGCACCAATACATTCCTAGTATATATGCTGTTAGGGAATTATTTTTCAGATTCTTCCTCTGTGATTGGCTGGACAAGAAATCTGTGGACATTCCATAGACAGTCATAGAGGTTACTGTATACATCTTGAAAAATTGAGATGATTTTATCATTATGCAATTCTGTCTCCATTTTGATGAGCTAAATAACTTCAAACCCTGACTTGTTTATGGAAGATTTTGTTCAATTCAACCTCCTTATATAGCTTATTGATTAATAATTTAGTTTATATCATTTGTTGGCTTTAACTTTTCATAGATGAAGACTCTACATCTATTTCTAAGAGTTAGTATCAATTTCATGACATTTTCCCAGATTTGAAATCTAGATTTGATTTTGGAGGAAACAATGTGACAAATAAGGTCTATATAGTTTAAACATGTTTTAGAAATATTTTACCAAAGAGTCCTAGAATTTATTAAAGAGGAACATCACAATAATTTATTAAGAACATAATATTAACACTATAAAAATCTTTTTTTTTTTTTTTTGAGATGAAGTCTCGCTCTATTGCCCATACTGCAGTACAGTGACGCAATCTCAACTCACTGCAAACTTCGTCTCCCAGGTTCAAGTGATTCTCCTGCCTCAGCCTCCAGTGTAGCTGAGATTACAGGCATGTGCCACCACACCACCCAGCTGATTTGTTTTTTGTATTTTTAGTAGAGACTGGATTTCACTATATTGGTTAGGCTGGCCTCGAACTCCTGACCTAAGGTGATCCACCCACCTCGGTCTGCCAGAGTGCTAGGATTACAAGCATGAGCCACTGCACCTGACCAAATTCCACACTTTTATGGGTAATGGCTTTACATTTATTTCTGTTTATAATTTATTAAGATTTAGATAATTTCACTATGTACCATTTAACAATGAAGTAATCCCATTTGAAGGCTATATTATGATAATGCTAAAATATTTTCACAAGGTAGCATTATTTTCTCAGATTTCTTATTTTTGGATTGAAAATGCTAATAGGTGGTTTCTATTATAATATGATTTTCCCAGGATAAGGCACATAGTGTATGTTCACCTTCTTCTTCTTCAATTTTCCTTCTTAAATCTGATATGATAAAAGTCTTGGATTCACTACCATTGTTTCTAACTGAATTTGTGGAATTATGAATACTCTCCTTTTCCCTCCAAAATCTATAAATATTCTGTCACTCCTTTTAAAGACAACCCTTTCATCTGTTTCTTCAGTCAATCCCCCTTTTCTGACACCAAAGCATCTTTACCTCACAAAGTCCTCTCTCTTTTCAGACATCTATCTGAATGATATTGGCTAATCTTTTCAAAAAGTTCTTTCAGATTCCCAGGTGCACTGTGCTGTGTCATGATCATCGGTTCTTGTTTCTTGACCTTTATCTAATCTTTCAATGTTTTCCTGACAAAGTCATCTTCTTTTCTATAGGCCCTTCCCATCTTTATATGGAAACTCTTCCAGTCATTTTGTTCATAACTTTGTCTCAATTTTTTTCTTCTTCCTTGAATCAGTAACTCTTTTCAAATGTTTTCTCTAAAATTCTTTCACATCTGTCCCATAACCTAGGTCTTCATTTCCTGATACTTTATTTCCCCAACTACTATTTTTCTTTCTCAGTCTCTTTTGTATATCCACACCAAAGTAATGCTACTTAAACATTCTTTTGATAATGTCATTTCTCTTTCCTTAATTTCAAATTTCTGAATATTCTCTACCAAACATGGTATAAAAAGCCATTACAGAACTCTAAAGGTCTTCTATAATCTGAAATTATTCTCTATTTCATCATAAAGTTTCTAATCTATCAGGATAAATATTCAGGTATACAACTTAGCTTACTAAAATTTAATATCTTCTAGGTTATTGATCAGCATGAAATGCTATGGAAACACAGAAGATAGTGTCAAAATAGTTTATCTCAAGGAAATAAGTTAGGCTTGTTTTTGAATGGTGATTTGACTCACAGAATTTGACAAAGAATAAAAAAATTAACTTAGAATGATAGGTTGCCAAGAAGTTAATTCCCATGGCTGTAATCAACTGTAGTTTAGGACAGTAATTGATAAAGTATTGGATTTTTATGTTGCTTTCCACTTCCAGGCTAGAAAACATTAAGACCTACATTAACTTTTAAAATACAGTTCTATTAATTAGTTCTTAGTTTTCCTCAGGGCCAAGGATAATTATAGTAAAAGTAAACTAGGAGCTTATCAAGTTGTTGTATATTGAATATTGTTTTCATCCACAGAAATTATATTTGCTTAACATGTTTCTTTCTAATAGAGAGTATCTTAGGTTCTTGAATGCAAAATACACTTTTTAGAAGCTTCTGAAATGATGCAATTGGTATATTTTTCGATGTTTTACTGATTATTAATACTAATATAGTGCTTATAATTTCATGGAAAGGGAAAAGAGAGTCAAGCAGACATTTAATTATTATGGTGATATATACATTAATTCTCATAAGTGGCCAAATCTAAGAAGAAAAAATTATGCTCAACCCAGTGTGTGAGATGGACTCACAGAGTCAAGTCAGATCTGTTTTCTCCTTCAAGTAAAGTGAATCTCCCTTGACATTGACTGAGTTTTCTTTTCTGACTCAGCATGTTCCTGATAGCCCATGCCAACAGGTTATAACTACAAAATACATTTCATCATCTCCTCTCTTGAAAATACGAAGGAAAAGAAAAAGAGAGCGGAATGGGAGAGAGGGTGGCAATTGGGAAGAGAAAGAGCAATAAATTATTGCAATTCTTCTTTGGAGTCTGACAATTACTTTACTTAAATTAAAATATAATGTGTTAGCTTTCATTGAAAGGTTACCATTACATGGAGCAGACCTTTATTCCTTTCTTTGGAAATCTGGAACCATATGTTCTCCCTAAACAGAAGTATTTCCTATTGTGTCTTTTCTATTAATTTTTCTTATTATGAACCTTATCAAAAAATTACTTTGTATGTTCTATTCTTGCTCTGATTTAGTTGCTCATGGGGACATAACTCAGCTCCATAACTGAAATCTTTCTCAAACAAAGCTGAAAAATAACATACATAATCTGTCTAATAAGAGATCTCTGTGTCTTCCTCAGACATACTATACAGTAGTTTTAGACATCTTTAATATTGAAAACAGGTCCAAATTATATTTTTATACTCTGATTTAAATTTCTATTTATTTTTTAAAATCCTAAGTATTTACAAAATCCTCAACCATAGTCAATAATCCTTACATAAAAGGCATGTACCTATTATTTCTCCTAGTCTTTGAGCTTTAAGGGGACCTGACGAATTGTTCATGGTTCATTGGAAGGTGCTGGAGGTGGATTTCGTCAAAGAGTAATGACCGCAGAACACCTCATAGGGATAAAAAGCAACTTTCATTCCTCTTTCTGTTTCTGTAGGTATCTTCTCAGTCCTCAGCTTGGCCTCTGAGTGTACAACCCTTGCTGCTGAACTTCCCAAAGTTTCCTATGTGAAGGCTCTTGATGTTTGGCTCATTGCTTGCCTTCTCTTTGGGTTTGCTTCCCTGGTGGAGTATGCGGTTGTCCAGGTGATGCTGAACAACCCCAAAAGGGTTGAAGCAGAAAAAGCCAGAATTGCTAAGGCTG
Organism: Piliocolobus tephrosceles; assembly: GCF_002776525.5. Lineage (NCBI taxonomy): Eukaryota > Metazoa > Chordata > Mammalia > Primates > Cercopithecidae > Piliocolobus > Piliocolobus tephrosceles. Next base: position 32,603,963 of record NC_045436.1, on the reverse strand, counting down.
AGCAAGCAGATGGAAAAGGTGGAAATACGGCTAAAAAGAATACTGTGAATGGAACAGGGACTCCTGTTCATATTAGCACTTTGCAGGTAAGGATAAAATTATCCCATGAAATCATTTCCCCCAACCTCTTCATAGTGTTGAGAGAGATACTTTTGTGTATGTGACAAGTTTCGATGAAATTGGCATTTGCTTGTTTTTCTCTCGCAGCTGAAAAGAAACTGAGCACAACACACTTTTTGGGAAACATGCTTTTTAGAAAACATTCAGAACATTTAGGTCAAATACCACTTAAGAAAAAAATTAATGCCTTATTAAATTTTTTGAGAACTTTGCACTGAGTTTAAGGATTCAACTCTGCTTTGATGGTCACCATTGAATATGGAGACCTTGCTGGAGCACAGAGCTTCCTATTGTTTCTCATTCAATATATCTTAGTGAAAGGCCAGAGGACTATGGGGCATCACTGATCATCTGCCTTACATAAAAAGGCTTGGAGAATCCCATGCTCATGATTAAATCACCCACCATTCCCCATTAAGTTACAGAACTTCACTTGGAGCATGTCAGGAAGGCTACTTGTTATTGGATGTCTGTCTCAGGGAAACGATGCCCTCACTTAGGAATCTGTTCTGCCCAGCAGTGAGTGGCAGGAGAAGGAATATTTAAGATTTTACCCCATAACGCTGTCTTGTCAATTGATTATGGGTCTAAGAATAGTGGACAATGATAACTAGGCTGTGTAAAGGATTGAGGTTAGCTGTCCATTTACCCCAGTGTGCCCTTCATAGATGCCCTCTGGATGGGTGGACCAGTCAACCAGAAGACCATTTCCATTGAGCTAAGACCAGTAAACTCCACAGAAGACCAATAGGTCCATTCCATCCTACAGCCTTGAAAATCTTACCTTCCATGCTTTTCCTCTGGTCTGACAATTACTCTATCAGTTTGTTAATCACCACTACTCACCTTACCTAGAATGCTAGACGAGTATACCACATGTGGCTTTTAGGTGCAGAAGCAAAGGAACCATGCTTTTATGGTGCTGCCTGTGGCCTTTAAAAAACTGTTTAAGTCATTTATACTCATTTTCTGAGCCTAAAGCCAAGACCCTCTGCAAATACTTAGCTGAAACCTTCAGGGAGGCTTCTTGAGGCCTTATAACTCCTTTATGCCTTTCATGAAGAATAAGGAGAAAATTCACATTAGTCTAATGCTATCTTGGCCTTAAAGATGTCCTTAATATATCTTTTTCATACTTCTACCTCCAGTATTTCTATTTCATTATATTTGAAATGAGTTTCTTGCAGAGAACATATAGTTGGCATTTGGTATTTAAACTGCTCTGCCGTTCTCTTATGTTTGAATTGGTATGTTTAGATCATTTCCAGAACGTAATTATTGATACAACAAGGCTTTACTCTGTGTTTCGTTTTTCTTTGTTTTGTTTATTTTGGTTTTTGTTTCTCTATTTTCTTTTTCATTTTTTCTCTTCTTCTTTTTTTTTTTTTTTTTTTTTTATTTATTTTTTGAGGCGGAATTTTACTCTTGTTGCCCAGGCTGGAGTGCAATGGTGTAATCTTGGCTCACAACAACCTCTACCTCCTAGGTTCAAGCGATTCTCTTGCCTCAGCCTCCTGAGTAGCTGGGATTACAGGCACCCACCACCACATCTGGCTAATTTTGTGTTTTCAGTAGATACAGTGTTTCTCCATGTTGGTCAGGCTGGTCTTGAACTCCTGACCTCAACTGATCCACCCACCTCGGCCTCCCAAAGTGCTGAGATTACAGGCATGAGCCCCCGCGCCTGGCCCTCTTTTACCCTTTTCAATGTAGGTTACTTGAACATTTTTTTTAATTTCATTTTGAGCTTTCTGTGTTGTTTTTAAGTGTATCTCTTTGTTTAACTTCTTTAGTGGTTGGTCTGGATAAGATATGCATGCATAACATCACAATCTATTGGTGTCATTATTTTGCTAGTTTTTGTGATGTTTGAAAACGTTACCTCTTTTCTCCCTTAAGCTGATGTTTACAGTTGTCTTAAATACTTCTGCATACATTTAGAATCACATTATAGTTTTTGCATCACCTTCAAATCTAATTTAGAAAACTCGAGGAGAAGAAAATCTTATTGTATATTTTCGCTCACTGTGTTTTTCTTTCATCTTCATATATTCCAAGGTTATATCTCTTTTATTATTTTCTGTTTAGAGCATTTCCTGTTTTGTTTTGTTTTTGTTTTTGTTTTTGTTTTGTTTTGTTTTGTTTTTTTGAGACAGAGTTTTACTCTGTTGCCCAGGCTGGGGGGTGCAGTGGCGTGATCTCAGTTAATGCAACCTCCGCCTCCTAGGTTCAAGCAATCCTCCCACCTAAGCCTCCCATGTAGTTGGGACCAGAGGTATGTGCCACACCACACCTGGCTAAGTTTTATATTTTGGTAGAGACAGGGTTTCCTCACGTTGGCCAGACTAGTCTCAGATTCCTGGCCTCAAGTGATCCGCCTGCCTCAGGCTCCCAAAAATGCTGGGATTATAGGCATGAGCCACCACGCCTTTTCAGGAATTTCCTTTACCCATTTGTGGATAGGTCTGTGGGTGACACATTTGTTTACTTTCCCTTTATCTGAGAATGTCTTGATTTCTCCTTCATTGTTGAAGGATATTTTCTCTAGGTGTAGGATTGTGAGGTTACAATTCTATATGCATTTCTTTTAGCACCTGAAAAGTATTCTTCTGGCCTCCATGGCTTCTGATGAAAACTAGTTGTTCTGATTGTTTTTCACCTGTAGGTAAAGTGTCACTTATCTCTGGATGCTTTCAAAAAAATTGTTCGGTCTTTTGGTCGAGTAGTGATCAGAAGTTTAATTATGACATGTCTCTGTGTGGATTTCTTTGAGTTGATCTTGTTTGGGATTTTTTTAGCTTGTTGAAAATGTAGGTGTATGTTTCTTGCCAAATTTGGAAAGTTTTCAGCTATTATTTCTTTGTGTACTTTTTCTGACTTGCCCTCTCTCTTCTCTTTTCAAGACTCCGATAACACAAATGCTAGATTTGTGATACAATTGTCCCTGGGTACTGTAGGGAACTGGTTTTAGGACTCTTCTCAGATACCAAGGTCTGCAAATGCTCAAGTCCGTTGTATAAAATGTGAAACTTGGACATTTATTATTTTTGCTTAGGATTGCTTTGGCTACTCAGGCTCTTTTTTTAGTTCCATATAAGTTTTAGGATTGTTTTCTCTAATTCTGTGAAAAATGATATTGGTATTTTGATAAGAATTACACTGAATCTATAGATTGCTTTGGGCAGTATGGTCATTTTCACGATATTGATTATTCCAATCCATGAGTATGGGATGTGTTTCCATTTGTTTGTGCAAGGTTATTTTCATTTTATTTTTATTTTTATTTTTTGCTACATTGGAAGAGAAATTGAGTTCTTATTTTGATTCTCAGCTTGGTTATTGTTGGTGTATAGCAATACTATTGATTTGTGTACATTGATTTTGTAACTAGAGACTTTACTGATTTTGTTTATCAAATCTAGGAGTCTTTTGGAGGAGTCTCTAGGGTTTTCTAAGTGCACAGTCACATAATTGTTGAACCGCAATAGTCTGACTTCCTCTTTTCTAATATGGATGCCCTTTATTTCTTTCTCTTACCTGGTTGGCCTGGCTGGAACTTCTTTGATAATGTCTTCTGTAATCTCCCAGTACACTGATTTTTTTTCTCTGCCCTTTATATTTTCCTGTTGATCTAATCTATGAGCTTTATAGTTTCCATTTGGTATGTATGTATTTTTTCATTTGTTCCAACTATGGTCATGATTGGTCACTGAATTATTTTTATCGTGAATGTTGTAATATCTTTCTCAGATTTCTCAGAATTTTTTTTGTCTTTTGTTGTACAGTTTGAGATCTTTTCCAGTTTTTTGTATGATGAGTGATTTTGTATTAAAACTTGGACATTTTGATATTATATTATGAGACTCTGAATCGTGTTTAAGCCTTATCTTTTAACTGGCTTTCTCTGACTCTGTTCTGTCAGGGGAAAGATGGGTGCTGCCTCATTACTTCCAAGCAAAGGTACAAGTCCAGGTGTCCCACTTGGTCAGGGTAGAGCTCCTTGTTACTGCTGGGTGGGATCGGGGGTCACCAGTTCCCCATGCCGTCTCTACCAACACAGCAGCAGGGGTTGCCTTCATGACCAATTGGTGATGGTGGAAGACCTGACCCTCCATGGCCTCCTGTGACATCACCTCAGTGTGGAAGAGGAGGAGCATCTAGTTACTGCTGGGTGTGGGTGTAAGTCCATACTCCCTACATAGTTTCCATAGACACTGTGGCAGGGATCAGGGCCTTGCTCCTGGTCTACGGTGATGGAAGCCCTGGATCACCACTTGACACTACTTCAGTGGAGATCAACTGCCTCATCACAGCCTTTTTAAAGTCCAAGCCTCGGCCCCCTCACCTCTTGGATGTTGCTGGCATGTCTTTTGCGGTGGGGTGGGAGCACATTTTCTTCTGTACTATTTGCCAAGAATAGAGAGGTTAATATCTAGAAGTGTTCTGTGTTGCTGGGCTGCCCCTTTCTTTGTTCTTTGGCTAAACAGAGCAGGCCGTTGGGGCTTTTTTTGTCTTCACCTGTTGGCATTTCCACTTGCTGGCTTCGTTAGCCCCAAATCTGGGATTATATGAGACCGAAAGGGAATGCAGGAACTCACCATTGCATGGTTCCTTGGGTCCTGAGTCCCCGGGTTGATCTGCTTCCTCTTCTCTCCCTTTCACAGTCTCTCTCTCTCTCTCTGTCTGTCTGTCTCTGTGGGTGCGTGTATGTGTGTGTTTTAATGTAATGTCCAGGATTTTTTATTGAACTTAGCAGGAGGAATAGGAAAGGTATGTCTACTCTATCTTCCTGGATGTAGAAGTCCTCTATGCTTTTCAAGGCCCTCAGCATCCTCATCATACCTGGACCCTGCTTACCACACTCTAATAATTAAATAGGTTTGTCAGTGGGCTACTCTTAACACTTTCATTGTTGTTGCTGTTCTGTCTACTGGGTCTGGGTCGTTTCAGACTTACTGCAATCCTACACCAGGAAAACAAACATTTGGAGTAATTTTTATTCCCTTTACCAATATTTTATTTTTTTCTCTGTTACCACCCATGTAAGAAGTAACGTAATATCTAGAAGAACTAAGGGATTGCTTAAGGGCAGGCTTTGGCACGACAGAGAAATGGTACTGGAAGCATACTGTTTGTGAGAAACTGAGCTTCCCTTTCTAATGCATATACTTATTTCTCCAAGTCAAAAATGAAAGGAAGAATACCTGAGAACCTTATGTTATGTGGAAGTGTTCTCTACCTGATTTTTTGACACTTGCCATGTACTCCTTGATTTACATCTCCCTATCTTTTACCACTTCCTCCCATTTCCAGCCCACCAACCCCTCTAACTTGACCACTGGTTAAGAGACTTGGATAGAGAAAGCAAGGATGCTCTGTAGAACAGGTACCTGATTCCTAGTAATCCCTATGATCTGCTCCATTGGCTGGTTTATTATAGGTCCTCAATAAGCACAGAAATTAAATGTAGTAACAGAATACTCATGTGCAATTCAATTAAATTATGCTACTACATTAAATTAAATGTAGTAACAGAATACTAATGTGCAACGATCCTGATACCTTAATATATTCCATCAGGTAGGGGTACTGATGGAAGGAGGCTAACTAGAGCCAGCTTTCTAGAGCATTGTAGAATATATTCAGATTATTTATGAACATGGGTAGGAAGGATGAGAGGATCCATGAAGTAGTAAACCCAGTTATGTTATTTTAAGTTTATCTTTAAAGCAGTAAAATTAAAAATAGTAATTAAAATAATTACCCAATAAATAAAAATTCAACACATTTAAGAACTTTTATATTTTAATTCTCTATGTTTTTAGCTGCTCATAGAAACACACTTGTTTGAATTCTGAAACTGCTATGACATTTTACTTCAAAAGGCAAGGAGAGATGCATAGAGAGTTAAGAATTGACCAGAAATTTTAATCTTTAGAAATAAATGTAAATTACTCTTATTCTTTACAGGACAAAAATGCACTTTCTAGACTAAACTTTGTACCTATGGAATATTTGTTTCCTGAGACAGGCTTCGAAATGATAACATGAGTCTAAAAATAACTTATATGAAGTGTGTAACTTGATGAGTCATAAGATTGTTGCATATTGACATATGAAAGAAGATATAAAAGTAGAAATGTATAAATTGTTATCCTTTTAATTCAATGGTTTTGGAGTGAAAAATGTAATTAAACTTTTAGTTTCAAAATGCATTTGTTCTAATGTACTTTGCTTTTCTAAATGCAAACTTGCCAAATGATTTCAATATTATTATTCAGCAAAATAACAATAATAATTAATGGAAGCATAATATAATTTGGATTGTAGGAAATGTTTGAAGCTGATGTATAAAATAATATTGTGCTTCCTAAGGAAATGAAAGATTTAAAAAGTAGAATAAAATGATAATTTGTAGTTTTTACTATAAGATTTTTTATAATTTGTGTTCTATATACAAAAATATGTTACCATGCTTATATAATTATCTGGAGCATTTTTTTTCCCAGTAAAAATAGTGCTTTTTCAGTCATTCCAATATCTTGGTTACTTTTGTTTGTTCATTCACGTATTACTATTTTTATTCAACAAAACAGTTAAGAACCTACTGTTGCTAATGTCACCCTATTTCTAATGCATAGTATGTGCCATACACAAAGGTTTTATGAATAAAAGACAAAGAAAATAGTACCTATGTCTGCAAGTTTATATAAATTAAAAAATAAAAGCTGCTGTTTATAGTTAAAGGAGACTTTTAATGATAATGATTTAATGGATTTAAATTTAGCAAAATATATACAAATTGTTCCCTCTGAACATATTTTATTGTCTGTAGAGGATACCATTATTAACATGAAATCATGCCTAAGTATTCTGGTCAAGAAATACTGCATAAAGTTATTTGCTTTTAAATTTGTGTGGAATGAAACTTGAAAGAACCACAAATAAAATCTTAGAGGCTAAAGTTGGAAGCATTAGAAAGTTTTTAATAGCATCGTTTTTTATTCTTGACAGTTTCATTATCACACTACCTCATTTTTGTTACCAGTAATTTTCAGAAGTGACAGAAGTTTGTATGATGAAAGTAGATGAGACACATATTCGTAATAAGGAGCAATTGAGAAATTATTAATTGTAGGTTAATAAAGCCAAATTCGCTTTTAAGAATATGTGTTAAGTAGGGTTAATGCCTTATTTATAAGCAATTTATTTCATCTCTTTTCATGTGATGTCATAACTGTTTAAAATAGTATTTATACTGTAAATTCTTTTGTACTTTCATGTATATATTTGATATGATAATAAGGTGTAGGGAGTATTAACTGAAAAAAAATTTTCTTCGTGTAAAATCTGTGATGAATGGGGCAAGGAGACTAGCCAACTACTTTATGAATCATGACCTATTTAAGAAGCTCTGAGTACTTCTTATTAGGGAACCTAATCTTGTTCTTTATTCAGTTATGTCATTATCATTAAAAATTACATCTGTAGTAAGGTTCTGTCCACCCCACACGTGCACCTCTACTTATTCTTGAATACAAGAATCTTCAAATATGTCTCCGAGAGACTTTTTAAGGAATTAAATTGCTAGAAACTTAATATAACCAATGTGCAGCTTTTTTGGAATGCTTTGTAATGTTACAGCTTCAACTCTGAAAAAATTATTCTCTTACTGACATGTTTACTATATTTAAGTAATCTCTGTGAATAAGCATAATATTCTATATCTATAGTTTGAATAAACTGTATGGATCAAATCCTAATATTATATAAATTGCTGGCAGAATTTATATGGTTATATAAATAAAATAGATTAGAAAATTGGAAATATTTATTTGTGGCCTAGGTTATAATATTATATAAATTTGGCCATTTGTTTAGTTATTTACAGATACTACAATCACACCTAAAATGATATAAAAATATGATTTATAGCAAATGCATTTCTATAGTATATTCTACATATACTTGGTGTTAAGCTGTTAAGTCTATAGGCAGAGTCTGGAGTACTCCTTTGCTATGATAAGTAGCTTCAAAAGCCTAATGAGTACACCTAAAGCCTTTGGAATGGGGAATTCTAAAGGGAGAAAGAGCAACTGTGATACCCACAGAGTCCTTGATTTTAAAGATTGCTCGAAAGTCTTAGAGTAATGCAAAGATTTGATATGTAGAGTCTGTTCTCCACTTCTATTCCGATCAAGATAGTGAGTTACTCTTTACAAAAGGTCACTGATATATGCGGAGACTCACACATTCCTCTAACTGCATTGGAAAACTGAAGATTAAATGTGGTCTTCTGTCTGATGTTCTGTCTGGAACAATAATAGGGCAGATGTGAGTGTGCAAGTCCATGCGTGTGTGCACACCCATTCCTGCCTGTACACGTACTATTGGAGGTTGGGTGGTGGTCAAATTGATGGAAGTAGTCTTTTAAAAATTCAATTTAGATAAATGGGGCAAAAAATAGATGTGTATTTGTATATGTTTATGTGTGTGTGTGCATTTCCTGAAGTCATATTTAAAGAGTTTAGATTTTAGTTGCTGCTTTTTCTCTCTTTCACTCTTTCGACTAGTGTATAGTCCATTTTGTGCTACTATAAAGGAAATACCTGAGGCTGTATAATTTATAAGAAAATAGGTGTATTTGGTTCATGGTTCTGCAAGCTGTACTAGAAGCATGGCATCAGAATCTACTTCCAGTGAGGGCCTCGGGAAGCTTACAATTATGGTGGAAGGTGCAGGGGAGCCGGCATGTCAGATGGCAAGAGGGGCAGTGAGAGGGAAGGCAGGTGCTAGGCCCTTTCTAACAGTCAGATTTCACTTGAACTAATAGAGAGACAACTCATTCATTACCACAGGGAGGACACCAAGCCAGTCATGAGGGATCCGGCCCCGTGACCCAAACACCTCACGCTAGGCCCCACCACCAACACTGGGAGTCACATTTCATCATTTTTTTTTTTTTTTAATCAGACATTTTGCTAGACATAGAGTCTAAATTGATAGGGACTAAAGCCTGTCCATACTTCTTGATGCCGTGCAGATGTAGGCACTGCTCTTTCACGCACAGTTGAGCTCTCACGATTGGTAAATTGTAACTACACATTAAAAAAGTGGAGTGGGGGTGGGGACAAGAATCCTCTTTTTTCACAGTGGCCTACTTCTTGACACGTATTCTTAAAAGCGAATTTGGCTATATTAACTGACAATTAATAATTTCTCAATTGTTCCTTATGAATATATGTCTTATTTGCTTTTGTCATATAAACTTCTCTCATTTCTGAAAATTACTGGTGACAAAAATGAGGTAGTGTGATAATGAAACTGTCTAGAATAAAAGATGATGCTATTAAAAACTACCTCAATTAAAGTCCTACTGAACCACGATGGGACTGTGTTTCCGTTTGCGCTATTTTATAATGAACAATTTCTAAATAAGTCAATATATTGGTGGTTTACATCTTTTTTTTTTTCAAATATCAAATGTACAGAAAGGTGAACTTCTAGTTCCTCAATCCCCATTCCTCCTTATCAACATTTTTTGTGTATTTTTCTGCAAACATATTTACATAAATATTTTTTCTTAAAGTTTCTTACCCACTGGCATTTTACAAATATACATATGGCATAAAGTATATAATAACAAAGCCAACATTTGTAAGCTAACTTAAAAAATATAACATCAATATATGCTCATAATTGGAGGAGAAATGGAAATAACTTAAATGTATAATCACACAAGGATGTATAAATACATTTAACTTGCTTTGTTAGTCAGTTTATCTTGGGCATTTTTGCTATCCACCTTTGAACACTGCCATCTGGCTCTTGTCTAGTAACTATATATATATAAATATATGTTTATTCAGGTAAAAGATAGTCTCCTGGTACCTAAAGTACTGTTGAGGAAATATTTGTTTTACTTATTATATGAGGTATAGAGTTTTTAACCCAGCTATAATTTAGTAAATGTAAATAGTCTATAGAACTAGTCAAAATATTAATTGTATTTAAAAAGCAATAACTAGAGTAACTGTGATATACTAATAATATACAATTAAATGATTTCCATGTTCAATAAAAATTGAGTAAATGTCAAGAGTGAAGATTCTAAGGGTGAATAGCAAAACACAGTGGTAAGAATAGTGAGAAAATGAAGCAATTTAGCCAAGAACTTACCTTTTTGTGGACTTTTGTGATATATCAGTGCTATTCTCAAACATTGGTGTTAGCCTTTTCCTCTAATCTAAGAGCATTTTGATTACTAGAGAGAGTTCAGCATAAAATATAATTGTCCTTTTGTATCTGCGGGGGATTGGTTCCAGTATCCCCTGCAGATATCAAAATCTATGCATACTCAAGTCCCCGCAGTCTGCCCTGTGGAACCTGTGGATACAAAAAGTTGACCCTCTATATCCACGGATTTTGTGAACACTATATTTTTGATCTGCATTTGGATGTAGATTCAGAACCTGCAGATACGAAGGGGCAACTGTATTTATTGAAAAAAAAGCCCATGTATAAGTGGACCCTTGCAGTTCAAACCCATGTTGTAACAGTAATTATTTTGTATATTATAGGGAATTTATTCAAATTTCATAATTCAGAAATTAGTGACTAAATAATAATCTCTGTAGCATATGGTCTATCTTAAGAACACATCATTCCTCTGTATTGTCTGAGCATGTTTGGTTAAGTTCAGCCAACAATTTGGGAATGTCTATCACTAGTAAATATTTGGTTCATGGTAATTGTGACCATTTTTCAGTTCTTGTTTGTGAATGTGACTTAGAGTCTATCTCATTGGAGAGATAAATTCCTTAGCATTTATAAGCCACTCTACTTGGAAACAAGATCTATAGGGAAGTCAAAAGCTAGTAATACCAGAGCATTTTTATAATCCATACATTGTAGAATATTGTCTCTTTCATGGTTAAATATTGGAGCAAGGATGGATTTTTATTTATTAGTCTTACAATTGATAACTTTCACAAGCCTGGTAGCACCTAAAATCAATCTGAGCTTTGATTCCTTAGCATAAAATAACCAATCAAAAGTTCATTCCATGACATAAGCCTTATTATTTAGGCAACATTTTAGAGCCCTAAATGCTCAGGCTATCTGATTGTTTAATCAGATAACCATTCTCTCTGTTAGTTCTTTGTGACATAAGCAAATACCTCTTGTGGAAACTAGCAATTTTAAAAATATCCTTTGAAGTGATGTATTTCATAAGTAGAAAGATTCTAAATACATTGTCTTCAATATTTATTCTTAGGTTGGTGAGACCAGATGCAAAAAAGTTTGTACTTCTAAGTCTGATCTGAGATCTAATGACTTCAGCATTGTTGGAAGCTTACCAAGAGATTTTGAATTATCCAATTATGACTGCTATGGAAAACCCATTGAAGTTAACAATGGACTTGGGAAATCTCAGGCTAAGAACAACAAGAAGCCTCCCCCTGCAAAACCTGTTATTCCAACAGCAGCAAAGCGAATTGATCTTTATGCAAGAGCATTGTTTCCTTTCTGCTTCTTGTTCTTCAATGTTATATATTGGTCTATATATTTATGATAAATCTTTTCCATTTGTATAAAATAAAATTCAATTTAATTGTGACCTACTCCATTCATAAATGCCAATCTGTGAGAACTTTTGAATTTTCATAGCAACTTTGCATTTTGGATGCCATTTGATTGTAATAAAAATGTGGCACCTTAATTTTGAATGGCAGCATGATCATGTAATGTCTGTGCTCTAATAACGATGTATATATGTATAGTGAACATATTGCTTAGTAATAAATGAAGGACAAGCATACTACATAATATAACCCAAACAATTCTCTTCAGTTAGTGTAAACTGCAAATACTACAGATAATTCTGATAATAAAATAATACGCACGCTGAATCCTGCTATGTTTACCATTCTACCCTACGTAGTATTTCAAATTTCCTTCCTTGTAACTTTCAAAGAAAGCCATCTTATTCTTGTAAAATTTTAGATGGTATTATAACAGATTTTAAAAGGTTGTATTACATATTGTTTAAACTTTGTAAGTAGAAATGTATCAATTATAATTATGCGGGCTCTATGGAGAAATAAAGTTCACAAAATACTAATTTGTAAAATCAGCTCATTTTAAAGTGTGCTTGTGTTGTCAAAATATCAGATAGTAATACACAGTAAGCATTTTTAAACAAAGGGAAACCTATATTTATGTAACTGTATAATGAATTCTGACAAAATAAAAAATTAAAGATACCTTATTGATGAAATATTTAGCATAAACAAAATTCTATTTAATCCACCTGAAAACCTAAATGTATTTTCATGGATTTCATTTGTTGGTACGTATTACATAAAACATTGTGCCTTAAAATGAGTCGTACATATTTTACATTGGAATGCAGTAATAGATACATGATTTTACATCATTTTTGAGAAACCAAGGGAAGTAATAAGTTGAAAAAGAAATCCATAATTCTTATAAGATTTTAACTTTTTTATTTTATTAAAATGTTTGCATATTTTAAGTAAAATTAAAAATGTTTTCTGAATTTATTTTTTTATTTGAATATTTTGGGATTAGTCACAAAATATTTAGAGATTAAGTAAATAATAGCTTTGTTTGTATTAGACTTCACTTCTACTTGTATTTTCTTTCTTGTTAAAAGTCTAGACAACTGAGATTTACTTACTTTGAACTTGTTCCAACCCAAAAGCAAGCACTAAGTCTCATTTTATGAGACCACCATTTCTTAATATCACATCCAGTGCACCTTTGTCTTTCTGCTATATCTGAAATAGAACTACCGTTAATTCACATAGATAAACATAAGACTAAAGAAGTATATTTACATTATCTGAAGAGTTTTGTTGCAGCTATGAGTTTGTGTGGCAAATTCAATAATAAAGTATTATTTATGCAAATTGCCATATGTAATTCAGTGCTATTCAATTTATTGAAGCTTTGAATTTTTAAAAGATTCTCACTGATGACATTATTTTTAATGGGATATAATCGAATCCTTTGTAGTCCTTCAGCACCCTCTAGTTGTAAAGGTGACATCCGAATAATTTTACAGTGCTACAGGTAACCCTGTTGATGGACTTAATATCTTCTAAGACCCAGGGCAAGAGCATTTTAATGGAACTGTGGTAAGAAAAAAAAATGAGTATGATTTAAATCACTTAAAATATTTACCTGTAATTATATTTGCTTATAATCTGTTTCCTTTATTTTGGCAAGTTTCATTCATATTAGGGAATGTGATCTAGATATAGAGTTTTAAGTGGAAGATGTACCATATTGAAGACAGATCTCATTATATAGAAATTTATTTGTGGAAAATGGTATAAATGAATTACTTTTCTGTAATATAATATTGTAGCCTCTTAAGACCAATTTTAATGCCCAAGTATATATGAATAGCTATCCCAGGATTAAGTGTGTATGTGTAACTACAAATGGAACACTAGAAAAAGATCATGACAAAGAAATACAATGAGTGTTTGCTGACAGTTGTTTTATAATTCTTCTGAAAGATTTAGTCACGGAACTCCAGAGTAGTTCTGATCTGTGTACTTTCAGTATTATATATTTCTGGGAGATTTGCAGAATATCTACCTGGAGCATCTGCTGATACCTCAAATTCAATGTCTTTAAAGTCAAAATTATCATCTTTTCAAAAATCAGTAGGCTCTCTCATTTTTTATTTCTGTTAAAGCTATTGCTATTCCAGTTGCCCTTGTTAAATTCATCTTCCTTTCTCACACGGTCTGTCCCCTTAAGTATCAAGTCCTATAAATTCTCCCTCTTATACCTTTCACCTCCTCTCCATTCTGGCTGACACCATCCTAATTCAGTTTCTCATTCTATGTAATCAGACTCTTTCAGCAGTCTACAGTCTCACTCTAGTATAACTCTATTTTTAAACTAACTTTGTAACTTTTACTTTTTAGCTGCGTAGGTAATACCTGAATATGTTGAGTATTATAAAACAAACATGTATTTAGAGTCAGTACGTAAAGTTGCCGTCCATAGCCTTTTTCCTTCAAACTATTCTGTCTCTTACCCAGAAGTCATCGTTGTTTTGTATCTATTCAGAACTCATTCTAGGCATTTTCAACATCTATCTAATTTTTAAATATAAAAGATAATGTAACATAATAAGATACTACCTAAATGGGATTTTACTTTATGTAGGGTTTTGCAATTTTTAAAATTTAATATGTCCTAGAGTTTTTTCCAGGTCCTTACATGGGACATATTAGGTATTCATAAATCAAGCTTCTGCTATTATTCAATAGGATGAATGTGTCTTAATTTAATTTCTTTTTAAGTAAAAATTTAGTTCGTTTTTCCTCTAAACACAAAACAGAGTTGCAATAAATATCTTTGTGCACAAATACGTATATTTCCATGAGGCTGATGCCGAAAGAGGAGTTGCTAAATTGAAAGATAAATAACTATTAAATTCTGATAAACTCTGTCATTTTCTCTGTAAAAAGCTGCTAATGTAGCTTTTCACCATGATATGCCCAAATTCTCAGAGTAGTAATCTCTTAGTCTAAAGTTGTGGATACATTACTTTTCTTTTTTAAAAAAATCTTTTTTGACATTGTTTCAGACTTTCAAAAATATTGGAAAAAAATCTTGTAAAGAATTTCTGTGTACTCTTCACCTAAATTTCCCAAATGTAAATACTTTCTCATACTTGCTTTATTTTCTCCCTCTACTCTGTGTGCATGAGATATTTTATTCTGAAATGTTTAAAATTGCAGATATGATGTTTCTTTACCTCTACACGTATTAGTGTTCCCCAAAATATAAGGGCATTTTCTTTCATAACCATTGTAGAACAAGATATCAATATCAGGAAGTTAACATTGATAAAATGCTAGAATCTAGAGAATTAATTCGAATTTCCCAATTGTTCCACTGTTTTTGGCTGTTGTTCAGGATTCATTACAAGATCATGTTTAATTATCTGATATTAATTTCTGTAAAATACAGCTGTGATCGTGGCTTTCTGCTCAAATGTCTTTAGTGTCTTTTGTCACACGAACTAAGTAAAATATCCTCTCTCGTATGAAATTATCCCTATTAAATGTTTAGCTTACCTTTGCAGATGTTTCTGACACTACTACTCTTCTCATATCCTAAACTCTACTCAAACTGATTTTGACTGTTTTATATCACATTTAGTAGTAGTGATTGGAGTACTAAGTTGAGCCACTTCCTTATCTTTGAAGTAAGTGGTTAATTTTACATTTCACAATTTCTTTCAAGTGAACCAAGTTTGACTGTTAAGGGTCTTCAGATAATTATTTTAACTAACATGTATTTATTCAACATTCGGTATTTTTACTTTTTTATTGACATATAATAGATGTGCATATTTTAAGGACACGTGATAATTTGATACATTTTCATAAAATCAATTCAGGGTAATTAGGATATTCATCACCTTAAATATTTATCTTTTCTTTATGCTAAGAACATTAGAATTGTTCTCTTTCAGCTATTTTGAAATGTAAAATAGATTAATGTTAACTCTAGACACCCTATTGATCTATTGAATACCAAGTCTTATTTCTTCTAACTGTATGTTTGTTCCCATTAATTAACCTTTCTGCACCCACTCCTCCCTGCTACGCTTCCTGGCTTCTGGTAACTAGCAACCTACTCTCTATCTTCATGACATCCACCATTTTGGCTCCAACATATGAGTGAAAATATGTAATTTTTTTAATCTTATGGTTTCATCTCTAGTGAAAAATGAAGTGAAAATATTTTCCATTACATATGCAGTCTTCAAATTAAGCTTCTTTAAAAACACCTCAGTTATTATTTATACTACTGAAAATTTCCATTTCTATAAATAAGTATAAAATTTTAAAATATAAAGCCTAAAATGAGAAATAATTTGAAGTACTTTATAGCCTTTACTCAATGCTTACTCGATAGACTATTATTACCTTGCTTTAGAATAGCAGATTTATTCAAATTATTTTTTAAATAATTCCATATGTTTGTGCAATACATTAATAATTTAGCATTCACTCCCAATTTTTAGTGAAGCTAATCTTAGCCATTTAAGAGGTTAGGGTCAAGTTCTTTCAAAGCATCAGCCACATCACTGGAGTAATGCTTGAAGACTTTCATGTGATTAACATTAATGGAAAATATAGATGCCATAATTAAAATGGGTTATACTCTGTGTATGTACCTTATATGCATAAACTTGATCTTTTATACATTGATACACTTTGCATTCTTTCTACGTATGCATACAGATATGTATTATATATGCATTTACATCATTTTAATGCATCCTTAATTAACAAGAACAATGAGAAAGCTTATGAATTCTATTTGTTGGATTTTCTGTATTCTAAAAATGTCACTCCAAATGTCTCAACTCATACCCAAAGCAGTTATTTCTAAATCGTCTAAGAGAATACAAAACAAGAAAATTGTAAATTAGTTAATATTTATTGGCTACTTCATATGTTAAAGGTGTGTGTTAGCTAAAAACTGAAAAGATGAATAGAACCTAGCTTCTGCTTTTAAATGATATATAGTGAATCATGTGAGAAGAAAGATACAGTAAATATACAAATCGCTATAATGCAAATCAGAATATAATACATATTATTTTAAAAACATAAGAAGAAACAAAGCTGTTTGTCTAAAAGAACAAAACCTGTTTTAAAAAAAGAATAAAAATATTGTAATATGTCTAAAGGCAATTTTACAATCCATCATAGGATTTTGAAGCTAGAAATTTACTAAAAGTAAATAAAAATATGGACTGTGAAATGCAGAAACATTGCAAATGAAAAATCTTAAAGTGTTATTTGAATTTTATTTCCTAGTTAACATTGTTGAGAAAATAATGAGCAGCAAAGCAAGTTTTCCTTAGCTGATGAGGTAATGTACTTTAGCTAATGTTTGTTTCTTAACTAAAACTAACATCTGATTGTAATCCTATAACTTGAAACAATTTTCAGTAAATCCCAATTTGCAGCCTGCAGCAATTGCAGTTCAATTAATATCATTGACAGTGATGTGGCCAAAAGGAGGGTAGAACCCCCATGGGTTAGCAAGAATTGCATTCAAACTACAGGTCCTTTAACAATTACCTCACTGAATAGAGATTTTATTAGTCAATTAGCATTGCCTCACCCTATCCCACTGATGACACGTAACAGAAACCCCTTTTTGTGAAATGGTAAACAAGATAAAGAAGCAAAAGATTTTAGTCCTTGAAAAGCTCAACTCAGTTTATTGGATATTCCCATGGGATGTTGTTTTAAGTGTTAGAGATGTAAATGTGGCAGAAGGAAAATGGCATTTAACAATAGTAAATACTTATCTGTTTCTATTTGAAGACTACAACCTCAAATTGTACAACTCCTGGAAATTAATGTTCTAAGGAACATGAATTTGGCATACAATGGCAGCATCATGTCTGATTGCTTTAGTAACAATCTCCAGCATTTTTTTGTAAGTCTAAGTTAGAATCTGCAGGCTCGTCAGCTACAAAGATGCTCTTTAATTTATTAACTGAGAGAATATTATATGGAACTCATTAAGAGGGAATACCTAATAAATTCTGCCTTGGACCATTATAAAACCTCTTTCTAAACACAGCTGCAGTTTTCTGGTTCATTCATTTGTAGGCTCAAAAGCTCTTTCTTTCAAAAATAACTAGGCTCCACTCTGTCCACTGGCATCTTAGAAGCTTTCAAATTTTTAGATGAATTAATTTAAATATCCAAATATTTATGTAAATTTTTCTAAGAAATATTTGTGAAGCATGCACCATTGCAAAATAAACTACAAATCTAAGCTAAGCCCAAAGCCAGTATTACACGTAAACAGGTAAGGAGGCAGGAGAAGGCAGTAGAAAGACTCTTGGATTGGAAGTGATAGTACCGGAGCTACAGTTTGGGGTTTGCCATTTAAACCTCCTTGCAAACTTTGTCAAAGAATATTTCTTATCTTCAGTTATCCTATTTTTTAAAAGGGAATGATATAAACAATTATTGATAATAATATATTATTAATGTAATATAAAAATAATGGATTACAATGTGTGAGTCTTTTATAGTGATTAAAGCAAGGACTTAGAAACAGCCTAGGCTAAAGTCTTCACTAGTTTTATAAACCGTGGCAAATTATTTAAGATCTGTGAGCCTCAGTTTTCTCACTTATGAAAATATGTAATGATGACTACCTGATCACATGATTGTGAAAATGTAATGTATTATCATATGTAAAGTGTACAACAGAGTTCCTAGTATGGTTATTATCTAGTTTTCCCTCTTACTGCTACTATAATTTCTAGCACCAAATCTGCTACTAATGATACTTCTTTTTTTTTCTAAAATTTATTTATTAAAATAATGAGTGTTAGGCTATAAAACACACTGACATTTTGACAACAGATACATATTACCTCTACTCATAAGGCATTTTAGCATGCATAATCATTGATATCAATTCAGAATATAAAATAACTTAAGGATGGGTACAGTAGAAGGAACTAGAAAATACATATGACGATATTCTTGGTTGAGTAAAGGAGCCATTGAAATATTTACTTAGAGTCTACAATTAAATGTTAGTAATGCAATGTGGGTAATGCAATATAATAATCTAGAAATTCAGACTCCACATATTCAAGGGTCATATTTTACATGTTAGAAAAATAAAAATTAATGAGAATATTTCTGAACTTTTGAAAGAAAGAATAAAAATAAAAATTTCCTGGATATGTTAACCATGCAGTAAAAATGGAGCTTAATCTCATTAATTAATGCATGTATGACACTAATAAAAATAATTAATGCTCATAATAATTAGCCTAAAAACTCCATGATTCTGATTTTTTTTCTAAAACATAGTGGGAATATTTTGTTATATTAAACAGAATTGAGGTGTTAATATACTTTATTGTATTCTAATTCTTTGAAGTTTGATAATCTAACTACTAAACTTAATGGCATTCCCAATTAATCAAACTATCCAATTAACACCACTTAGTATAAACGATAATGTGTTACATTCTGAACTCATACTTAAAATGAATGAGGTTAAATTCTAACTGATAGAATCCTGTTAAATTCTCCTTAAAGCAATATATTTTATATTATAGCCACAATATTTATCTATTTATTGACGAAACAGTTGTTAAACACTTTACAAGTATAATGCTAAATAGACACTAAAGTAAAATTAAACTACTAAATTAGGAAGTTTCAACTACAGATACATTTTGATAGAGGAGACATGGGAAGAGGGTATCATAACTTCTAGAAAAGAAGAGGAATGAGTAGCTTGAAAATACTGCAAAACTTTGTCTCATTACTAGAATATTTAGGGTCTTTACAAGGCCTTCTGAAGCCACTGATTTTTTTTTTTTTAATTAAAGGGAAACTTCATTTTTTTAATCAAAGGGAAAGGGAAGGTTTGTATGTCCTGTATAAGACAATTAATCAAAACTGAGACAAGCCCCAAAAGATATGGAAGAATTGTTAATGAAGGATTTCATTAAAAACATATTTGCTACACTTTGGGAGGCTGCAGGAGAGCTTGAGCCTAGGAGTTTGAGACCATCCTGGGCAACATAGGGAGACCCCCATCTTTACAAAAAATTTCAAAAGTTAGCTGAGTGTGGTGGTGCACACCTGTGGTCCCAGTCACTCAGGAGGCTGAGGGAGGAGGATCATTTGAGGCTGGGAGGGGGAGCAAAACCCTGTCACAGAAACACACACATACACATACACACATTTGTTAGGTGTAATTTAATTACTTTATGTAAAGAGCATCAAAAATTAACCAAGACAGATCATTTTACCTGTGCTATAGAAAATGTCATTGAAATTTGACCTAAAGTATGTTAACCTCTTAAATTTTAGGGAGAAGTCAGTGAGTATTTTTTTAACATATAATTAGAATACATTTATTTGCCTGCTTTGGTGTGTATTCTACCTACAGAATAACAAATTAGATTAGAGTGGTGTAAGTGAACATATATGTTCATGTGTGTATATATTTGTATATTATATAGATGTATATATACACATAGTACAACATCATTGATTGGTATTCTATTTGCAACTAAGGCATACTATGTTTTTGCCCTTTTTGAAGTCTTGCAGGGTATCTATTTAATGTATATATGGAACAGTTTCACATTAAGGTTACATTAGGAGCTCTTTGAGAGAATGCCTAGTTAAAGATCAAATAAAATAAGAGTGTGCTAATTGATATGAACCAGATGGCCCACGCAGAAAAAATCTTAGTCTCAACAGATTGTTCCATTTATTTATTTGTGTGTTTATGCATTTAAAAACACTCTCATTCTTGTATATATCCCAGGCTCATTCTTCTCCACCTCATAAAATGACCTACACCCTCCCCCACATTCCCCTTCATTTCATAGATCGAGAACAATTCCTGTTTGCTATGTGCCAAATGGTTCTGGAAGGAAGCATAGCCTGTTGCCTCCCTACTCACCTAGTCTGGTTCTTTTAGATTTATACAAAATTCGGGCTAAAGTCTAACTCCTTCCGCATAGGCCACATTACTCCTGTTCTCCGGGAGGCTTGGGGACATGCAGAATATCCCGTCTTGTTAGGATGTCCTGTCCTGGCAAATATTCATGAGTTGCCACTTTTGATTACAGTCCAAATCACAACTCTTTTTCCACGTTTGTGGCCCACTTCTTCTCTAGTTCCCGTCTATCTGTATGTTTTCCTCTGGAATGCCTATGTCAGTATAAAGCTTCCCATCCCTAAGCTTTATGTATTCCATTCTTTCCTTTGCCTGGTCTGTACTTAATCAGAACTCTCCAAAGAATTGTTCAAGATAGATATCAAACTGTGAAATAGATATGAAACTGTGTCTATTTCAAGCAGTCCCTGCTTATTTTCTCTCACCATATGTGGGATATGGGTCTTAAATTCACATTTTTCCTGCTACCTAATAATGTTCCCAGGTTATTTCTCTGCTTAGGCAAACTCCTTTCTTTTGATGATTGATCTACCTTTTTATTATACTTTGAAACATTCTGTGTAAGTACCTGTGTGTATGAAAGAGAAAAAAAGAGAGCTAGGAAGAGATGAGAGGGAAATAAGAAAAATTGTAAAGATAAGAATTACCCATATTTAAACAATGAGAATCAAATCACTTTAACTTTTTGTTATATTTAATTTAAACTTTGCTTATTTTTTTCAATAAGCAATTGAAAATATATACGTTGTCTCAGGTATATCTGAGGCTGTGATCACCTGCAATCATTTATCTTGGTCCTCTGCAATCACACCTAGAGTCATCCATGATTAGTTTGCTTGTATTTTAAAAAAATTAAAATATTTGAAAGAAAAAATATATACAAATATTAGCATTTTTAAATTTACATAAATGATAAACTATATGTAGTACTCACAGTGTTCTTACAACTAATCGTGTAAATACGTACTCTATTCTCTCATATGCATGTATCATTTTATTTAAGAATCTTTACCTGTTCAAACATTTTTCATTATTTTAAACAAAGCTTCAATAAACAGCTTTGTGTCTATCTCCCAGTATTTATGTCTGAGTGATTTTGTGTAGTAACTAGAAGTAGAATCTATCAAAAGGCACACACATCAGCAATTTTTAAAAAGTTTAAGAAAAAAGGACCTGGGAAGGGCTTCGAGATGGCTGTGTAGAAGTATTTTCTACTTGCCTCCTCCACTAAGAAGAACCAAAATAGTGAGTCGATAGTCACACTTCAAATAGATCATCCAAGAAAGAACACTGGAATTCAACAGAGAGGTGTCAGGAAACCCCAAAGCAAGGAAGAAGAGGGAAGCCAGGCAGCCTCATAGGCCAGGACTGACTGGCAGCCAGGAGAGGCTCCCCAGTACAGGGAAAGGGTGAGTGAGAGACTCTCAGAGGTCTACATTCTCGCCTTGCCTTGGATTTCTACAATCCTAGCCACAGGAGAGCTCCTTGACCTTGGACAATCATGGGGCCTTGAGTCTAACGTAGAGAGCTTCCCAGAAACTGCCTAAAGGCATTGCTCCAGAGCTAGAGCTCACATTGGATTTCACAAACCCCAAATCCTAAACAACAGTAGCATGACACTATTTTAAAAGCCCAGACCACAGTGGACTGCATCCGACTCTGCAACCAAGGCTGAGGGGACAGCCACAGGTAGCAAACCCAGTCCTCCATGAAGAGAGGTGATCTTGAATTTTCATGCATCCTGAGAACCAATTTCACTGCCTGCAACTGCCAGAGCTGCAGAATCCTGTGGGCTAAGGTGCAGGTGAAGCCCATGTCCCACCTTCTCCCACTGCCTACCTAAGGTTGATCCTAAAGAAAGCAAACCCACCCTTCCCAGTAACATTGTTACATTGCAGCTGCTGCCATCTGCACCTGAGCCTTCCACCAGCAGCTTGGTCCCTGCATACCACAGCTAGTGGTATTTGCATATATTTGGCTATTTCTACACCTTGTTTTGAAAAATATCTATTCAGGTCCTGTGCCCATATTTTAAATTGGGTTGTTTGTTTTCTTGTTATGACGTTTCTTATATATTTTGGATATTTACCACTTATCAGATACAGTGTTTGTAATATTTTTTCCCATTCTGTAGTTTGTCTCTTCACTCTGTTGGTTGTTTCCTTTGATGTGGCCACTGCTAATGTTCCCAGTACCTGTGCAAGCCATCAGAAGGTTCAAGACTTAGCCTGCTTGGACATGCTAACACTGGTGCCAGCATATACCACCCCAGGGCACAAGAACAGGCACCTTCAGTCCACTACTACCATCACTGAGGACTGAAGACAGGCCCATCCAGCCTCTCAGTCCCCAATAAAACTTCACCACAGCCTCCACTAACAACTGCACTGTAAGCCACCAAAAAAAAAAAAAAAAACCACACACACACAGACACAACTGACGCTGTTTATAGTCAAAGATGACACTATCCAAAGTGCCCTGCTCAACCAACACCATAGGAACATCTTCAGAAAAATGTCCCTCCTTCCAAAAGCAAATTCGAAATATTGGAAGAAGCAGCATTTATACTAGATGCGTCAATATCAATGTAAGGACACAAGAAACACGAAAAAGGAAGACAATATGACACCTCCAAAGAAACACAACAATTTCTTGGCAATAGATCCCAATCAAAAAGAAATTCATGAAATCCTAAAAAAGAAAAAATTCTAAATGTTGATACTAAAGAAGCTTAGTGAGATATAAGAGAATTTTGAAAACAAAAACAAAAACCAATGAGGAAAACAATTCAGGATAGAAATGAACAATTTATCAAAGAGAAATTCTGGAACTAAAGAATTTATGGAATGAAATATAAAATATATTTGAATGTTTCAGCAATTGACTAGATCAAGGAGAAGACAGAAAATCAGATCTTGAAGACAGATCTTTTGAAGTAATACAGACAGACAAAAATAAAGAAAAAAATAACAAAAAGAGAATAAGCAAAGCCTCTTTGATATAGAGGACACAAAAATGCAACCAAATGTTCAAATTACTGATGTCCCAGAAGGTGAAGTGAGAACAAAAGGTTTAGAAAATGTATTTAATGAAATAATACATGAAGTCCTCCCCACCACCGTCTTTTTGAGACAGAGTCTTGCTCTGTCACTCAGTCTGGAGTTCAGTGGTACAGTATTGGCTCACTGCAACCTCCGCCCCCCTGGTTCAAGTGATTCTCCTGCCTCAGCCTCCTAGTAACCGGGACTACAGGCATTTACCACCACACCTGGCTAATTTTTGTATTTTTAGTAGAGATGGGGTTTCACCATGTTGGCCAGCTGGTCTCAAACTCCTGACCTCAGGTGATCTGCCCTCCTCAGCCTCCCAAAGTGCTGGGATTACAGGCATGAGCCACCATGCTTGGCCGAAACTTTTTCAAGTCAAGCAAGAGATATAGACTTTCAGATACAGGAGCCTAGGAGATCCTGAAGAAAACACAAAACAAAAAGAACTTTGCCATTACACATTGTAACGAGACTGCTATACACAATGACTATATTAATTTATATTCCCACCAACAGTGAACAAAAGGTTCTCTTTCTTCCACATCTTCACCAGCACTTGTTATATTTAATCTTTGTGATAATAACTATTCTAACAGACATTAGATGATATCTGATTGAGGTTTTAGTTTGTATTTCTCTGATTAGTGATGTTGAGCACTTGTTGCATACCTTTGGCCATTTGTATATTTTCTTTTGAGAAATGTCTATTCGGACCCATTTTTAAATTGGGTTTTTTTTTTTTCTTTCTATTGAGTTTCTTATATTTTGGATCTTAATCACTTATCAGATATATTGTAAATATGTTTTCTATTTCTGCAGCTGTCTCCTTTGATCTTATTTGATCTCCTTTTTTTCCTGCACATTCGCCATAAAGGGAAATAATTTACGGTAGATGTGCTACTAACCTTTTCCTAGTCCTGTTGATGTTTTATTTTGCTGTGCAGAGATTTTTCGTTTGATATACTCCCATTTGTCTGTTTTTGCTTTTGTTCCTTGTGTTTTGGATGTAATAACCACAAAATTATTTCCCAATTCACTGTACTAGAGTTTTTCTCCTATGTTTTCTTCTAGTAGTTTTACAGTTTCAGTTCTTACATTTAAGTTTTGAATGAATTTTCCATTTTTTTAATATGATATGAAATAGGGGTTTAATTTTATTCTTCTGCATGTAGATACCCAGTTTTCCCAACACCACTTATTGAAGAGACTGTCCTTTATCATGTGTGACCTTGGCATTCCTGTAAGAAGTCAATTTGCCATAATGTATGGGTTTATTTCTGGGATCTCTGTTGTTTCCCTTTGGTGTCTGTGTCTGTTTTTATGTAGTACCATGATGTTTTGATTGATAGTTTGGTGGTGTATTTTGCTCAAGATTGCTTTGGTTATTCAGGGTCTTTTGTAGTTCCATTTAGAATTCTCTTTTCTATTTCTGTGAAAAATGTCATTGGAATTTTGATAAGGATTGTATTGAACCTGTAAATAGTTTTGGCTGGTATGGACATTGTAACAATATTAATTCATCTAATTCATGAACACAGAATATTTTTTTCATTTATTTGTGTCTTCTTCAATTTCTTTCATCAATGTTTTATCATTTTCAATGTACAAGTCTTCCACCTCCTTGACCGAATATATTTCTACATATTTTATTTTATTTTTATATTTTGATAGCTAGAATTAATGGGATGTTTTATTGATTTCTTTTTTAGATCACTGCTTGTTAGTGTATAGAAATACTATTGATACTTGTATGTCAATTGTGTATCCTGCAAATTCAGTAAAGTTTTTAGTTTTAACACTTTTTGGTGGCGTCTTTAGGGTTTTCTATATTACAGATGTCATCTACAAACAGGGACAATTTAACTTCTTCCTTTCCAGTTTGGATGCCTTTTATTTCTTTCTCTTGACTTATTTCTCCAGCTTAGAAGTTGTTTTGTTCAGTAGGGCACTATGTACTGGGGTAAATTTTATGAGTTCATGCACATCTGGAAATGTCTGTTTCTCTCTTAAATGACTGTTTAACTGAGCATAGTATTTTAAATTTAAAGTTATTTTCCTTCTTGTTTCAGATGAAATGTATGATATCAGTCTAGGTCTTTTTTTGTGTGTAGGCAATCTGTCCTTTCTCTCAGTAGTTTTAAGGAAAATCTTTTTACATGATAGGCTAAACTTTGATTAGATAGATTTATTTTAGTCAGTCCATGTCAACCCTCTGTAGATTTTTAAATCTGAAGGATTTTGTTTTTCTTAGATAGGGGAACATTTTTAGTTATTGTCTTTTAAATTATAACTTCACCATCATTTTATCTATCCTCTCTTTCTGAAACTCCTACAATCCTCTTAATCTCTTCACTTTAAAAATTACCCAGTATCAATCTTTAGTAATAATTTCTATGATACCAATAATAACAAAGCACACAGAAGCAGAGGTTCAGAACTGCCAACAGTATTCCTTTCTTGATGCATTAGGGTGTACAGTGGACTCACTTTTACACATCAGACCTCTAACTGAAGTACATGATCTTATAATTTACCAGACAGAAGCTTACCTGGTCATGAAACATTTTCCTTTTATATTATAACAGTTGCATGGCTTGCATTACATTTTCCAGGGAGTCATGAAATTCATATACTTGATGTTTGTTTATGATGATTAATTCTAGACAGACTAGGTATATCCTCCTAACAACATTCTAAAGATAAGGACACTTGCTGCCAAAGTGTTTGCCAGGAAGTCTTCCACTAGCATGTTTACCAGAAGATTTTATCTCCTTTTTTTTTTCCTGCACATTCACCATAAAGGGATGTAATCTACTGTAGGCTTGCTACTAACATTTTCCTTACCAATCCACCTTCTGACCTCATTTGACATCTCTTTGATGCATACTTATCAGGAACTCTTTATAATTTTTCTTTTTTAATTTTATGGACTATTTTATATAAAAAATAAAGCTCCTAAGCCCCTTAACAACCAGCATTTGAACAATTTAGTGTGTAGAAGGAATTTGCTCTATAAAGCATGCTAACTGTAACCATATCCTTTCACGGTTCTTTGATTTTTTTTTCTAACTCACTCTTTTAACTCCAGCATCAGGAGTTATTTAAACTTTTTTAAAAGCACGTGTTGGTGAAGGCATTTCAAATGTTTTAGGGGTAAACTTACAATTATTTTTCTAGAAAACCTGTTATAAAAGTTTTTATATCACTTGGGCTTTTGAATTTGCCTCTCAAATGTTTCTCTCATCCTGGAGATCATCATTATGTACTTAATTCTACCTATAGACCTACACATACTGTATTACCTGTAGTGCTGCTGCAGATAAATAAAAAGGATATATGGCACACTAGCCATCAGTAAAATGATGGTATCAGTTTCCATCCATTCCTAACAGAAACCATGTTTTATATAGCGCATACACTCAGAGCAACTGGGGTGGTATTTAGAGGCCTTTATTCAGTAAATTGTGGATTCTATCTGGTCTGTGGACATAACCATGTTCACATATTACAGTACAGATTTTCACAGAGCCTGATGCCACGGTTCATAGTGTATTGTATTGTTTATTTCTCTCTTCAATCCTAACTAACTGCATCATAGCAATGCCAATATCCTTTTTTATTCACAGAACTGGACCATTAGAGAACAATAAGGGCCAACAGTCCTGTAACATCTCAGCATAATTTACCCTAGCCCTCAATCACTTCTTCTAGAACTAAACTTTAAATACATCAAATTCCATTGTAATTAAAAGTCTTTCCTGGGTGATGGTATCAGTTCTTTGTCATCATTGTTGAGAGGTACGGAGTTTCATTAGAGTAATTATTCAATTATTCATGCTATTATAATCTAAACACAATAAACTGAATAATAGTTGGAGCAACCTACAGGTATTTTGAGTAGTCAGGATGCTCCTTTTCCCATATCGTACTGGTGGAGTTGTTAAGCAGAGCTCATGTATTGACAAGCATTCAATTCTACTTCTCCAGGGAAGGTAAGTTCAGAGTCTTACCCCATTGTCCACAAAATCAGCCATTTGTCAGTGCCAGATATGAGAGCATTTGGTAAGATATTATTCTCTTGCTTTTAGTTACTCTTTTGGAAATATTATGATTGCGCTCCTTTCTGGGATTGTGAATCATTTATGAGTTCCTATTCCACTTACTATTATTTCTCCTTGTTTTCATTTATTGTGCCTCCTGGTGGACTTTCTGACCCAAATGTGCTATTCACCTATAGGGCTGGACATAGTAGCAGCCTTGCTAATTTCCCCATTTACCCTATCTGTAAGCAGATCTTGCAGAAAACGACATATAAAGGATGATGGCATTGTTGCTGCCATTTGGTAATGATAGTACATTCATAGCTAGCCCTAATTCTTCACCACCTCACACACTCCCATCTCTTGATCCAAGAAGTCTCTCCAGTAGAGTTCTTGCCTTACTTCTTTTCACAGACACTGTGAGGACCAAATCATTTAAACATCCAAGCCATTTGTTCAAGATGTCCCCATTGCCTATATTGAATAACAAATATTCATATTGCCTATTCCAAAGAAAATTTTAAAATGTTGTAGGTCCATGTACTATTATGTTTCTTTCCCATTTTTTGGTTATCGGCAGCAGGAAAGTACATAATTTTTTTCAAAAGAAATATATCCTGGTGGCCTGAAATGGTAGAAAATTTGCTGTTCTAAAATTTTAGTTGTTTTCTCTAAGGTTGTTTTTCGTGTAGAATAAGAAAAGCCTAGAATGAAATCTGTGTCAATCCCAGTTAAACCTGTTTATGCTCTTGGGGCCATTGGTTGAAGTCCAGTGTAATCAGCTTTGGAGGTGTTGATTCCATTCCTATCGACAGTAGGCAGTTTTTATCTCAATAGCCATTTCATCAGGTCCTAGAAGAGAGGCACATGACCTCTCTCAGGCCGTGAGTACATGTCCTGAACACACGCATGTCCACTTATTTATGAACTCATGAGCTAACTAGGCATCTACCTTTATTTTCCAATCCCTCTCTTATCTGACAACAGTATTTTATTAGTGGGCATCTATATGAACCAGTTTAATTCTTCCTCTAAATTCCTGTAGAGAATTCCATATCCGAATGCTGTATACATAGCACTTTTTTTTTTTTTATCATGCAGTCATCTACAGCCCATTTGCCTGATTGTATAGCAAGCCCTTTGGCTACAGCTCAAGTCTATAAATATGCAAACACCCTTTAGAGGGTCTCAGCCTAATTCCTCTTCCACTTTTAATTAACTGCTCTCAGCAATTTTCCCTTGTGAACTTGCCCTTCCTTTCTTTCATCAAAGTTTTACCACCCACTGGGCATATTGTGGCTGCTTTCCAAATAGCAACATGGCTCTAAAATTGGGAACTCCCACCAAGTGACCAGAAAGCCCACTTTTCCTCAGCTGGGAGAGTATGAGGTTCTGCCTACATAGCATTGGAAGCAAGGAGTTCCTCTGAGGTCACAAGGTCTATGTGCAGTGAAGCAATCTATTCATGTACATGTGATATACTCCATTGAACTCTCTCACCCATTCCTTGTCTTCTTGCTGTTCTTAAATATATCACTTCCATTTTAGGAGTAATCTTTGCTGTATAGCTCTTTCTCTGTTGGAATACTTCTGTGACATCACCTAAGTCCTAATTGGTATTTCTGGCCTTAGCGTTATCTGACCCCTTTTGTGGTGAGTGACATTTTGATTAACATCCAATAACAAGCCAACAATTGTCTTTCAAGTAGACTAGAATCAACAGCTGTCTTAGGCTGCTCTCAGATCCAGAACCTAAGAAACTTTTGTTGGGTAGATGTATTCAAATTTTCTAACTTGTTCAGTCTGTGTGTATTCTGGTTACAGACATTTCTAGTGTAATTTGAGCAGTTAGGTCTTCAGAGCTCAGTAGGGCCGCTTGTCACACCACTCTCTGTAACTCTTTTAATCGTTGTTTCTGCTCAGAGGTCAATTCCCATTTAGATTTCTTTCTGGTGATTTTGTGAGTAGGAGCCCACAGAATTATTAGATGAGGTTGATTTTGCTAAAACCCAAATAGTCCTGCTAATTACTGAGCTTCTTGTTTATTGGCAAGATCTGTGAGAATTAATAATGGATTTCTTTTGGTTTCAGAAATCCCCAAAAATTCCACAGACCAGGCTAAATCTGAATTCATCAGCCAGCCTCTATTTGTTTAGCCCTTGATTTCCCATCTGAGGAAACAACTATAGTTTAGGAGTTTAGTTTAGTAGTTTAACTTATTTGTGAAGGTTTTCAGATTCTTCATTACACAATTGTATTTTGCTGGTAAATTAAAATATTCCTATAGCAAAACTGAAAGTGTATACTCTGTCCCAGGAGAATGCAAACTATTCTGGCTGGACTTCAAAATTGAGATTGGAAAATTAGGTTCTGGCCAGGTACATGGGAGCATACGAACCTCCCTTTTCCTGTTGTACTTCCTGCATAGCCTTGGCATATCAGGTATACTGAATGAATCAAAGGGTTCACTATATGTAATTCTAAATTGTCTACTGTTAACCTTCAGGAACTATCTGCCTAATATACTATCTAGACAGGATCAATAAAAGACGAGTTAGTGGGAATCACTTCTCTCATTTCCTTAATCAGAACAGTGATATCTCATCACCCTTCTGGATTTTTATATTGCTTAACGTTTTCTACTGGGGAGAGCTCAGGCTCTCCAAAGTTCCCATTTACTGTGGCCAATTTAAATTGGGCCGACGGTAGGCTTAGTTTATACTCCTTGTGAAAAACATACCTTTTACTCATTCACACATAATATCTGATCCAGTTATGCATGTAGTTAAAGACAAGGAGGCCAAAGAAGAATCTGTCCAGCCTCAATTTCCAGTTTGTAGTTTCATCCATACCTTGTTTTCCTTCACTAAGAGTCTCCGTATACTCCCATTTTCAACCTTGGGACTTAACAGAGGACCAACCTGGTCCCCAGTAAGTCTAACTGTTTTGAGCAGGGAAGCTTCAGCTTGTGCTCCACAGGGATCAGGTTGAATCTGGTACTTCCCCTGAAGTAACACCCTTCCTTGGCTCACTCCCCTTCTGTAGCCAGCTTCTGTCACTCCTTAACTGGTTTCTGCCAGGGG
The DNA here is from genome assembly GCF_002776525.5 of Piliocolobus tephrosceles. Lineage (NCBI taxonomy): Eukaryota > Metazoa > Chordata > Mammalia > Primates > Cercopithecidae > Piliocolobus > Piliocolobus tephrosceles. The sequence goes on along the minus strand of NC_045436.1, from coordinate 32,573,141 downwards.
TACTTTATAAATCATTTGCATTTGAATCTTTGGCTCAGGTTCTGCTTGTAGGAGAGTCTGGCTTAAGATACTTGGTTAGTAATCTCCAACTGCTGTTATCTTTCTGAGTAACATTTATGTCTTAGAAGAAAAATGGCAAATAGGTGACATTTCGCTATCAGGCTTCCCCCACTCCCACTGCTGCCCCTTATTAGGTGCATTGCACATATGCTGGCACTGTTCCTGCTGAGCTCACACATGGCTTCAGAGTGCTCTACAATGTTCTCCAAAAAGTTACAGATCATCCTTAAATGTTTTAACTTCTAAACCTCAATATAAAAACAATAACAACAAATAGTAATAGCACTTTTAATCACTCAGTCTCCCACTCTTAGTGATGTAGAGAATTTCATGTATAAATCAGATTAAATCTATGCCATATTCTTACTTATAAGTGAGTATACACCGACATTTTATTCACCAGTAATGAGTTTTAAAGGAATGCTCCAGCCATGTAGTCAGAGACTAAGAGCATAATATTTTGTTGTACGGATCATATTGGAGTTATCTTGGAATAGTCGTGGGTTTACTTGAAGCGTGTCTCTCCCTCAAGTCTGAAAGTAAGTGTATTAAAAGATGTGGATTTTTTTCCTTCTGTTCCCAGAAACAGTAACAGCTTCAAATTGATTTCTCTGACAACAATTCTTTAAAGGACATGTCATCATGTCTTTTTTGTCATCATGTCTCTGTTTAGTTGTTCTTGTTTCTTATCATAGTTTGTAACTATTTTGTTAGGTTATAAATTAACTTATTATTGGTGTCTCTAGTTATAAGGTAAAATATATTAAATAATAGTTTCATAAGAACAAGGACCATAGTCTGACTTGTTTAACACTGTATCTCCAGCAGTCCCTTGCCTTGCTAATAGGAGGAATTCAATAAATATGTGATGAACAATTTAACAATGAATCAAAGAATAGAAAGAGGCCTGTATGAGGGACGATCTGTGAGGTAGATGGTACATGTGAGTCAGAAATTGAGGATCACATCTTCTTTCTCATTACTATGATTTTATTATGCATTTATATTCTAGAACAGTGGATCACATATGGTTTTAGGAGTTAGATGCAATTTACTTTTATATCCTCGTCTATCACCTACTAATTCAGAGTTGCTTAAAATATCAGGACTCAAGTTTGTTAATCTATAAAACAATGTTATGCCTAAGAGAGTTGCCATGAAGATAAAATGAGGTGAATTTTTAAAACATCTAGCGTCTGGAACATAGTAGGTATTTAGCAGAGACAGTATTCCAGAACTTTCAAAATGCAATATGTTTTCCTTTATATATTATGAGGATAAATGGAGCAAAGTATTATTACTCCCATATATAACACGATTATACTCACTTATGGGAACACATAACTTACATGAAGAATGAAATTTTGGCTCTAATATGAGACATTAAAATTGGATATCTTCTTGTCCACCATTCTCCTAGACAATTTCAAGGGTGATGATCAAGACTTGCTGTTCATATTCCTTAGACTCCTTTCCTGTACAATAATTTTAAAACATACTGAATTTGAAAAGCTGCTTTAAAATTTTAATGGTCAAACGTAAATAGATGATAAATGGAAAATACCATTTAAAGAATGCCAGAGGTGGGATGTCCTGTGATGTGAGTAGCTCCTTCAAAACCAAATTATTTTGCTAATCTATGGAGAAACTGAGCTGCATAAATGTTATTCCAGCTAATCTTGGCCTTCTCTTCACGCCTTGCCTGGATCATGATTGGAAAATAGGTAGTATAACTGTTTTTTAAACTATGTCTGCATTTGCAGAAAATGCTGTTTGAGAAGTTTGGACTTTTTAGTAATACCCCTACCTTTTTGGCCTTTCATTAATTCCCTATCTATTTGCTTTTTCATTAACTCTAAAGATTGCTTAAAAGCCAAGTGTTTTCTTTTTGATTGTTTGTTTTGTTTTTTGTTTGTTTGTTGTTTGTTTTTGAGACAGAGTCTGGCTCTGTCACTCAGGCTGGAGAGCAGTGGCATGATCTCGGCTCACTGCAACCTCTGCCTCCCAGGTTCCAGCCCGGCTAATTTTTGCAGTTTTAGTGGAAACGGGTTTTCACCATGTTGGCCAGGCTGGTCTCAAACTCCTGGCCTCAGATGATCCACCCACCTGGGCCTCTCAAAGTTCTTGGATTATAGGTGTGAACCACTGCACCTGGACAAAAGCCAGGTGTTCTTAAAGGTTGCCTTTGCTTGAGGCCAGGATTGTTTTCATCCTAATATAATAACATTTATTTTTTTCCTCTTATTTGTTTCTACATTAAAGAAGGCTTTCGTGTTTTTACAGAGCATTTTGGCTAAGTAATGTTTTGTTCTCTGTCTTTACTATTTGGAATTTAAAGAAGGACATTATTTTAGTATTTTGAAATATGCCAACTGAGGGGGAATTTTAATTATTGGTGTCAGTTGGATTGTAATATTGATTGAAGGTATAATAACAAATAGAGAATATGATTTCCACCCTCAGTTGTAAGGAAGGTCACGGTACCCTCATTTTGCTAAATGAAATTCAATCTGACTCTATGCCCTCACTTTCCCAGGGTGGAGAGAAATTCAATTTGGTCATATTTTGAGGAATCATTCTCCTTCTTAGGGTCACATGACAAACTAGAGAACTGTGTAATGCCTAGAATACAGGAAGAACTACATTCTGCAGAGCATCAAGTTCTTGACAAGATGCTCATTTTCTGAGCCATGTGGTTATTCAGATGTGAACAGCTCAGTCCTTCCATGAGACACGTGAGCAGAATCCTAACCATACCATGGTTGCTGGCATTCTCCATCTCTCCAAACATCCACGTGCCACCCCATCTTAGGTCCCAGTGGCTGTCAAGTCCATATTTCTCCATGTGTTATGAAGAACCACATCCCCCACTACTCTGAAGGAAAAAGAAAAAATCAAAACCAAAGTAAAGAAAACACCCATCTCTATTCTTCACCTCAAAGAAATTTTCCAGAAGTTGAAGCTCTTTTAGCTTTAACATTCTGTTAACTTCAGAACCACACTGTTTCATTTACGACAATTTAATTTAAAGCCTCTTATATCTGATCCTAGAAAAAGGGAATCCTTCTGCCTCTAGGACTCAAAGCCCAGCAAAACATTTCAAAAGGGTTCAATGTGAGAAGGAAAATAGTTCTCATTCTTTAAAATTATTTATAAGAGCAGGATCAAAACATACTATTTGAATCTATAAATGATCTAAGCGCTAATGGTACCAGGACTTCTCGCCACTAAAAATATGTTCTGTAACGCATTCCAGTGGAGAGCAGTGTTTATCGTGCACCTGATTTACACTTGTGTGTAATATCAGACAGGGGTATTGTTCTAAAATTAACAATGAGTTGTAAGATTGTATACATTTATGATAAATTTTTAAAACCTTGGGTAATTTGTGAGACTTATTTCAGGTTTCCTTTCTTTATTTCTGTAAGTAGCTTTGATCCTTGCATGCAGTACAATGTGCTCTAACTAGAAGTTTTGCTTTCATGTTACCATCTGAAAAATATCTTTTGGTTGCAACTTTAACACATTCTTCATACATGATATAAAGTGCAACAATGTTTTATTGGTAGCATACCAGTCAGTACACTGCTATTTAAGTTCCGAAAAAAGTAGGCAAACAAAAAACAACAGGACAAGAAAAACAAACTTTGTGGTCATTTTGTGATAACATAATCAAATTTTGCTCAGTCTGATTTTTTAAAAAATGGCTATCTAACCATGATATATTTTAGCATAGTTGCATAAAAAAACCTAATTACTGTTGCCAAAAGGAGAATGCTGAACAATGATGTTTGTGGGATAAAATTCTTTTATGGAACTCATTAGCAGTATCAGACACAAAAATATTTATGATGTTATAAAACTGCTGGCAAAAGAAGACATTCTGTATAGTTCAGGGTTTATTTGGACCTGAAACTACTTTTATGACCTTGAAATTTTCCCAGGTTGTCTGTGTGGTAGCAGAGGATGCTATCCCATGTGAGTTCACAGAGTTTATACAATGTGTAACACCTTTGAAATGTGACTGAGAAGCCTTTCAATGAATTGGATCACTCGATATAATTTCCTATGAATGCTATATTCAATCTACATAGCAAAGTTACGCTGAAGGTTTGGATAAGGGAGAGGTTTATGTCCTAGTAATACAACCTTGAATATCAGACCTCCATTTTAAAAGTAAATAGTTTATGAATGCTATATTCATAGCAAACGATAATAAGTGATCAAGTCCACTTAAAGTCTTCTCAGTCTAGAGAAAAGGTGTTGCTGTATGAAGTCATAGAATTTCTTCCTTATTAGATTTAGCCTTATCCCCACCCCCTTTTTTTATCTACTCTAATGGACGTACTTGTTTTTCTGTTTAGCATCCCTTTCTTCTTCCTCCTCATTTTGAAACAATACTGACACATTTCACTAACTCCTAGCTGTAGTGGTAGGTTCCACATATAATCACTGCACTTCTTTTGCCCTATTGTAAGTATTGGGTTAGGACTAGCCATGTAAACTATGCAAGCCAGCTAGATATACCTTAGGACATGTAGTTGGAATACTGTAGCCAGAGTGCTTTCTCTCCAACTGGTGTAAACACCAGTTGCTACAACCGTAAGAGAAATTAATGTTAACCTTAGACTAAAACTTATTTTAAAAAATCAGAGTGATCGGGGTGAATTGGATCAGTCAAATTCTGCTATAACTCTGGAATTCTAGTTATATCAGTTAACACATTTATGTTATTGTTAAGGCAATTGGAGCTGCAATTTCTCTTGCTATTTGCATAAAACTTCACAGACTTAGCAACCAAATTATCCTTTTTAGGAAAGGAAACATTTATTCCTTCCTGCCTTATCCAAGTATAAAGACTTCTGTATTGCCATTATAAAAATGACTGAATTTTTCCTCAGGCTTCAGTCTCCAATAGTTATACCATTATTTATTTTCCCCTTTGAAAACAGATTTGCTAAAATGTGTGACAGGTTGTAGGCATTGCCCTGAGTATCCAAAATGTAGGAAGTGCTTTATTTATATTATTTATTTATTTTTAATTATACTTCAAGTTCTAGGGTACATGTGCACAACGTGCAGGTTTGATACATAGGTATACATGTGCCATGTTGGTTTGCTGCACCCATCAACTCATCATTTACATTAAGTATTTCTCCTAATGCTATCCCTCCCCCAGTCCCCCACCCCACAACAGGCCCCGGTGTGTGATATTCCCCGCCTTGTGACCAAGTGATCTCATTGTTAAATTCTCACAAAAATATGGAATGGTTCATGAATTTGCATGTCACCCTTGCACAGGGTCTCTGCTAATCTTCTCTGTGTCTTTCCAATTTTAGTATGTGTGCTGTCAAAACGAGCACAGTAGTAACTGCTTTCGACTCTTGCAGAAGTGGAACTCAACCTACAAAGCAAAGTTGCACTGAAGGTTTAGACAAGGATGGGGGCTATGTCCTAGCAATACAACTTCGAATATCAGACTCTATTTTTAAAATAAGTAGTTTATGTCCTCCTTCCTGTGAATTTCTGACAACCTTCTCTGTGAGATCTAGCTTCCTACTATGCGGTGTTTCTTTGCTTCTGTTTTCTAGGCCACTTGTACTGGGTGTCTTCTCCAAATTCCAGTCTCCTCCTTTTATTAAAAAAACAGTAAGTACAACTTAGCTCTTTCTGCCTCTTTTTAGCTATAGATCCACCTTTGTACTTCTAAGGACTCCTTAAAATGCTCTATTAAACAACAGGTTAGCCAAGGTGAGTGCTGTCCTTCAGTAGCTCAAACCTGGTGAAGGCTCTGCGATTGACATCTTCCTTATTTTGCTCTTCCATAAGTCTCAGTGGAAAGTGGAATTCGTTTTCTGTGTTATTTGAATCATGCCTCTTCTCTTTAGAACAGAAGTAACTTTATACACAGCCCTTCAATGCAATTGTCTATCTCTCTCACTAGAAAATGAACTCTGGGAAGGCAAACTATCATATCAACATTAATTTATCTCTTTGCAGCACATAAGTAATCAATAAATATTTGTGGAATCAATGAAAATGCAACAGACCAATACAAATAAAAATTCAGTATATGAGGGAATTTCATTTGACCAAATATCACAGGCATTAGCATAATTTTATCCAAGTATTATAGTCACATGTCACTTAACAATGAAGCTACATTCTGAGAAGCGTGTCATTAATGGTGATGTCCTCATTGTGCAAACATCCTGGAGTGTACTTACATGAACCTAGATGTTATAGCCTACTACACACTTAGGCCATGTGGTATAGTTTCTGGCTGTCAGTCTACGAAATCTGTACGGTATATCCAATTTTTGATTTTAAAATATTTTATTTTAAAATAAATGTTAATAAACAAGAGGAACAGAAAACATCAGTGATTGCCAGGGGGCAGAAAAGACTGAATACAAGGGGGCAGAGGGGAATGTTGTGGGTGATGGATCTGTCCTGCCTATTGACTGGTTACGAAACTATGCATTTGTCAAAATTCACAGACTAGACACTAAAAAGGATGATTTTACTGAATGTAAATTATAAACCTTTTCTTAAAAAAGAAAAAAGAGTGAGAGAGGAGCCAAACATTTGGCCTATGTGGGGGAAAAAAGTCTTATGATAGGTTTTCTCTTTTTTGTTGAGAAGAAGTTTCTGCTGTTGTTGCCCCAGGTGGAGTGCATTGGTGTGATCTTGACTCATTGCTACCTCCGCCTTCCAGATTCAAGTGATTCTCCTGCCTCAGCCTCCTGAGTAGCTGGGATTGCAGTCATCTGCCACCATGACTGGTTAATTTTTTGTATTTTTAGTAGAGATGGGGTTTCACCTTGTTGGTCAGGCTGGTCTCGAACTCCTGACCTCAGGTTATCCACCCACCTCGGACTCCCTGGGTGCTGGGATTATGGACATGAGCCACAGCGCCTGTCCGTTTTTCTCTTACAGACAGTAAAAACAAGTACCAGGGATTTAAAGCAAAGAACAGTTAAGAGAGAGATCTTCAATAAAGAAATGTTTCAAAATGTGTTTTTTTTTTTGTTGTTGTTTTTTGTTTTAGAACAATATGCTTATAGCAGAGGTAAGACTTATTTTTGCATTTGATTTGATAATTTGACTTGCAATTTTTCTGTAGGAATTATTTAAAAGTGTTAGAATGTTTATTTTTTAATTTCACAAAATTTGCAGGCAGTAAGCAAGGTCTTAAGAGCCATAGAAGGCTCTAAAACTAGTTCTATAAAGCATCTTACCATAAAAGTGTGTACAGATTTTTAAAAGTATATTTCTTTACAGTAGAAAAATAATATTGAACAGTTAACTTTTCTTAAAAGACAAAAGTTCAAATGTAACATACTACTTATAAACTATTTAGCTAAAATTGAATCAAGCTGTTTATAAGAACTGATTCCAAAATATACATATATGAATGTACATAACTGGTCTGTACAAGCTCTTCAAAATCTATTGTACATTTAAAAGTTAAAATTGCCCTTGTGGCCTGACACAGTGGCCCACGCCTGTAATCCCAGCACTTTGGGAGGCCACCAGGTCAGGATTTCGAGAATAGCCTGGCAAACATGGTAACACCCCTTCTCTACTAAAAATACGAAAATTAGAGGGACGGGAGAATTGCTTGAACCCAGGAGGCGGAGGTTGCAGTGAGCCAAGATGGTGCCACTGCACTCCAGCCTGGGCGACAGGGCAAGACTCCATCTCAAAAAAAGAAAAGAGAAGAGAGGAGGGGAGGGGAAGGGAGGGGAGGGAGAAAAGAAAAGGAAAAGGAAAAGGAAAGGGAGGGGAAGGGAAGGGAAGGGAAGGGAAAGGAAGGGGAGGGGAGGGGAAGGGGAGGGGAAGGGAAGGGGAAGGGAAGGGAAGGGAAGGGAAGGAAAGGGAAGGAAAGGAAAGAAAAAATTGTCCCTGCAGTTTGTAGCCACAGCAGATCAGCGCAATGGCTGCCGGTATCCTCTGCTTTCTTGGTGCCTGAGCTGCAGAGCGGGCCTGTCAAAGCGGAGCTGCTGTTTGGGCCACTTTCCCTCTGGCTGTTTGTGGCACAGGTGGATGAGGACCTCAATCTTGTCCTGGAAAGAATACCAGGCACTGGAAGTCTGTGAAGAAGTGAAGACACTAAAGGGGCTGCAGTGGAGCGGCTTCAGGGCACCTGCGGAAGCTCTTCATGATAACCCGGATGCGGGACAGGAGCAGCCAGAGGAGCCGCTGCTGCTGGTGCTTTTCTTTGCCCACAACCACCTCCGCCATCTTCCCGCCCCTCACGGTTGCACCGAGAAGTGGCCGCTTGTCCAGCCTGTGTGTGTGTGAGGGCTGTACAGCATATTACTGCACTGAATACTGTAGGCAATTGTAACGCAATGGTATTTGTGTATCTAAACATACCTAAACACAGAAAAGGTATATCATAGAAATATGATATAAAAGATTAAAGTAGGGTATAGGGGCACTTCCCATGAATGGAGCTTGCAGGATTGGAGGTTGCTCTGGATGAGTCAGTTTACATTCACTGGGTAAGTGAATATAAATGCCTAGGATATGACTACATATGACTATAGACTTTATAAACACTACAGATTTAGGCTCACTAAATTTCTAAAAAAATTTTTTTCTTCAATAATAAATTATTCTTAGCATATTATTTCTTTTATATTAAAATTTTTAACTTTGAAAAACTTTTTGACTCTTGTAATAGCACTTGACTTAAATCACACATTGTACATCTTTTAAAAAATATTCTTTTTAAATATTCTTTTATAAGCTTTTTTCTATTTTTAAAATTGTTTTTACTTTTTAAACTTTTTTATTGTTGTTGTTGTTAAAAGTTTAGAAAACAAAGACACAAATACACACGTTAGCCTAGGCCTACAACAGAATCAGAATCATCAGTATCACTCTCTTCAGTCTCCACATCTTGTCTCGAGGGAAGGTCTTCAGGAACAGTAACACACATGGAACTGTTATCTCCTGTAACAACCTCTTCTTCTGGAATATTTCTTGAAAGACTTGCCTGAGGCATTTTACACTTAACTTAAAAAAAATGAGTAGAAGGAGTACATTCTAAAATAATAAAAAGTACAGCATAATAAGTACATAAATCAGTAACATAGTTGTGTATTATTCAGTATAATGTACTATACATAATTGTATGTGCTATACTTTTATAAAAACAGCAGCATAGTAGGTTTGTTTTCATCAGCATTACCACAGACACATAGGTAATGCATTTTGTTACAATATTATGGCTATAATCTTACTAGGTAATAGGAATTTTTCAGTTCCACTGTAATTTTATGGAATCACAATTTTATATGTGGTCTGTTGTAAACTGAAACATCATTATCTGGTGCATAACTGTAAATTTACTTATTGTTTAATTATGTTAACAAGTATTGTTGAAATGTAATATTTCTCAGTTTAGACTATTCTGTCTTTAATATTGTTTGGTTTGGGTTGGGTATTTTAAAAACTCTTAAAAGATAATTGCCCTGTTAATTTTTTTTTTTTTTTTTTTTTTTTGAGACAGGGTCTCGCTCTATTGCCAGGCTGGAGTGTAGTGGCACGGTCTTGGCTCACTACAACCTCCGCCTCCCAGGTTGAAGCGATTGTCCTGCCTCAGCCTCCCAAGCAGCTGGGACTACACCCAGCTAATTTTTGTAATTTTAGTAGAGACGGGATTTCACCATGTTGGTCAGGATGGTCTCGACCTTTTGGCCTCATGATCCACCACCCTGGCCTCCCAAAGTGCTGGGATTACAGGCATGAGCCACCATGCCTGGCCTAAAATTTTTAAATAAATTTTCTTTGCAATATTCCAGAAAAAAAATTACTAGAGAGTAAATTTTTTATGCTTCTTATTTGTCTATGTTGGAAACAATGGTGGATTCTTGGGCTTTCTGGCTACTTCATTTCTATCAACAAAGTTATGTCATAGAAAATGAATTTTAAAAATTAGAGAAATGTCTAGTCTGGGTCAAGTAGGAAAGGTAACCAATTCTCTGAAAACTGATCTCCCCACTACAAATTGTATTCCCCCAGGTCTTCGTAGTCTGTGTTTTCAAAATGTGTCATTTAAAAAATAGTATTTAAAATTTTACTGGCTCTTGACACCTTCTGCAAAATGCAGTACATCAGCCCTTCCAAAATTCATTTTCACACTTCTGTATATCTCTGAAATTGTCTCACATATGTTCCCAAAGGTTTCCTCTGCGATTCCTCAGTTCTCATCCCCTCATCTATCTCTGACACTTCTGAAGCCATTCTATAGCAGAGCCTTCCCCACCTCCTGATGCAAATGCCATATGTGAGAACAACTATGTACTTTATAACGTGTCCATAATATAGTCATATCATGATCCAAGCAAATTTGGGCAGAGCAGTGGGGGGTGGCAAGTAGCTAAAATGGCACATTTTAACCATTCTCTTTCACAGAAATTCTAGCAAATCATCTCCTCCATTATCCTCCTATCTTTCTGAAGTGTTAATCAGTGGATTGGAACCCAGATAGCATACCATCCTTCTTTTCCCTTAAAACAAACCATCTACCAAGAATCTACCCACTAATCATTGACAATGAAAGCAACATCTTCCCCCTCCTATATCTGTTATGCAACTCAACTCTCAGTGTCTCTGCCTGGCAGTTCCTCTCTCATTCTAACATTTGTCTGAATCTTGATTAAGCTTAAGAAAGAATGGCCTATATGTACTGGCATATTTGTACCTCCTTTTCAAATTTATTCTCTCCCCTTCTCCACCCTGCTTTTTGCCCCAGGTGGCTGACCTATATAAACTACATCATTAGGCTTCCTCCATTCTGCCTTTCAGTGGACTTACACTGGCAAGGAGCCTGAAGAAAGGAGAAAGCAGAGTGAGGTCAGAATATTTCCCCTTCTGGCTTCCTTCCTGATAGGTGAGCTCAGGTGATCTGAATGTTTTCACCAAAGGTCACTGCATCTTTCCAGGTGACCTTCTATACATGACTCTCTCCTGTATTCAGGGACTGAACTCCTTCCTCAGCCTAAGGATGTCAACAGCTCTGTTGCTAATAAGCTTGAATTATTCCTACCAACTTTTATGGTTTCCCTCCCTCACATGCATAGTGTAAGAAAAATATTATTGGATCAGCCTGTTTGTATATGCTATATGTTTTTGTTTTCTGTGGGGACCCAGACACAGAGCAATTGGCACTGCAACTGACCCTACAAAACAGAACTTCACAGTAGGATTCAGAAGAATTAGGTTGTTCCTGTATTTGAGAAGCAAGAGACATGCTCCTTACAAAAACAGGGGGTAACACATGGAAAATTTATGACAGATGAAGGTGTCATGATTACCAGCATTCATTTTCACTGATGATAGCATAGGATGAAGAGGGACTAGAGGGAAATCAGGTTTCACTTAGTTGTTATGAATATAGTAGTGATTTTCATGCTTTTTCTGGTCCTAGAGAAAAAACACAGGGAATATGAGAAATTAAAACCTGTGAGCATGCCAATTAAGGATATGCATAGGAGAAGTAGAAAGATTCCCCGAAGTTTTAAATGAGTCCCTCCTTCTCCTGTAGTAGAGGGAAATTTATAACTTGCGGGAAATCTAAATTTTACTTTTAAGTAAACAGAGTTTCCAGTGTCAATTAAATGTTCTACCACACATCTCTAAGATAGTGGTATTGGTGGCAAGGACTGAAATCCTGACACATAAACTAAAGACATTTATTTAGACATAGATGAAGCTGGGAGTCTTAAAACTCCAGATTCCCCCAAATTTCTGTGTAAGCAGAAACAAATATTTTAATTCTCTTAGAGAATAATCTCTTATCTGAGGGAGAAAAAAGAAAAAACTTGATTACATATGGGATAGTTGCTTCCCAAGACAAAACAAATTCTTTCCCATCCCAGCATCTCTTACTGTCTCCAGGTTGATAATAAGAGCTCAATCCCACTCTATCAAGAGAGGTACAAAGATTGTTCTGGATGTGATTGTCTCTATAGCAATTCAATTAATACATTATATTGAAGAAACCATGTTAATTGTACCTGGTGAGCCAAAAATGACAAGTTTCTCAGATGTATTAGTAAAAATATGTGTGATTACAGTGAAAGATAAATCCCTCAGAAGTTAGAGGTCTGCTTCATAGGTGAAGTTTTTTAAGCACCCAGTAATCTGAGGCTAATACCTTATACCACCCATCACAATGCTTGGTAGGCTTCTTTGGATTGTTCAGGCAATGTGTACCACATTTGAGCACGCTGCTCTTGTGTCCAGAATTGGTGGGTTCTTGGTCTTGCTGACTTTAAGAATGAAGCCGTGGACCCTCGCAGTGAGTGTTACAGCTCTTGAAGGTGGCACATCTGGAGTTATTCAATCCTCTTGGTGGGTTTGTGGTCTCGCTGGCTTCAGAAGTGAAGCAGCTGACCTTTGCAGTCTTTGCATCTTAAAGATGGTGCGTCTGGGGTTGTTTGTTCCTCCCATCCAGAGTTGTTTGTTTCTCCCGGTGGGTTCGTGGCCTCGCTGGCTTCAAGAATGAAGCTGCAGACCTTCATGGTGAGTGTTACAGCTCATAAAGGTGGTGCAGACCCAAAGAGTGAGCAGCAGCAAGATTTATTGTGAAGAGCAAAAAAACAAAGCTTCCATGGTGTGGAAGGGGACCCGAGTGGGTTGCCGCTGCTGGCTCAGGTGGCCTGCTTTTATTCCCTTATTTGGCCCCACCCACATCCTGCTGCTTGGTCCATTTTACAGAGAGCTGATTGGTCCATTTTACAGCATGCTGATTGGTCCATTTTGAGAGTGCTGATTGGTGCATTTACAAACCTTTAGCTAGACACAGAGTACTGATTGGTGCATTTACAATCCTTTAGCTAGACTGAAAAGTTCTCCAAGACTTCACCCGACCCAGAAGCCCAGCTGGCTTCACCTCTCAATCCCCCGTCTAAACAGGACACCCCAACTGCTGTTGGGAATTTGGCCAATGACAGCTCTAGCTACTTCCTGCTGTGTAGGGGCAAAGAAGGAGCCCTGCAGTTGTAGTGTCCTCCAGAGGAGAACTCTTTAGGCCAGTGGAATGGCCAGTGGGTTGGTCCAGGGGTCCTTGGTAGAAGTTGTTAGTTGAACTCATTTGGGGTTCCATTTGTAAGACCATCTGTAGCTTAATTGCCTCAGTTCTAGAGGAAACAAATTTAACAAGGATGTTAAAAATATAGGGCCCGAAGGTGACTAATGGCAAGCTGGGTGCCATGGAACCTAGAAATGGGAGAAGCCATGTCGCCCAACTCCAGAGGTTGGTATAAGAGTTTGAAAGGCGTTGTCTGATTTCAGAAGCTTTTCCTGTGAATGCCAGGTGGCATCTCATACTATGTCTGACTGGTTAGTATAAAAACAACACTTTTCCCCTAAGAAGGTGCAGAGTCCTCCTCTCTCAGCAGTAAGGAGGTCTAGGCCTCAACGGTTTGATTTTGGAGAGTCACTGCTGCCAAAGAGTCTATTTGGGATTGTAAAGTAAGGATAGATTTCGTTATTTCTTGCAAACTGTCTGAGAAATCCTTTGAGAGTATGTGTTAGTAGGATAATGACATAGATACACTGGCTATTCCTAACCCTATAAGTAGGGGTGTTAGTTGTATGACTCTGCACTGACAGACTTGAGCTTTGAGGGGTACTGATAGGGTCTGATTTCCATAAGATTAGAAGTTAGGATAATACATGTTACACTGTTAACTTTTAGCAAACTTTACTTTTGTTGAAAACCTTGTAAGTTTGGGATTTCAATTATTCTTCGCTATTAATAAGACCTCGTTCAGTCCATATTAACTTAGAATTGGTATAGATGGCTCCTTCCCGATTCTGTAAGTACTTTAAGGTTTGGCTGAGTGCAAACAGCTTGCACATTTGAGCAGACCAATTATTAGTCCATTTTCCTAACTCTGCTTCTACAAGAGTTTCCTTATCATTTACTGAATACCTGTTGTGTCTTTTTTCCTTAATTGCCTGGGAGGAACTGTCTATCATCCTGTTCTGAAGGGAGTTCCTCCTAGATCTGATCGGACCTTTGTATGGTAATTAAGATTTAGATCCCCTGTTATGAAACCTGCTGGGTTAAGGATTTTTGATAGGAAGGCTACAGGTTGTCTGTGGCCTCAGTGCTCTTGGGCTATGCCCTTTTTTATCCTGGCAACAAGGTGGTATTGGAGTGTTACAGGTTTCAGAGAAGACCTTCAACGATCAATTTTATATTGTAAATTTACCCTGGTTTTAAAGGAATAGGGTACACTGTTTTTTCTTTACTACTTCCATCTCTCTTTCTTTCTCTTTGACATTTTTGTTTATCTCTTCCTCTCTCTGTCTCTCTCTCTCTCTGACTCCCTCTTTGTCTCTCTTTTCCTCTCTCTGTCTCTCTCTCTGACTTTCTGTCTCTTTCTCTCTTTCCTTTCTGCTGGTCTTTCCTTGCCTCTGCCAGCTGCTTATGCTGCTGTTCTCCCCTCTCCTTCCCATTTTGATGGCTTTGACTGCCATCTCCTTGGGTTTTTGCACTGCATGCAATAACTCCACGGTTTCTTTGTGGCATTTAATTGGGGTTCCCCCGGAGGTTAGGAACTCCCTTTCTTTCCATATTGCAGCATGGGCATGTATGATTAGATAAGCATACTTACCATCTGTATACACATTTATTCTCCTTCCCTTTCCCAGTTCTAAGGCTCGGGTAAGTGCCACTAGTTCTGCTAACTGGGTTCTGGTCCCTGGCGGAAGAGGCTTACTTTCAAGTACGCTTATATCACTAACTATGGCATAACCTGCCCTTCATATCCCATTGGCCACAAATGAACTTCCATCGATGTATAGATTAAGGTCAGTATTAGCCTAAGGGGACTTCTAGGAGATCATCTTGGGTGGCATAAGTCTGGACTATAATTTATTGGCAGTCATGCTCGATTGGTTCCCCATCCTCTGGGAGAAAAGTGGCAGGGTTGAGGGCCATGCATGCATATATTTGAAGCACCAGTCCCTCAAGGACTAGTACCTGTTACTTAAGCAAGCGGTTGCCTGATAGCCATAAACTTCCTTTAGCACCTAGTGTGCCATTTACATCATGAGTAGTCCAGACAGTGAGATCCTTTCCTTTTATTATTTTGATAGCCTCTGGCACTAAGATGGGCACCACCACAACTACCCTTAAACAGGGAGGCCAGCCTTTTGCTACTACATCAGTTTCCTTACTTTAGTATGCCACCGGTTGTGGGGTAGTCCCACGAGTCTGAGTAAGGACTCCAAGAGCTATCCCTGCTCTCTCTCTGTGACATATAAAGAGAAGCTTTTTCCTGTGGGAGGGCTTAAAGCTGGAGCTTGAACTAGGGCCTGCTTTAAGGTTTTGAATGCTATTTCTGCCCCTGATTCCCATTCTACTAGAAGAGTATTTGTCCTCTGGGTCTCCTTGATTAGAGTATAGAGGGGCCTGGCTTTCTCCCTGTATCCGGGGATCTGTAGTCAGCAAAAGTCGGTGATTCCAAGGAACCCGCACATCTGTTTTAATGTCTTAGGGTGAGGATAAGCCAGTATAGGTGGTATTCATTCCTTGCTGAGGGCCCTGGGGTCTCTGGCTAAGATTAGGACTAGATATTTGACCTGCTCTAGGCAAAGCTGTGCCTTTGACCTAGCCGCCTTGTACCCTTGATTAACTAGAAAGTTCAAGAGATCTAGAGTAGCCTGCTGGCACAAGGCTTCTAAACTGGTAGCCAAAAGTAAATCATCCACATACTGAAGGACCAGAGTGACTGGACTTGAGAATGGCCTAGATCTTGGGTCAGTGCCTGACCAAACAGGTGAGGGCTATCCCTAAACCCTTGGGGCAAGACCATCCATGTAAGTTGGGATGTGTGGTCTGTGGGATCCTCAAAGGCAAAGAAACTGGGGGTCAGAGTGCAGGGGAATACAGAAGAAGGCATCCTTGAGGTCCAGAACAACGAACCATTATGCTTCCTCTGGTATTTGAGAGAGCAGGGTATAGGGGTTGGGTACAACTGGATATAGAAGAATTAGTGCCTCATTGATGAGTCTAAGATCTTGCACTAGTCTCCACTGACCGTATGGTTTCTGTACTCCTAGAATTGGGGTGTTTGCAGGGACTGCTGCATTTCCTTACTAAGTCTTGAGCTTTTAAATGTTTAACAATATCCTGTAATCCTTTATGAGCTTCAGGCCTTAAGGGATATTGCCTTTGATAAGGAAAAGTGGTGGGGTCTTTTAGTCTGATTTGGACTGGGTGGACATTTTTTGCCCTTCCAAATTGTCCTTTCAATACCCAGACTTCAGGGTTGATTCCCTCCTGAAGTAGGGGACAACAAATGGATAACTTGTTCCCCATTTTCATGTACATAACAGCCCCAGCTTTGGCTAATATATCTCTCCCTAATAAGAGTGTGGGACTTTCAGGCATAACACGAAAGGCATGTGAAAAGAGCAAAGTCTCCCAATTATAACTGAGGAAGTTGAAGAAATACCTGGTTACAGGCTATCCCAGGATTCCTCAGATGGTAATGGACCTTGAGGAGAGTCATCCAGGACAGGATATTAGCACTGAGAAGGCCGTGCCAGATTCCAGGAGGAAGTCAATTTCCTGGCCTTCAAGGTCAAATGTACCCAGGGTTCAGTGCGGGTGATGACATGAGCTGGCACTTGCCCTGGGAACCCTCAGCCCTGTTGTTGGATCATCTGGATGGGAGCTTCTGACCCAGAGAACCTTTGTCCTCTGGGGCAGTGCCTCTTCCAGTGATTGCCTTGGCATAGCAGACATGGATGAGGGGGCGGCTTGTTTCTTGTTGGACAATCTTTTTTAAAGTGTCCTTGTAAACCACACTGATAACAAACCCTACTGGGTGATTGGCCTGCTCCATTTTCTGTCTTCACTGAACCACCAAAATTTGTCTGCCTGAGGGCCATCACTAAGGCTGCAGCCTTTCTCTGATCTTGCTTTTCCTTTTGGGCCTGTTCCTCTTGGTCTCTATTATAGAATACCAAGGTTGCCAGGTTTAATGCCTCCAAATTTTGTTCAGGGCCCAGGGGTTGCTTTTGGCGCTTTCTCCTGATATCTGTGGCTGATTGGGTAAAAAAACTTATCTTTTAGAATCAATTGACCCTTGAGTGATTCAGGTGATAGGGGAGTATATTTTCTTAAGGCCTTCCGTAGCTGCTCGAGGAAGGCAGAAGGATTTTCTTCCTTTCCCTGAGTTATGGTGGACATTATTGAATTAATTCATGGGCTTTTTCCTAATTCTCCTTAGTCCTTCTAGAACACAGGTCAACAGATGTTTATGACTCCAGTCCCCATGATCTCAGTCGAGGTCCCAGTGGGGATCCATACTGGGAACAGCTTGCTGACCAGTAGGGAATTTGTCCCTTTCTTCAGCTTTCATTCTATCATTTACTTGACTAAGATACCAAGTATCTCCAAACTCTCGGGCTGCAGCTAAAGCCACATTCTTTTCATTAAAGGCCAGGATTTCATCTAACAGTAGCTTGACATCTCTCCAAGTGAGATTGAAGGTTTCCCCTAGACCCTGTAGGATATCTATGTACCTTTCAGGATCATCTGAAAACTTCCCTTGATCTGCTTTAAATCAGAGAGGGAGAAGGGGACATGTACCCGAGTTTTGGCAAATTCTCCTCCCCCTTCAGCTTGAAGGGGACATAACTGATATCCTGGGGGTTTTTGTGCTCCTTTGGAGATTTGTTTGCTTATTTCCTTCTGGGCAGGGGAGACTAGAAGAGGCTTATCATTAATAGGAAGGGGAGCTATTGAGAGGCTAGGATATGGGGGTAAGCTGAGAGGTCCTCCTGTGGTATATAAATTGCAAGCTTTGCATAGTTGCGTATTCTTCTTCAATGACAAGAAGGCTTGGACATAAGTTATTTCACTCCATTTGCCTTCCCTCTTACAGAAAAGGTCAAGTTGCAGGATAGTATTGTAATTTGTACTTCCCTCAGGTGACCCTTTTCCCTCATCAGAGAGAGAATATTGGGGCCAGTCCGTAGGGCAGAATAAAATGAGCTGCCTCTTTTTCAGGGTTTGTGGGTCAAATTGGTCCCAATGGCTTAGGATGCATTTCAAGGTGAGCCTGTTGATGCCTGAATGTTTCCCATCTGAAAGACAAAACCGCCTGCAGTTTTGGTTTGTTTGTTTCTACCCCTGCCCAAGAACCCGCAATGGTCCCTGGACCCTGCTGATTGGAATAGTTGCACTCACCGACACAGCAGCAGAAACACCTCTTGCCCAAGAACCCACAGTGGTCCCTGGACCCTGCTGACTGGAATAGTTGCACTCACCGATGCAGCAGCAGAAACACTAGTTTTCCTCCTAGACCACAAGGAGGACCAAGGAAGGTCGGATTTAGTGGCCCTTATCGACACATTCTCGAAAACCTGTTAGAGTTCTAAGCATTCTCCTGTTAATATTGGGACTTTACCCCTTTCCTACATAGATGTAATGCCCCAAAAATGAAGTGGAGGGCCATACCCTGAGGGAAGGAAGAATCTCCAGAGTTGGAAGAGTGATGGCTTTTGTCCTCATTTATATGTATAGTAAGGATACAATTTCTGAGTCGCCCCATATCCTAGCTTCAGGAATAGCTTTGTTGGGCCTGCTTGTCTGAGGAGGGATCCTAAAATTCCAGATAGTCCCCCCCTACATTGGGGCTTTGGGCAAAAATTATGTCTTTCTGGTTGCTGAGCATGGGTGCCTAAAGAAGGTAACAGAGTCCTGGAGTATATACTAGAAGTCATTCTTATAGGAGAAACTAGAAAAGCTCCAGAGACAGGGAGTGGTTTTTAGAAGCGTGGCTAGCCTTGGAGAAGAGAGGCAAGAGGAAGTTTGTCTGGCAGGCATTAGGACCCAGGGGGCAAGGGTCAGGAAAGCGAGTCTCGCTTGGGAGACATGACTTTGAGAGTTCCACTCATGGCCCCAGGGTCAACCAGCTTGTTGTTGGGACCCCGGAGCTGAATGGCTTTCCTCTCTGTTGACCCTTGGCTCAGCCCAGAAGTACAGGAAAAGCGAAAGCTGATTCCAGGCAAACCAGCGCTCCCAACTCTGAAGAGTCAGTGGGTTGTTAGAGAGCTCCTTCCCAGAAAGTCTGACACCCATGTCTTTAGTCCGCGGCCACGATAGTTGCTTTTAACTGGCCGACAGGTGCCCGGTATTTAGCTCCCAAATTCCAAGGAAACATAGGACAGAACAGCAAGCAAAAGGGGTCCAATGGTACTTACAACCTGGCGATAGGTGATAGTCCCATCTGGGTCACCAAAATGTGTCTGGAATTGGTGGGTTCTTGGTCTTGCTCTCTTCAAGAATGAAGCCGTGGACCCTCATGGTGAGTGTTATAACTCTTAAAGGTGGCATGTCCGAAGTTGTTCGTTCCTCCTGGTGGGTTTGTGGTCTCACTGGCTTCAGGAGTGAAGCTGCAGATCTTCGCGGTGAGTGTTGCCATTCTTAAAGGTGGCACATCCGGGGTTGTTCGTTCCTCCTGTCAGTGGGTTTGTGATCTCGCTGGTTTCAAGAATGAAGCTGCAGACCTTTGCAGTGGGTGTTACAGCTCAAAAAGGTGGCACGGACCCAAAGAGTGAGCAGCAGCAGGATTTATTATGAAGAGCAAAAAAACAAAGCTTCTACGGTGTGGGAGGGGACCTGAGTGGGTTGCCGTTGCTGGCTCAGGTGGCCTGCTTTTATTCCGTTATTTGGCCCCACCCACATCCTGCTGATTGGTCCGTTTTACAGAATGCTGATTGGTGCATTTACAAACCTTTAGCTAGATGCAGAGTGCTGATAGGTGCATTTATAATCCTTTAGCTAGACAGAAAAGTTCTCTGAGTCCCCACCTGACCCAGAAGCCCAGTTGGCTTCACCTCTCATTCTGACACATTTATCAGGAATAATCTGATAATGGAATAGGGCAGATAGATGAACCAAGAAAATAAAATGTAGCAGCAGGTTCAGGCTATGGGGCAAGCTGACACTTGAGTCTTGAGGTTCAGTAGACACAATGGTATTGGAAGCGGCTGGGGCAAACAGAGATGCTAATGGAGAGTCTATGTCACGCTGCATGAAGAAAGTCACAATACAGATGTCCAGTGTTTGAAGTCAGACCTCTCTTCTGCTGGCAATTCTTTTTCATTTCAAAAGTGGCATCTGGCTTGCCACTGGGCCCTGGTATATACTTGAGCTTCTGTCCAGAGGACACCACGTAACTGCAACCTGATCTTCCCATCCTGAAGAAATGGGCAATCTGGTCCATTTTACCCTTACATTTGCCATGATTATCAATATACCATTGTAAAATAGAAATAGAATATACAGATGTTGGTTTTAGCACATCTACAAGACACAAATTGTATAAGACAGTAGCTCAGACTTCTATCATACCTTTTCCTACAGCCTTGCTACCTCTCCTTTAACGCAAATTATAGCCCTTTGGGTTGTTCCCTGTTATTATCTGTTAGTTTGCAAAGTTGGGGAAAGGACAGGCTTGGTTTAGGAATGGTTATGTATGTTGTATGAACACCAGCTGGAAGTGGATGACTGCTACACAAAACCTCACCCTGGAGTGGCCATGGTGGCAAACTATATTAGATGGCATATCATGTTTTTCAACTTTATATGAAGTGAGAAATTGCTTAAATCCAGAAATATATGGACAATGGCTAATGGGTTGGTCAGCTGCCAAGGGCTGGAAAGAACAGAATTGAACCTTTGTGGTAAGGAGATGTGAGATGGAAGTATATGGATGAACATAGAGAGTGAAGACACTTATGTCCTTCACAGATGTCCATCAGAGGGACTATCATTTTGGGAAACTCTTAATCATGAACAAGATGGCCTATCCTGTGGATGTCAGGCAAACTCTTTGCCTAGCCACAGTTGTTCTCTTTGTAAGTCCACATGCAAAATGGCTTTGGCGGCAGCAGGGATGGAAGTTATGTCTGAGGTCAACAGTAGATTCTTCTCTTGTTAAGACTAAACCACCCAGGGCCATTGCTGGTTTGCCAATTTGCCAGTAGTAGTGACTGACAATTTTCTGATGGAAAATAAATAATGACATTGGAGAGGATCATCAGATAGGGGAAGTGCTTTGTTCTCACAGAGTATACACATATTCTAGATGTGAATTTGCCTTTCCTATACTCAGTACTTCATCTGGTACTACTACTAATGGATTAATGGACTTTCAGAATTCATTACCATAGAATCCCTTGCAATGTTGCTTCTTATCAAGAAACACATTTTAGGGCAAAGAGACTATAGTAATGGATTCATGCCCCTGAAAATCACTCATCGAGCTATGTACTCCATCACTCTAAAGCAATGGGCTTGATAGAATGGTGGAAGAGCCTGCTGGTGGCTCAGTGTTGATACTAGCTTAGAGAGAACACTCTAAAAGGATGGGACACTATAATAAAGAATTAAAGATATGCTTTCAATAATTGGTCAATAAATGATGCAGCATTCACTAATGAGAATGTAAACAGTTTTGGAACTAAGGGAAAGTGACCCCCTCACTGTTACCTTCAAGGGAGTACTTAAGTAATTTTTGCCTCATGACCCTAGAATCTTGGTTATGGTTGATTTGGTGATAAAGAAAGGAATGTTTCCACCAGAAAAATGGCTATGTTCTAGATGAATTGAAAGCTGTATGTCCCTTATCCATATCTGGCTCCTTTTGATGCTCAACGAATAACTGAAATAAGTGTTTCTCTATTGCCTAGGTAATAGATACTGACTATGAGGGGAAAGATGGTCTATATAATAGAAGAAATGAGGACTATATTTGGAACCTGAGAAGTTCACTATTCAGTAGAGTGCCTCTTAGTATTCCCTTACTTACCCAGTATCAGTTAAAAAAACAAAACAAAACACAGCATCTCTAGAAACACAATAAAAATACAAACATCAAGAACTTGGATCCTGCAGGAATGAGGGTTTGGACTATACACACCAACGAAAGAATTCTGTCTAACCAAGATGTGTTGACAAAATTAATGAAGATATGGAAGGAGTATCTAGTGAAATATGGCTGTGATATCACTTTTTATTATTTAAATTTCATTATGATAAGAACACTTAACATGAGAGATACCCTCTTAATATTTTAAGTACACAACTTATTATTGTCAACCATAGGTGCAGTGTTGTACAGATGATCTATAATTCATCATGCTTAACTGAAACTTTATACCTATTCAACAACAACTCCTCATTCTCCCTACCATCTGGCCTCTGAGAACCATCACTCTACTCTCTGCTTCTACAAGTCTGACTATTTTAGACACCTCATATAAGTGAATCATTCAGTGTTTGTTCTTCTGTGACTGGATTCTTGACTTAATATCCTCGACATTCATCTACTTGGTTGTATATGGCAGGATTTCATTCTTTTTAAAGGCTGAATACTATTCCATTATGTTTATGTACCACATTTTCTTTTTCTATTCGTATATCGATGGTTGTTTCCACATCTTGGCTATTGTGAATAGTGCTGCAATGAACATGGGAGCTAATTATCTCTTTGAATTATCTCTAATTATCTCTTTGAAGATAATTATCTCTTTGAATTTCTGATTTTTATTTTTTGGTTATATACCCAGAAGTAGAATTTCTGGATTATATGGCGGTTGTTTTTTTCATGTTTTGAGAAAGCAACATATTTTTTTGCATTGTGGCTGCACCATTTATCATTCCCACCAACAGTGTACAAAAGTTCCTGTTTCTCTACATCCTCATTAATATTCATCCTTTTAAAAAATATAATAGCCTATAATAGCCATCTTAACAGTTGTGAGGTGATATTCCTATGTTGATATGCATTTCCTTGATTATTAGTGACATTAAACATCTTTTTGTATACCTGTTGGCCATTTGTATGTCTTCTTTGGGGAAATGTTTATTCAAGTCCATAACCTATTTTTTTAATTGAATTATTCCTTTTTTGATATTGAGTTGTAGATTTTGTTTTCATATTTTGGAAATTAACCCTTTATCAAATATATAGTTTGCAATATTTTCTGTCATTCTGTAAGTTGCTTTTTTTACTCTACTGAGTGTTTGCTTTGATGTAAAGAAGCTTTTTAGTTTAATGTATTCCCACTAGTCTATTTTTCTTCTTGTTGCCTGTGCTTTTGGTGTAATATTGATGAAATCATTGCTAAGACCAATGTCATGGAGTTTTCCCCTAGGTTTTCTTCTAGGAGTTTTACAATTTTGGGTCTTACATTTAAATTTTCATTGCATTTTGAATTGATTTTTCTGTATAGGGTAAGATAAGGGTCTAATTTAATTCTTTTGCATGTGGATATCCAGTTTTCCCAATGCTGTCAAAGAGGCTGTTCTTTTCCCACTGTGTATTTTTGGTACACTGGTTGATGAGTTGACTGTATATTGGTATATTTATTTCTGGAATCTCAGTTTTGTTCCATTGACTTATGTGTCTGTCTTTATGCTAGGACTATGCTGTTTAAATTATTGTAGCTTGTAATATGTTCTGAAATCAGGTACTGTGAGCCTTCCAGCTTTGTTCTTTTTTCTTATGATTGCTTTGGCTACTTAGTGTCTGTGTTTCTATGAAAGCTTTAGGACTTCTTTTTGTTTGTATCATAAATGTCATTGGGATATAGATAGGGGTTTCATTGGATTTGTATATTCCTTTGGGTGGTATGGACACTTTAACAATATTAAGTTTCCTAATCCATCAACAAAGACACTTTTCCATTTGTTTGTGTCTTCTTTAATTTCTTTCATCAATGTTTATGGTTTTCAGTCTATAAGTTTTTGCCTTATTAGTTTATTCCTAAGTATTTTATTTTTTGAAGTTATTGTAAATTGGATTGTTTTTCTAATTTGTTTTCCAGATTGCTCACTGTTAGTATATAAAAACACAACTGATTGTTGTATGTTGATTTGATAATTTGCAACATTAATGAATTCTTTTATTAGTTCTTACAGGTGTTTTGTTGTTGTTGTTGTTGTTGGCTCCTTTGGGTTCTGTACGTATAAGACAATGTCATCTGCTAAGAGAGATAATTTTACTTCTTCCTTTCCTGTGTGGATGCCTTTTATTTTTGCCTAATTACAATGATTAGGACTTCCAGTACTATACTAACTAGAGGTTTTGAGAGTAGACATCCTTGCCTTGTATCTTATTTTAGTGTAAAAGCTGCCAGGTTTGTAACTGTTGGGTATGATGTTAAACATGGACATTTTATATATGGATTTTATTATGTTAAAGTAATTTCTCTCTATTCCTAGTCTGTTGAGAGTTACAATCACAAAAGTGTTTTTATAAAATTTTGTCAAATTCTTTTCTGCATCTATTGAAATGATCATGCAATTTTTATCCTTCATTCTGTTAATATAGTGTATCATATTAATTGATTTTCAATAATTGAACACTTCTTGCATCTCAGGCATGAATATCACTCAGTTCTTTTTAAATTTTCTATCTCTTAGTTGAAATTCTCTTTTTGATCGTGTACTGTTCTCTGGAGCTTGTTAGGCATTTTAAAAATAACTGTATTTAATGCTCTGTAAGGTAATTCATATATCTCCATTTCATTAGGGCTAATTTTCTAGAGTTTTACTTTGTTCTTTTGTTTATATCATGTTTGCCTGTGTCTTAATTTTCCTTCACACTTTATGTTGGTATGTATGCATTAGAAAAAATTGCCATGTCTTGCAACTTCACTGATTGGCCTTGAATGGGAGAAAATCTCCACCAATCAGCCTGGTCAGAGATTCTGCGGACATTTAAATCCTTCTTGTCAGTCCAAACTGCTGTCACTGTTCTTAGCAGACCCAAGGCATCTAGAATCTCCTGGATCTCATCTGTGCTCTGAGATAGGTGAGACAGAAACCATTCCCTTGGATAGCACCTGGAGAAGCTGGAATGTTGAATTCTCATTTTCGGTACAGGAGGGAGGGAACTCTTTTTCCCCTCAGATAGAATCTGGGAACTGGGGTTTTCCACCCACTTACTCTATGCTGAGCTGGGAGGATGAGTTGTGTTGAGTGCCTGTGTTGCTAGTTCAGACTTCCATGCTTACTCCGGGAATTTAGCATATGCCAGGTCCTGTGAGGACTTTAAGACAGAAGCCAGTCTCTTGGGTTGCATTCAGAAAAGTTGGAGCATTGTATGTGTAATCTAACTCTTTCCCATCCTGGGAAAAGCTGAAAGGTGAGGGTTTCATCTTGATCATATGTTGCTGTGCTACAAGTGGGGAGTATAGTGAGAGGGTGTCTGGAATTTTCCTATTGGTTTCAGTGTGGTTCATTTCATGTTCTCTTTGAGTGCAGGAGCCTGTCTACTAGTTTTTGAATTTTTCAGAAAAGAAATTGGTCGGCATATTATTGTTGAATCAGTGTGTCTAATTCCACCATCTTGCTGATATAGATCCCTGGTGATTAACAATTTAAGTCTTTTAAACATCTACAGATATAGAAAATATGACAGCCACATTTTATGCTATTTGTTTATTTCTCCTCCTATTCTTTGCTTTTGCATGTTACGAAAAACAGAAACGGAAGCCTGCTGAATACTTTGACAAGAAGCTTGTGTAATTTCTGTTTTTACTTCTTAAGTAAGAGTCAAACGTATTTACTAAAAACAATACAAAACAAAACAAATTTATGGCAGTTAAATCTGATATTGTAATTACATAATTTAATTAAAATGCTATGTAAATTGATAACCGGAGAATGGTTGAAAAGTATGTCAAATGTTCTGGAAAGGATTGGTAATACAAAGAGACAAAAATATTTACTCCATTATGTGTGAGGAAGACCATTGTAAAATAGGTAAGAAAATCCTCAAAACTGAACAAGATTTAGCATTCTGATTGCTTCACAATATTCTTAAGTTCTTACTTCACTTTAAAGAAACCAAAAAGGGAAATGATTCAGTAGTTCCATGCTCAAGGTAATGGCCTTGGTCCTACTTTAAGAAAGTGAAAAATGATTATACATTTGTCAATATTAAATCAAAGCTGGTTTTTTTTTTTGAGATGGAGTTTCACTCTGTCGCTCAGACCGGAGTGCAGTTGAGCAATCTCGGCTCACTGCAAGCTCAGCTTCCCGGGTTCACGACATTCTCCCGCCTCAGCCTCCGGAGTAGCTGGGACTACAGGCGCCCGCCACCACGTCCGGCTAATTTCTTTTTTTGTGTATTTTTAGTAGAGACGGGGTTTCACCGTGTTAGCCAGGATGGTCTCGATCTCCTGACCTCGTTATCCGCCCGCCTCCGCCTCCCAAAGTGCTGGGATTACAGACTTGAGCCACCGCGCCCAGCCCAAAGTTGAATTTTAAAGGTGGCATGTGTCTTCTCTTTTTAATTGTTTTGCTTGGATTTGTTTGTTTGTTTGTTTGTTTGTTTGTTTTTCATTAGCTAACTTCTTCAAGAAATGGTAGCCTTCGTGAGAAACACTATAGTCTGATGAGTTTCAAAATTAACTTCCACCTGAGGCCTCTTCCCTGAATTTTAGAATGAGTGTTAAGTGCTAGCACAACAGGTAAGTGGATACAGCCCACTGACCTTGTAAAATCAACATGTCTAAAGCTGAACTCATCACTTTGCCTGCCTGTCTGCTTTCCAGTGTTTTCTCCAACCCTTGGTAAAACCAACCTCTTGAGCACTCAGCCTAGTACCCTAGAAGTTGGCTTTGTTTTTCCATCTCGTTTGCCTTCTTTACATACAAGTCCACTAACAAGTTTTACTAAGTTTTTATCCTAAATATTTCCTAAAACCAAACTTTTCTTCCTATCTGTACTAGTACTCTCTAAATCCTTGCTCCCATTACCCTCACCAGGAATACGGACTTCTAACTGGTCTCCCTACATTCAATATGTTCCCCTTTAAGTACATTTTCAAATAGCCTCAAAAGTGTTCCATTAAAAATGTAGATCTTAAGATCTAACCTTCAAAATGGTTCTCTTATCCTATGGGATAAATACATAGTTTTTATTATTGTCTTGTGTGTTTCTGCTGCTCCTTTTTTGACACTTCCCTTTCTAGAAACATCAAATTCCTCGTAATTTGTGGACTACACACATGCTTCTGCTGAAGACATTGTATTTCCATGGAGTGTTCTCCACTGTTAATTCCAACCCTCCACCTAGCTAACCCTTTCTTGACTCAGTTTAGGTCTCAGTCTTTGAAGACCTTTTTCTGTCCTGAGCTCCAAGATGCAATGAGCATTATAGATTTTTTTTACTGCTGTCATCATATTGCCTTAATAATTTCTCTACCTTTCCCATTTCTTATTTCTCTCATCACATGATCTTCATTATTTACTTACTTAAATTCTGGGAACTTTATAAGAAAGACATCTGTTGTGTTTACAATTTTATCCACCCTATCAAGTACAGTATTTGAAACATAGTGGCCCCTTAATATATTTTTTGAATGAATGAATAAACTGAAACTCTGTATCTTCCAATAAATATTTCTGGTATAGAATGGCTGTCTATAGGGATGACATTAATTAAAAATAATATAATCAAAGCCTCCAAACAATCAAAAATGAAAACTGTAATTATTTTTCCATTTTGAACTTTATTTTAAATTCATTTTTAAAAATCTTACAAAAGCCTAGCTTTATGCATTGTAGGGTCACAAACTTTATCTTATTGAGTCAATGATTTAAAATTTTGTTACAAAATGTATAATAAATATATTAATCTGAATAACTATTTTCATATCATTATTCTTTATCTTATTTAAGGAATTAAAACTCCCCAGAGTGAATATCCCTTTTTTATTTACAGCCCTGAGTAATTACAGTCCTCATGTTTCCTTCTTTGTTTGTTTCTTTTGCTCTGTATTAGCCAATAGAATCTTATGTTTGAAACGTGGGTTTCTTCTGCAAGAACTGCTATCCTTTGCCATCGTCTGCTGAAAGTAGGAGGATACTCATTTTTTTAATGAATGCTGCATTGCATCTTAGTCTTTTAGATGTCCTACATTTTTACAGTCACAGAGAATCAATAAGAACGGAGGGAGTGAACTCCACTTTAGTCAAACTACTTCAGTAGGAACTGCACTGACATTTATAACTTAATTTTGATAATAAAGTCAGCTAAAAGTTTGCTCTGCCAGTAATTTCAAAACTGTTAACCAACCAACTAACTAGACTAACAAATGATATGGTGGATCACATTTTTTATTTCTTTTATTTTTTACTGTAACTTACAATTCTTGCAGCAGAAGCAATAAAGTTTTACATAATTGCTAAAATCAAACAGCAGAGGGCAGAAAATAGCAAACTCTGTTTCTTGTAGCACACTATTCTAGTCAAATGTAGATTAGTTGTTTTGAAATTTTCAAAATTGATTAGTGATCAATTTGAGATACATATTCTTGAAATAGGTAGTTGCTACATGAAAAAATAGAGCTGTGTTCTTTCAAAAAATAAATTCCAGTATTTTTCCATGTATTCGTATAAATAACCATTTACTGTAGTCAATTTAAATTTATTACCCTTATATTGACAGGATTCTGTGCTTGAAACATACATGCTATTAAAACATTATAAGAAATTTGAAAAAGTCTCTTGAGTGATCATATTAATAAAATTACACTGACATAGGAAATAAGTTTTCAAATATGTGAAAGGTCTGTACATAACTACCTTGTGAACACAGATACATAGATTAGCAATTGAATTACAAGTCATGCTTGCTAAAATTTTTATTTCCATCTTATATATAAATTGTAATCGGCCACTAGACAGTAATATTTTTCTTGAGCTCTTACATATTAGTTACTATACTCTATGATTCAGCAAATTGTTATTTTTACAGCATTTGTTTTTTATAGAATGTAACTCAGTCAATTTTGAGTTCATATTTGCCCTTGACTTTGAAATAGGTTAAGATGAAAATAGTTCTAAAACATTCTTATTTTTAAAAATTCAATTCACCTCAATTCACATTTTAAACATCACATTTTTTCATATTCAAGCTTCGTGTCTCTCTGTCTTCACTCTGTTTAATTCTAAGTTACTTTCTATGAAATTAAAGTTTTCCTGTGGAAACAAGTGAATAGAGAAAAAAAGAAAATAACTACAGAGGTATTTTAAATTGTGCTCTGTTCTGTTATTAGTGCTTTTACATTAACAATTTTAAATAAGGAATAATTTCCAATCATTTTTTATGCCTCACATCACAAATAATAATTAAATATGTACGATTTATTTATTTTTTATGTTACAATTGTGAATATATGTAGGTTATATCTTTTTATTTTTTATTGATTTATTGTAATTTTAATTAATTTTATATGCTATTTTTATTATTAATGTTTTAAAGGTTAAATGCATTTTTATTTAGAAGACCTGCTTTATATATAGTGTGGAGTACTTATACTAATAAATTCTAAGGGGTAATATTAAGAGATATTTTAGCCTATAGTTTATAAACTTAATAATACATTAAAGCTATTCTCACTTCATGGTTTAGGACTATATCAAAAAGAGGGAAAGGTCATAATTTGAAATGACAGCAACATAGGATCCAAGAGCCATAGAAACCACTTTGCTCATCATTATTTTGAAAATGGGAAAATTGAGGCCAATATGATTAAGAAGCAAGCATAAGATAATGCAGTCAGCAATGAAGCTGCAAGCACAAGAAGGCAGCCTGATAGACTCATGGCATTTTGGAATACTAGCAGTTCTCTTTTTAGTACTGTAAGCTCCAATCTCCCTCTTCCTGGAAATAGTTCCTTGCTCTCAATCGTTCTTTATTGGTTTAAACCACTAAAGACATGGAACTTGGTGGGGCTTTTCTGAATCCGCAGAGGGAATTGTCAGAGCAGGTTCCCAGAAATGGGCTTGGAAAGCACTGTCAAGTGCATGAATTTCACACGGGAAGTCCAGTCATCCATCTCCCCATCAGTTCTCTTCCCTCAAACTTTTAATATCTAACCTCATCTTTCTTTCCCAGTGGCCCACATGTTCAGTGCAGCGAGGTAGCTTACTTTCTTTAGGCAGTGATTTTTCGAAACCCAGTGTCAAAACGCGATGGGGAAACAGATTTCTAAGTAAGTCTCTGGGAAAAAATCTGCATCTTTGCGGCCTTTCTAGACTAGCTTCATCTTCTAATCACTTTCCTCTAATAGCCTTTCCTTAAACCAGAGTCTCTTGCTTTCAATCTGTATAAAGCAAGGGCTTCTAGGAAACGAAGTCTACATGACTCTACAACGGGAGGGATTGCAGTGTAAGCTGCCAGAAAGACCCGTGCGCTGTAACCAGGCGAGTCAGCATCACAGCCCAATGGAAAACACTCTAAAGATGGGATTTTCGTGCAAAATATTTAAAAGATTCCATCTTGATCTCCTGTGTAGCTTTAGCATTTAAAGATAGAACTTGGGGTTCTCCCCGGATCTGGCTACATCCCATGAAGACCAACTACACAATTTGGAATATTTCCTCCACGGTGGTTTGCTTGCTTGTTTGCTTTCGGTTGGGTCAGGTGAGGTGGATGACAGGGCTTCTCTATTTCTAAATGGGTTTTCACAGGAGATGGAAGATAAAAATCAAAATTCTTTTTAAGGTAAGACAGCAGGGCCTGGTGAGAGGACGCTTCGCCGCCGACAATGAGCAATTCGGCTTCTACACAGCAGCCGGAAATCAGCTTTGCTGCATTTGGTCCAGATTGGAGCATCTCCGCAACAACTGCAATAGCCGCACAAAGGTAGCTCCGGGCGGGGAGCGACGCGCTGTCCTCGGTGCTGAAAGGCAGAGGCGAGCTGTGGGCGCGACAGCCCCGTAGACCCGAGGTCTCGCGGAGGGAGAGCGGCTACGGGCCCCGAGCTGTGCTTTCTCAGCGCCGCGCACGCGACGCGTCCACGGCGGTGCGGGGTGCCGGGCGCCGTGCGGGGAGGGGGCGCGCGCGCCCGCCGCCTGCCGCGAGTCGCGCACGCGCGCCCGGGACTGCCTGCCCCTCTCTGTGACTTGCCTGTATGTGTGCGTGTGTGTATGTGTGTGTGTGTGTGCGCGCGCGCGTGAGTGAGAGAGGAGAGAGGGAGAAGAGAGCGCGAGAGAGGGTGAGTGTGTGTGAGTGCATGGGAGGGTGCTGAATATTCCGAGACACTGGGACCACAGCGGCAGCTCCGCTGAAAACTGCATTCAGCCAGTCCTCCGGACTTCTGGAGCGGGGACAGGGCACAGGGCATCAGCAGCCACCAGCAGGACCTGGGAAACAGGGATTCTTCTGCCTCCACTTCAGGTTTTAGCAGCTTGGTGCTAAATTGCTGTCTCAAAATGCAGAGGATCTAATTTGCAGAGGAAAACAGCCAAAGAAGGAAGAGGAGGAAAAGGAAAAAAAAAAGGGGTATATTGTGGATGCTCTACTTTTCTTGGAAATGCAAAAGATTATGCATATTTCTGTCCTCCTTTCTCCGGTTTTATGGGGACTGATTTTTGGTGTCTCTTCTAACAGCATACAGATAGGTAGGTACCCTTTGTGCTATGCTTTTGAATTGTGCATAATTCGGTGGTAATCTTTGTTCACTGTGTACAAATTAATTCATGTCATGTAGACTTATGTCATACCTTGACTGCATTCCAGATTTAAACTACCTAGAATATACATGTTTTTCTTAGGATGAAGCAAAAGGAAATGAGTATGGCTTTGATACAATAGAAGAAAAGGTCCTCTCATTTCGGATCCCCAAATTTTATTAATTCTGCCTTAGCGACATTTTCCAGTTTGCTCAGATTTTCTTGGGGTCTGAATACAAAGCTTGTGATTACATGGAAAGGCAAAGGTTTCTGGCCACCTACCTCGCCTTCAGACTCTCATCTGGGTCTTGACCTCCTGGCTACCTTTTGGATATTCCACCCCCGCTGTCCGAGTCCGTAGATGTGTTTATTCGGCCCATTAGCGTGAACAAGAGACTCGTGGACTGTTGGGCGCTAGCGCGCGCCCCTCCTTTCCCTCCCGGGCACTGACACTGTTCTCTTGCTTGCTGTTTGTTTTTTGCAGGGGGGCTATTTCCTAGGGGCGCCGATCAAGAATACAGTGCATTTCGGGTAGGGATGGTTCAGTTTTCCACTTCGGAGTTCAGACTGACACCCCACATCGACAATTTGGAGGTGGCAAACAGCTTCGCAGTCACCAATGCTTGTAAGTAATGAATATTCATGCCTCTCCGCTGCTGCACGCGGAAGGCTAGCGAGTGTGAGTGTGTGTGTGTGCGTTTCTGGGGTGGTGTGTGCGTTTCTGTGTGTCAGTGTGTGGGTGTGAGTGACTGCACACGCGCGTGCGTGTGACGGTGTAGAGAGAAGGTGGCTGTAATCTCCGGGACCCCCGCTGGCTGGAGGGGGCTGAAGAGAGAGGGAAAGGACTTGAAGAGTGTGCGCATTAGGGAGCTGGGGTGAGGGTTGGAGCCAGGGAGGGCGACTTTCTTGGGTTCAAGGGGTTTTCGCTCATCTTGAGTGCTTCAGGAGGAGCCCTCCCACCTCGCTCCCCATCGCGCGCCTGTTGGCACCCTGCCCACAGAGAACACGTTCCCCGAGGCGCGCAGTCGGGCTGTTGGACAAATCCCACGGGGGACTGCTGGAGCCCGGTGACCTCCTGCCCCAGCAGCTGCAGCTCGCCCTCGTGGCTCCCAGTTTAGATCTGCAGCCCCGGCTCACCCTACCGCCCTCGCGGGCCCCACGTTCTCCTCTTTGGGACAAGTTGTTGAAATGGTTCTGGAGTTGGGATCGGGGCTGTTACATAACGCCCACCCGAGGGGCGAGGAGCGGGGCTGACGCAGGCCCAGGCCCGCCGGGTGGCGTGGGGGTGGGGCGGGGAGGCGGTGGCAAGGGGGAGCGCAGTCAATTTCTCCTGCTCAGTTGCGCTTCCGCTTAAGTTGGAAGGGGCGAGGCCGCCAGGGGCGCCGCGGTCAGCTTGCTAGCCGGGCCCGCTTTGTTCTCAGGTAGCTGGGCCCCAGCAGAGGCAGCCGGGGAAAAGGACTGGAAAGCTGTGGGATCCTGCCGAGTTTGAAAATCTGAAGAAGTCGCTGATCAGCCATTTTAGTCTTTGTAGTGCTCCATATTAGCCTTCTCTCTCCACGCAGTGCTCAGGGACTCGCTGGGAAGCTCTGTGATGGAATCAGATAAAGTACTAGAAACCAAACAATTAGGGATCTAAAAAGATTGGTCGGGAGGCCAGAGGGCCCGGTCCCCTCGCTCGCTCCCCAGCGCAGGCTCGGGCAGGCAGTCGCGGCCACTGTGCCTTCCTGCCCTCTTCCCAGCAGCTGCCATCATTTCCTGCCGGCCGCCCTGAGGTGATTCTTTCCTGTTCTAATGTTCGCAGTCTTTATTTCATAGATAACAATTTGGGGGAGATTTGCGGATGGCTCACTTCCCACTTTGGCTAGGGAGCTTGGGGAAAATTACCACAGGAAAAGCCCAACTGCAGCTTTCCCACGTCACACAAACAACTGGTTGCCATCCCTTCTCCCCATTTTAAGCTTTAGTCATATATTCCGTGATTTAGCTGGATTATCATATCGGGCCCATCATCAACTCTTGCAACTACTGTCACCCAGACGAATGAAGAAACAATTTTCTTAGACTGATAGAATAAGGGCATTGTGTGGTAATTTGGGATTTAATTGTTTATAATGGATCTATTTAAGAAGGTTTCACTGCTATATATTTTCTTCAAATGTTGACGGCAAGTGAGAAAAGAAAGAAGAGTGGGTGTAGGGGTACAGAACCAGAGAGAGAAGAGGAGAATTGAAGTGGATTTGCAGCTTTGAAAAACGCCCGTAATAGAATATCTCAGAAAATTTTAGTACATGACATACAAAGAAATCGACTTAATTAAAATTTGAAGGCTTCTATAGTTGACCTATTTACCTAACAGATTTAGACTATTCATTTGATATCAGTAAGTTCCAATTTTTCCTGAATTACAAGTTTGTCATGCAACTGTTCTGAGTATCTAACTGTATATAATTGTATACTTACACGTGAAAATGCTTTGAAAAGTAATGAATCCTAAGGAACGACTGTGGGTATAGGAAGGACATAGGTTTTAAATGTGAAGTGAAAGTATTGACAGCTATACTTTTTGAAAACAGTCAGTGATTGGCAAGTTCACTCATTGGTGAAAATAATGAGAACTTTCTGAAAAAAAATAACTTATTTCCATTGACAAAATGAATATTCCTTGATTTCAACAAATGCTAAACTACTGTACTGGGGCTTTCTTTGTAAAGATAAAAGACTGTGGTTAGTTTAGGTTATTAGGTTTAGATACTCATTCTCAACATTTTTGAATTTTTTAATAGAAATTTTTCCAAAATAAAATATATAGCCAGAATATGTGTATATATATATTAAACACATATGTAAATTCATACATTTGCAGAGTGAACACATTCATGTAATCAACATGTGGATTTCTTTTAAAAAATTACCACACAATTTAATTTGTCTATAGTTCTGAGAAGCTGGAATAATCAAGTCTTCATTTGCACAGTTTTTTCCCCTCCTCAGGAAGTGAAGCTAAAATAAATATGTTCAAATTCCAGAGCCTAAAATTACCCCTGCATGGATTATTATAGTAGGATAGTAAAACAAATTATTTTCAGGAACTGAGCACATTATGAAGATGACAACATGGGAATTCAAAATCATGACATTTGCAGCTCCCATGTTATAAGTAATCCTACTGATTGCTAAAAAGAACTAGGGGGGTACTGTGATTGAAGAGAGGCTCATTGGACAGAAATTTCTGGAGCTGACATTAACTCATTGGGCAAATCACTTAACATGTTTGTGACTCCGTTTCTTTATTCTCTGAGACATTTCAAAGTTTAGAGATTTGCAAAATGAAATAGAGAATTTGTATCCTTTTGTTTGTTTGTTTGTTTTTGTGCTATGGACAATAGAAAACGTAAAATTAGTTTAACTCTTTTGAGACAGAATGAGAGAGAGGGAAAGGGAGAGATGCTTATGTAAACTGCAATCACAAAGTCAAGAAATGGATGGAAATCTCCAGTGTCAAATTTGTCAAGATGGGTCTTGATCGTTTAAATCCTGCTTAAGGTTTTTCTCCAATGCTTATCCTTTGTTTTATTGCCTTTTTATTCAGGGAAGTCTGTGATTCTTTCCTTTATAAAGTGGAAGCAACAGCATTAAATACATTGACAGCTAAGATCTAAACATCTTTTTCCCATTTCCTCTAGAAATCTCAGGAATTTTGCTAATGACATTATTAGATGATAGATACCATCATGCAATGCTCTTGAAATAGCATGCTCTTGCAATCATAAAAATCCCACAGAGCTAAATTTACATATTAAAAAGTAGATTTTTATACCTTAGTAATATAATTTCAAAAGGGAAAAGTTATTAGTTTACTAATGTAATTTTATTCCTGAGATGGAGGAAATTATTTGGAAATGTTGAAGTTGACGTTGATATAAGGATCCAGGGAGATTCACTGAATGAGTTAAGGTTATACAAAGAAAATGAAGTCATTCTATTCTGAACTGGGTAAGATGACTGTGTGCATCTTACTGAGCTCCCACATCCTTCCCTTTCACAATCACAGTGGGATAATGAAAGTACCTATTCTGTTCCATTTGTTTCCATGGGTACCTGAGGCAGTAAGACAGATTTTCAGTTTCTTTCATTTTTTCTCCATCATTCCCTTTTTCTTTTCCTCTCTCCTCTCACTCATTTTTTCCTTTCCTTCCTCCCTGTCTTCTTAGCTGAAAAGAGTACTAAGATTTTTTTTTTTCCTGAAGGTTGTTCAAACATAATCCTTCATTATGAAAAATACAAAGCACAAAACCAGAAAAAAAACCCTGAGATTAGTATCTGATGTGTTCAGCAGTTGAAATCAGTGATGGGTCCCAGGAATCCAACCATTCATTCAATAAATATTTAGTGAGTGCCTTCAAGGTGTCAGAGAATAAATGACTGCTTTTCTTCAATGTTAACATTTTTTTCTAGCCTTTTCCCTCTAGGCTCTTTTGAATAGTTTTCCAAACCTTGTAGGCCTTTATGCCTTTAGTGTGCATTGGTAGCTGTGGTCTTGTCTAGCAGCTTTAGTATGAGGATATGAGGGTATTCTAGTAGTTCTTAAACACAAGCAGTTTAAAACAGCAACTAAAAAAATCTGCCTTGTTGTGAAAATAGTAACTTTCACATAAATATATATACACCACGTATTGTATGTAGTTAACTAACAAAATCAATAGTAAATTTTAGGAAAATACTAAGTATTTTTACATTGTAAAAGATTTTAGTAAACTTTGATGCTCTGCTAGGTACTAAAGCTTGCTTAAAATGAAACTGTGTAAAAGAGCTATAAACATGAGTACTTGATTCTACAGAGCTTGAAAATTAAAAGTATTAAATATTGAATTTACTCCGTAAAACCTTCCCTTTCTATTTCTTTTGATGATTGAATTTTACAAATGGTTATTAGTCTAGTTAAAAATAATTTAATGGTTTTATGTTTCAATTCCATGCAACAAAATAAATTATAAAAATATTAAATTGAAGGAAACAGCGAATAAAAATCTACTTTTTCTCTAAGCCAGCAGATGGAGATGTTGGAGAAAATATTGCTGTTTCATAAAACTGTTGCGCACACGGAATGCCTTTTAAAACATCGTAAACAAATTTATTTTGATAAACTGAAAAAAATGACATCTAATTTGAAGAAAATTATTCAAAATGCTATCTTAAAAATAACTTTCATTGCCTTTTAAAAATAGATTGCCCTATATTTTGTGTTTTAGAAGATAAAGACTGTTAGAAACAGAATAGATTGTAAATGCTCTTGAAAGATTCTAAAATTATATTTTTTCAGCATTTTTAATCTCGATTCCCCAGCTATCCTTTTCGAGCTATATTTATTATCATTAAACTTTAGCCACAAATTACTGAGATTTTGTATCTGTGTTCACAAAATTAATTGATGTTTGCTAAGCCTTTATTGCACTTGGATGAATGGACTTCTGTGTGTATGTATTTATAGTTATAGAGTGTAAGTAGTTACAGATTGGCTACACTATCCTGTTTCGTCATGTTTGTTGATGTATTTACTAACACCTACAGTTACAGACTTTAATATATGCAAAACTTTCATAAACTAGACTCAAGTTGGACTTTCTTAAGCAATGATGAGAATTCATGTTATGAAGAAAACCGTGAACACACGTGCCAGGACACAATACTGTAAAAGCTGGTGTTGTAAATATTCAGTTATATTCAACTGGAGATTTTGAGGAAATGCCTCTTTGTATGTCAGAATAATTAATCTGTTATTGAAGTATTTGCAGTTAAAATTTCATACTGAGTGTGTATTAAATAGAAATCAAAGAATGGCATTGGTTGAAATATTCTGTTTTGAGATGAGAGCCACTAACTATTGAAATAAAAATTACCTTATGAAGCTATAGAAGCCTAAATTAGTAAGAATTTATTCTTACGCTATGCTATTTCTGTTTGAAAGTCTTGCAAACTTCAACCTGCTGGCTCAAGAAGGATGGGGCATTTTCATTTCACATCGTCTTTAAAGTGCTAGGGACATTGTACTGAGACGTTATGACAAGTGACTGCTGATTCATGCCCAGATCTCAAATTTTCTCATAATCTCTTCCAATATCACTTAGCAAACTTTCAAACTTCTTAGAACCTTGAAAATGTTAAGGAAAGCTGAAAAATAGCAGTTGTTTTTGAGTTATTTCAGTATGTTACTGTATAATCGAGTTTTCAGAGAATATGTGTTTTTCCTCTCTTCCTCCTCTTCTCTTTTTATGAAAAAGTCAATAGAAGTACTTAATCTGCAGTGCAAATGCTATTACAAGAAATAAAGTCTAAATTGAGATACAGAACTGTTCTTTAAACATTTTTTTTAAAGTGAGAACAGTGCATTCATTCAGAGCTAAAATCTTGTATTTGATGTAAATATTTGATTGAAATGTTAACGGCAGCTGGGTGGATTATATTTCCTTTCTTTTTACAGTAGATTGTACTGACAATACCCCAGATTTCATTAAGTGTTTGCTTTTTTATTATTATGATGATTTTAAGTAAAAATTTCTCAGGTTTTCTCCAATGATCTACATAATTGCCAAATCTCTTGTATGACTGTGTCTCTTCAGTACAACAGGAAAATAAGTTGCTGAATTCAATGTTAAAATTAGAAAATCACACATGATTTGAAAATGTTCAAATATCAACATGTTTGTCAAATCAGGTTTTACTAGTTTGGAAAAAGAAGGAATGTGATTCTTACAATGCCATTCATAAGGTGTCTAACACCTATTATTTTTCAGTGCTATTCAATTTTAAAGTATTTTGTCATCTTTGGTAATTTTAACTTACTGAATGAAAACATTTTAAAATTGACAAGGAGAATGTAAAATGTGGCCTTGTTGAAGACAGGCCCTTGCTGCTGTTAACTGTGTGTTCTTCACAAAGTCTAGCTTTGTTTCTAGTGCATTGACTCAATAATTATTTACCTATTCAACACATTTAATTTTACAGTAGATGTTCGTATCATAAATTATAATTTTTAAAGTTAGAATTTGCATTTGCTGTACATTTGGATTTCAGAATACACAATTTACTTTGTACCTTCCTTGATTCCTATTTAGACAGAGGTGTAATATATTTTTCACTTTCATCTACAACCTAGATATTGTCAAAGTTGTTATTTTTATCTCTAAAGTGATATTGATGTATGTTAAAATGATTTGCTGAATATATGTACAATATACACTTTGAAGAGGATTTATAAATGCTAACTGTTAGGATGATGCAAAAACCATGTTGCAGCTGGACGCAGTGGCTCATGCCTGTAATCCCAGCACTTTGGGTGGCCGAGGTGAGTGGATCACCTGAGGTCAGGAGTTCAAGACCAGCCTGGTCAACATGGTGAAATCCTGTCTCTACTAAAAATACAAAAAGTAGCCAGTTGTGGTGGCACGCATCTGTAGTCCTAGCTACTCAGGAGGCTGAGGAAGTAGGATAGGTTGAAACCAGGAGGCAGAGGTTGCGGTGAGCCGAGATCATACCACTGCACTCAAAAAAAAAAAAAAAAAGAAAGAAAGAAAGAAAAAACAACGCTCCCCTGTACCCACCCCTCCTCCCCCAAAAAACCCCAAAAACAAAAATCTTGTTACAAGTGGGTAGAACAGGAGATGCCCTTATAAGGCCCCTGACTGTTATGGGTCTGCCAAGCTTCAATATTGGTTTTAGATGTTTCAAAGATGTGACCATACATATTCCTTGAATGGATTTAGAATTGTTTTAGTAATTCACTCCCTGCCCCTAACTGGGATATTTTATACTACAATCTTCTATATTAATTCCTTTAATTAATTTTTAAAATGTACAGAATCACAAAAGTATTATTTTTACTTTTTAGATGATATCTGGGAAGAGAAGTTTCTGGACATAGTTTCTCTTTGTGGACCAGTTGCTCCATTTGCATTAATTTGTGCAATTATTTTGTATTCATATCCTTATTTTTTCTTTTTTTTTGGGCCTGCAGTCTATGTTTAGGGTTTGTTTTCTAATAATTTTGTTTTGTCTTATTTTCATTTTGTGGATAATTTTCTTGGGTGAAACACCTTGTTATTACATGTTTAATTTTTCACACATTATCTTATTACTGGGAAAATCATCCAAAGTGCTTGATACTACACCAGCTTGGGTGACAGGGTAAAAACTTGTCTCAAAAAAACACAACAGAGTCTTGAAATTTATAGGTATCTTCGGCTGAACAGAACAAATAAATTTAGAAGCTACCAGGTTCCTTATAGAAAGGGAATTGATGAGTAGCTAGCTTCTTAGATTGTTTACATTTTCGTATCCTTATTTCTCAAACAAATGACATATGTAATGTTTTTAGTTTTACTATTTGGATTGGTCTTCAGAATTTTACTTTATAATTTTATATATTTATGGTTATGTTAATACTTACATTTTTCCTGATTGTTTCAGTATTTCAAACATAAACACAAACTTGGTTGAATTGTGAAATGGCTTAAATTTTAGTTCTTCTAAAATACTTTCAATAGAGCATTTTATTTCTATGAAGTTTATGTACCCTTCA
The DNA here is from genome assembly GCF_002776525.5 of Piliocolobus tephrosceles. Classification (NCBI taxonomy): domain Eukaryota; kingdom Metazoa; phylum Chordata; class Mammalia; order Primates; family Cercopithecidae; genus Piliocolobus; species Piliocolobus tephrosceles. Next base: position 32,532,985 of record NC_045436.1, on the reverse strand, counting down.
TGTAAAATTGATTTTACATTATAAATACTATGATGTTTACTTGTTGTAGTCCTCTAATACTTTCACGCTGGTGAATTTCAGTGAACCTGAGAAGGTACTCCTGCAATGTAAATATTTTTAGTCTAATCTTCCTAAATACCCAACTTACTGACAGAAATGACTGAAATGTGTTTATATAAACTAAGTATATTCTATGCTTACTAAAACATAGTAGAACATTACCTGATTCTTTATCCCTATAATAGAATATGACCTAAATTAATGTCTAACTTCAGCATAAATTTAATAGAAACTCAAGTTAAATAACTTGTATGAGAAAAGTTTCCTCAGCTCATAAACCCTTCGCAGCTAAAATTCTCTGTATTAAAATACTATTCTGTTTCAGACTTAGCATTCATTTTATAGTTTCTCTAGCATCAGTATTCAAGATATTGCACTAAGAATATGTCAACAATTTGTTTATATATATATTATTTTTTGTGCATGAATAAAAGGATAGAGTGCGCATGTTCAAATAAATAGTTTCAGGGTAAGGGAAAATATTTTTTCCTTATTGTAGATTGAAATTACTGTATTTCTTAAAAGTGATGGAGGGGAAGCTGTGGAGAAAAAGGGAAAAACTAAGAGGCAGCATAACTTGTACTTGAGAGGGCGGTAAGAATTTGGAACTCGAAATTCCTTCCCTTCCTTCCTTCCTTCCTTCCTTCCTTCCTTCCTTCCTTCCTTCCTTCCTTCCTTCCTTCCTTCCTTTTCTCCCTCCCTACCTCCCTCCTTCCATCCCTTCCTGCTTCTTTTCTTCCTTTTTTGTTGTTTGTTTAAGCATCTCTTTGACTTGATGTTTGCTTAGTTTGCATGTCTGTGGTCAATCTTCTATATTAACCTTGAGCTACTATAGAACAGTGAATTCTTATAATAATTTTAATTTTGTCGAATAATGGAAGGTAGTTATTATTTCTAGAGGGAGACATGAAAGAAAGGAGGCACTATGCACTTGGTTTTGATTTTTTTCCTTTTATTTTATTTTGTTTTATTTCTTAGAGAACGGGTCTCACTCTGTCCCTCAGGCTGGAGTGCGGTAGACCTATCACAGCTCGCTGCAGCCTTGAGCTCCTGGGCTCAAGCAATTCTCCTGCCTCAGCCTCCCAAGTAGCTGGGACTACAGGACCATGCCACCACACCGAGCTATTTTTATTTAATTTTTTATTTTTATTTTTCTGAGATGGAGGCTTGCTTTGTCACCCACGATGGAGTGCAGTGGTGCAATCTCGGCCCACTGCAACCTCTGCCTCCGGATTCAAGCAATTCTCCTGCCTCAGCCTCCACAGTAGCTGGGACTATAGGCGCACACTGCGACGCCCTGCTACTTTTTGTATTTTAGTAGAGATGGGGTTTCACCGTGTTGTCTAGGCTGGTCACGAATTCCTGATCCCAGGCAATCCACCCACCTCGGCCTCCCAAAGTACTGGGATTACAGGCATGAGCCACCATGCCTGGCCAATTTTATTTTTTATTTTTGCAGAGGGGTTCTAGCCATGTTGACTGGTCTGCTCTTGAACTCCTGGCCTTAAGTGATCCTGTCACCTAGGCCTCCTAAAGCGCTGAGATTACAGGCAAGAGCAACTATCCTCGGCTAACAATATGCATTTCTCTGAGGCAAAAACACAAACTTAAAGCACTTTGTTATTCTCGGCTGGCAAAAAGAGCCATCCTTGAAAATTATGAGGTAAAATACTGACGGAAAAGGTTTGAAAAATTTTATAGGTAAAAATACACAATATGGAATGTACTACTAGACTGTGAATTTTGTAGGGAGCATAGAATGTGTCATAGTAAACCTTGTATCTTGCTTGAGGTACTTGAAATGTAGGAACTCTTTTTTTTTTTTTTTTTTTTTTTTGATACCTTAAGTTCTAGGGTACCTGTACACAAATGCAGGTTTGTTACATATGTATACATGTGCCATATTGGTGTGCTGCACCCATTAACTCGTCATTTACATTAGGTATATCTCCTAATGCTATCTCTCCCCCTTCCGCCCACCCCACGACAGGCCCTGGTGTGTGATATTCCCCTTCCGGTGTCCAAGTGTTCTCATCGTTCAATTCCCACCTATGAGTGAGAACATGCGGTGTTTGTTTTTTTGTCCTTGCAATAGTTTGCTGAGAATGATGTTTTCCACCTTCATCCATGCCCCTACAAAGGGCATGAACTCATCCTTTTTCATGGCTGCATAGTATTCCATGGTGTATATGTGCCACATTTTCTTAATCCAGTCTATCATTAATGGACATTTGGGTTGGTTCCAAGTCTTTGCTATTGTGAATAGCGCCGCAATAAACATATGTGTGCAATTGTCTTTATAGCAGCATGATTTAGAATCCTTTGGGTATATACCCGGTGATGGGATTACTGGGTCAAATGGTATTTCTGGTTCTAGATCCTTGAGGAATCACCACAGTGTCTTCCACAGTGGTTGAACTAGTTTACATTCCCACCAACAGTGTAAAAGTGTTCCTATTTCTCCACATCTTCTCCAGCACCTGTTGTTTCCTGACTTTTTAATGATTACGATTCTAACTGGTGTGAGATGGTATCTCCTTGTGGTTTTGATTTGCATTTCTCTGATGGCCAGTGATGATGAGCATTTTTTCATGTGTCTGTTGGCTGCATAAATATCTTCTTTTGAGAAATGTCTGTTCATATCCTTCACCCACTTTTGGATGAAGTTTTTTTTTTTTTTTTTTCTTGTAAGTCTGTTCGAGCTCTTTGTAGATTCTGGATATTAGCCCTTTATCAGATGAGTAGATTGCAAAAATTTTCTTCCATTCTGTAGGTTGCCTGTTCACTCTGATGGTAGTCTCCCTTGCTGTGCAGAAGCACCTCAGTTCAACTAGATCCCATTTGTCAACTTGACTCCCATTGCCATTGCTTTTGGTGTTTTAGACATGAAGTCCTTGCCCATGCCTATGTCCTGAATGGTATTGCCTAGGTTTTCTTCCAGGATTTTTATGGTTTTAGGTCTAACACTTAAGTTTTTAATCCGTCTTGAATTAATTTTTGCACAAGGTGTAAGGAAGGGATCTAGTTTCAGCCCTCTACATATGGCTACCAATTTTCCTTACACCATTCATCAAATAGGGACTCCCTTCCCCATTTCTTGTTTTTGTCAGGTTTGTCAAAGATCAGATGGTTGTGATGGTTGTAGATGTGTGGCATTATTTCTGAGGGCTCTGTTCTGTTCCATTGGTCTGTATCTCTGTTTTGGTACTGACGGGGCTCATCTTAGTAGAACAGAGAAAGGTTTGTCTTTTAGTTTATATAATACTTGTATTATATTTCTATTTCCTTAACATCTAAGTTGAAGATATTTTTAAAATCATTTAAAATATTTTTAGTGTTTTAAAAATAAAAACATTTTGGATTTAAATTATTTTTAACAATTCTACATATGTTTTAAAAGTATTAGTATGTCTTGGAAGAATATTTAATAATAATTCTCAAATGATATGTAATTTTTTGTCATTGAGGCTAACTATTCAAAAGTTATTCAAAGGACAATTTAAGACTGAAATATGGAACACAGTGAGTAATTTTATTCTTAAAAATAAGGACCATAACATATGCAATAATTAGTTTGGTCTATATATTTGAAAATACTGTCATACACACTTTAGTGATGCTAATTTGGAATATTGAAAACATATTCCTTTTGGGCTTTATGTAAGCTATTATGAATTACATATATTTAAGGGGCTGTCTGTGTTCACTGATCCGGGTAGCACAGAAATAGCTCCCACGTTTCTACAGCGTGGGAGTGAAGCCTTTCTCATCATTGCAAGTCTGGCAGAGAAAGGTCTGGAAGTGGAGATCTCTATAGGGGTGTGTGTACTTTGCTAGGTTCTCTGGAGAAGTACATTTCAAATCATGTCGTGATTTTTATCTTTGTTCATGTGTTATCTGCTGTTTGTGAGAAATTTAGAAATTTCTGTCTTGCTTTTAATCTATGCATGAAGTGGGAGAATTTTGGCTTTATAATTGTCAAGTACTTTTATCACTTATAATTTTACTTCTATATTTTTTACCAGGTTTTTAGTTTTTACTAGTTTACGCTATTGTTGCTAATTTACATATAGAAAGGAAATTTTGAGAACACAGGCAACAATTCAGAAGGGGGTAAGAGGAAGCTCTGTATATAGTTTATTCTTTGGAGGGAAAGACCATAAAATCCTCATCTTTATATTTCAGAGCACACACAAGTTCAAGGTTGTCATCTTAATGATGAATACACAATTTTTCATCTGCAAAGATAAAAAAAAAAATTGTAGTTTGTACTTTCTTTGTAGTTTGTAGCCTGGATGTCTTGGGATACAGAATAGCATGAGTTAAGCATCTGCACTTGGAACCAAATTCAAGTCCTTGTACTAGATGTATGACATTGGACAAGTTTCTTAGTCTACGTCTCAGTTTCTACCTCCGCAAAAGGGAATCAGACATTATAGGATTGTTTGGAAGATATGCGGTAGTCATAAAACACTATGAGCTGTGTTTGGCACATGTAAGTACATAAAATTAGCAATATTTTATTATTACTTCCAGTGTTAGAATTTTTGGATTGTTTTGATGAGCACTTGCTTTGAGAGGCAGAAGACAAAGAGAAATGCACTTCTAACTTTCTTGCTGGAATCTTTTTCTACTGTTTGTATACCTGGGCAGGACATAATGCCATATGGTGACAAAGAAGAGACTAACAAATCACATAAGTCACTTAAAGACATATTTGATGTGCTATAGTACAAGAATGATTTTTAAAATCTGAGATGTTGTAACTCGAGTAGTACTTTGAATTCAATCCTCCCTTTTATTGCATGTCACTTACACTTTAGGATGTTGAACAATTTGAAACTCTTATATTTTTAGTAGATATTTCAAGCACATATTTAAGATATTGCAACATTTCATGGAACTGAGGACATTGTGGATTCCTAATGTTTTATTTTATTTAATTAATTAAATTAAATTTATTTAAATGAAAAGCAGCCAAGAGAACATAGGCTTTGGTATTAGGCAAAAATAGGTGTGAATATGATTAGTAGCTTTATGATGCAACCTGTGTTTTTTTCTCTTTATAGAATAAGGCTCAGTTTCCTTGTTATATCTGCTAATATTATTGGAGGCATTACATGAGAAAATAAACGCTTAGATTAATTAGTCAGAAACGTTCCCAGTATTTATTTCCTCCCTCTATTATCAGCCCTTTACTGATATAAAACCAAACCCCATGCTTAGAGCAATGGAGGAAGGCACTGCCTTGATAAAGCTTAGATATTTTATAACTTTCTGTATAATTTTTTTCTTTCTGAAACACTTTCATATCTGACTGATCCTCACTGTAGCTCTGTAAAACTCTGTAGCATAAGTGGAATTGTTATTATACCCATTTACAGAAAACAAAACCGAAATTTATGTGATTTGTTCTTAACTGCTATAAATTTGTGGAGAAGCTTTTGCCTACAAAACAAGTTGGCTAATTCCTAAACCAGAGCCTCTATTAGTCTCAGTTGGCAACATATCTAGTATATTTGAATGTGCAGACATGAATTAAAATTATGGCTTCACTATTTACTAGTTCTATGACTTTGTATTAATCAGCTAAACGTCCTAGTCTCGTTTTCTCCTCTGTAAAATGGGGGTCTTTATAATACCTGCCTCATAATGTGATTGTCAGGTTTAAATGATAGTAATTGCTCTATGTAATATAGTGATTAATATTGCTAATTTCAGTGATTCCAATTCCCATGAGTTTACATTGGTCAGATATACTTAACTCCGTGCTTATAGGTGCATGGAAGAGAAGGTAGCTAACAGTTTTTTTAATGTAATTTTCAAAATAATAAACTTTTTTAATATAATACAACCATTCAAGCTAAAAATAGAGGCTAGGATTGTACTTTAATCATCATTTTTAGAATACTAGTGAACATTTACATATTACTAGAATTTGGATGTGTTCTTGATCCACAAACCCTCCCCCCCACCAAATTCAATGGATAAATAACAAGAACTAAATCATGCATAATTTAAAAAATGGAGATGATGGTTAACATTTAGTGTGGATATCTGATACTATTCAGTTACCAATTCCGTCATTGATACATTTCTGCAATAAAAATGATGGTAGGTGTTTCCCATGAATAGGACCTTATTAAACTTGGAACAGGCTCATTGTGACTTCTTCCCTGAGGATCAGTTTTATGCATCTTGCTGCTGGTTGTCTAGGTCACTGTCATCTTTTTCACAAGTTTATTCCCCAGCACAATATAAGGAGGCTCTTTTTGCCTGTTCCTAGTCTGTTGAAAGGTCTGGAAGGTTTGAAACATTTTCAAATAATTACTTGGTCAGAGATTACTTCTCTTAGGGAGCAGAGAGACGTGCAGTTGTGCAGGGTGGTTGGGGGAAGAGTTTTACTTACTGACAATAAGTAAAAATAAGGACTTCCTACATATGAGCTCTGTGTAGTTCATAAAATATTAACTACCTTACTCTGAATTGACTCTTACTCTTCTTATGTTGCTTTATATTGGAGTAACAGCAGCCATATGAACTCTTCAATGTAGGATCATAAGACCTTTGGTCAGAATTACTCTTTTAAAGCAAATCTGTATATTTACAAAACAAAGTTATATCCATCACTTTGGATTTGGGCTGGAGGTAGAATACACTGGATAAAAGCTAAATACTTATTTTTAAAGTGCTTTTGTCTACCTTGTTTGTATGCACCAAAAACCTATCACAGGATTTTCTTCTTTCTTTTCTTCCTTTCTTAAACTTTTAGTAGATACCTGCTCTGTACCTATCTGTTACTGTCTAAGGTGACAAAGAACAAGATAAGGCTTCTGTATTGCAAATGTTTTATGAGTTCAAAATCTTTTTCTTGTGGCAAAAGTACAAGTTGTTAATCTAGGTTAGCTAGATGATTTTATTATTACATTAGTCTCTGTAATAGACATTATTTCTAGATCATTTACAAGTATTATCCTATACTTTGGACTTAGATTTTAAATTATCTTAAAAGCAGAAATGGTAATTCAAAAAATTATAAAGAAAACATAAAAAAGATTCTCAATGGAAGGTGAAAAGCCATCATCTTAAATACTGATTTAGAATATGTTGCTGAAAAGTTGGGTAGCCAAGTGAGTACTACTGCTGTTAACAAACTATTAATGCCAATTGCAGATCTGTTGAAAACAATTTCAATTTTTTGCATCATATTTGGAGATGACAATTTATATTTTATTTTGCATATGAATTTTTTCTTTCATTGTCAAAATCTTTTCAAATCAGTTTAAACTGGCATAGGCTACATAAATTGCTGGGTGATGTTTACATAAATTAATTTATGTGGATTAACTAATTAATTATAATAAATACTACTTTAGATTGTTACTGAAGAAGAAGCTAGTCACAAGTTTTAAATAGTAAGTTTTACAAAATATTTAAAATGTCAATGCATATAGCTATTTTGAATAATCTAAGAGACACTAACACCTTGCTAGTGTCTTTTGTTAAAACAGATTTTATGTAATGTAAACCTGATTACTATAGTGGTTTGAGAATTTCAGGTAGAAAATCATGATTATCTGAAAAAAGTTGATGCAGCTTTAACATGTAACAAGAATTATATAAAGTAATTAAAATATTTACTTACAATAGCATTTTGGTACTGTGGATGATTTAGAATGTAAAACATGCAGAAAATTTGAATTTAGCTTCTTGTGGTCTTTACATTTTGAAGCTTAAAAATTGTGATGAAAATAATCACTCATATGGTAATTAAAAAGACACTACACACGGGGATATAATAAATATTGTCTTTCTTCACCTCAATTCTATGTCTCTGAGATAATCACCATTGATGGGTTCCAGAAATGGTAGCATAATATACACTGTTCTTTGTCTTTATTGTTTTCTTCTTGACAAAATTCAGAGTGCTGCTTTTATGTGCAGAGATTTTCCTCTTCTTTTTTTGTAGTTAGTGCACGGTAGTCTGTTGTTATTTGGCCTGCTTTTTGTTGATGATTGCTTTCATTTTTGCTGTTTCTTTTAATAATATGTCCAAGTGGGTTTGTAGAATAGATTGCTATGAGTGGAATAACTTGTAGTCAAAAAGTGTTTGCATTTAAAACTTTGCTGGATATGCAAAGAAGACGTATCAATTTGCAACCCTACCTAGAGTGTATGAGTATGTCTGTTTCTGCCTAATATCACAAGCAGTGCACAAGGTTAAACTTTTTAAAGCTTTGCTCTTGGTATCTTATTGTTCACGTTTACTATGGTAAGACATTATTTGTATTTCTGTGTGTGTGTGTGTGCATACACACGCTTGTTCATTCCTTTGCCCGATTTTCTTTTGGGTTGTTGGTCTATTTATGGGTGAGTCTCCTTATTATTATTTGATACATCCATTAAAGTAACATACTTGTGATATGTTTCAGCTGTTTTACCCAGCTTTGTGTTTTTTAAAGCTGTTTATCACTTTTTGGAATGACAATTTCAGTTCATAATTTTTATGAATACACATATTCTTAAATTTTATTTAGTAAAATTTATAAATTGTTTGCTTAATTTCCTCAGGAATTCTGTACCTTGCTCAGAAAAAATATTTCCCACACTAGTTTATTAAAAAAAAGAAAACTGCCTGTGCTTTAATGCCATCATATATTGGTATTACGTTTCCAGATAAATCATTGAATCATCTGGCTTTCTGTGATTATAAAAACCTAGAGAATCCGGTTTTATTTTTCCTTCATAAGGTTAGTCAATTTTCACAACATATATAAACATGAATTTTTACTTCATTGATTTGAAACGGGTACTTTTTTTTTTTTTTTTTAATTTTGAGATAAGGTCTTACTGTGTCATCCACCCAGGCTGGAGTGCAGTGGCATGACCATGGCTCACTGTAACCTCAAACTCCTGAGCTCAGGTTATTCTTCTGCCTCAGCCTCCTGAGTAGCTGGGACTATAGGCACATGCCACTGCCTGGTTAATTTTTAAAAATAGTCTGACTGTGTGGACCGGGCTAGTCTTGAACTCCTGGCCTCAAGCAATCCTTCCATCTTGGTCTTCCAAAGTGCTAGGATATAAGTGTGAGCCACTGCATTAGGCCCAGATTTTTTTCTTAGGTAAATAATTCCTCAAGGAGTTACAAACAAATGGGGAATTTACCCAGAGTGTGAAATAAAGAAGATTAAAACTCTATTACAAGCAGAAAGATGTAAAATCTTGCAAGGCGTTTGTTTCCTGAGCAGTGTTGTTATCATAAATTGTGCTTTTGTGTTTCTGGGGTCTCAGATCAATAAAAGAGGATGTCAGATTTTGAACATTAACTGAGCCCAGAGGGATAATTAAGGGATGTTATTATGTTTTTTGGCTTGTGTCATAGCAGTAATATCACTTAAGTGGACTACTCGTTTTGCATATTTCTTAACCTATATCAAGATTTAAGTAATGGGTTATGATTATGTCTTGGTTCTTGAATATCACTTTGAAGTTAATTCAGTGTAACAATCCATATGTGTTCACAAATAGAGTATTAAAACTAAAGACCGCAATCTATATGCAATAAAGAAAGGTGAAGGAACTCAGTTACTATGGCTTCACTAACACTGTATTTCATTTCATCCCCAGTTTGTCTTAAGAATCAGTTATGTACTCTACCTAAAGCCAAATATCAAGCTATTTATGATATAAATTTGATTTAAACTGGAATACTAAATGCAATTCTAAAATGTTACTTGCATCAAGATATACTTTCAGCCTGCCTTATGGTGCATGTCATAAACGGTGTATTTTTGGCTAACCATCAGGGAAATGTATAAATCTTTAACCACTTCATTTTGTGGAATTATGAACTTAATGTGGGCTTACTGATAGGAGCAAAAGATGAGCAAAGACCTTGAAGACCCATTGGCTTTCCATGAGCATTAAAGTGGAAAGGTTTTAACTTTCAGCATAATTTAAAGCAATATATTTTGTTTAATCTGCAAGACTCTACTCATCTGCTTATATTTTAATGTATCTTTTCTTTGACAGAAAAAATTTGCCTTGTTGAAAGAAATAAATTTACATGAGCAGAACTACATTAAAGCCATTTGTAAACTTCATAGCTTCATAATATTCACACCAATCATTTCTTTTCAATTTTTGCAAGTTTCAAAAAATTCTTTTATCCGTTACAAAACATTGCTGCAAATGAAATTTCTTTTGTATATATATTTTTCACCATTTCTGATGACTGAAGTATAATTACTGGATTAAAGGCCATGAAGCATTTAGTTAAGTAAGTCAGTTTCTGATATATGCTAAGGAAATCCAGTCCAGACTATAATCCCATCAATCGTCTATGAAAAGTCTAATCTTTCATACCCTGCACATCATTGTTATCATTTTTTAAATTCTTACATGTTTGATACCTAAAAATATTTTTTGTTATATAAAATAGATTTTCATATTTATTATTGCACATTTATGTTTCTTCTTTCATAAACAGTTTATTAAAGTCTTTTGCCCAATTTTGATTGTCATTGTGATACTTTTTCCTATTGAATTGTATGAGTTATTTATTCAAGATGACTATGGCAGAGGAAGATGGGACTAGAGAGTTGCACATCTAGCAATTTAATGCTTCTGCCCAGGCAAGAACCATGCCACATCAGCTTGCATGTCATTGATTAGAATTATTCCCATGAAATGTCCAACTTCAAGGAGGTGGAGACTAATCGTCCTTGTGTCCAGAATAGAACTGTATATTGGTAAATATTAACAATGCCTATAATATACAGCCCCCCTTGGCTAATCAAAATGTATTTAATTCTTTGCCATGGTTTATTTTTTCTTTCAATTTTGTATATGACTTTTTAAAAGGTATTGTTTCAAAGTTGTGCAATTTTTGTTTATTTTGTTTTATTTTTGGAATGTACTCCCCTCTGATATATCTGCAAATGAGATTGGCTTCTCTTTTTTTTTTGAGACGGAGTCTCGCTCTGTCGCCCAGGCTGTAGTGCAGTGGCACAATCTCGGCTCACTGCAAGCTCTGCCTCCCGGGTTCATGCCATTCTCGTGCCTCAGCCTCCCGAGTAGCTGGGACTACAGGTGCCCGCCACCATGCCCGGCTAATTATTTTTGTATTTTTAGTAGAGACGGGGTTTCACCGTGTTAGTCAGGATGGTCTCCATCTCCTGACCTCGTGATCTGCCCGCCTCGGCCTCCCAAAGTGCTGGGATTACAGGCGTGAGCCACCACTTCCGGCCTAGATTGGCTTCTCTTGATCCTCCTGAACAACTGACATATTGGGATAGCACTGTCCTTTTGTGGTTGACCATGTAATTACTTCTTGACTTATTTCTTCATATGCTTTAAATACATTTTTCTTTATTACTTACAATAGATTATTTAAAACAATTTTTTAAAATAATAAAACATTTTTACACATACATATAAGAGTGCATGCATGCGTGTATATGCATGGGTGTGTGTGTATAATATTTTAATGAAATTCCTGATAGCCTTTTTCCATGTTGGGAAAAGGCATAAATGCCTTCACAATATCCCTAATGTTTTTCATCTTACTGAGTCTTTTTGTTCCTCAGAATACATTCAATTTTATTTCAAGATCAATTGTATTCTAATTTGGAGCAATGAATCTAGTTTTAAATTACATTTTTCCCACACAAATTTTTGAAATATCTTGGAGAGTCTCATTTTATTGTTTTCCTTATGCTGTGGTACTTTATCTTACATTTTATTTATTTTCTTTTCTTCCTAATGTATCTCTTTCTCCACTTCATGCCTGGGGGGCACGCCTTTGAAGTTTTCTGTGTTCCTACAATTTGAAATCAATGTTCTCTAATCTTATTGCACTGCTGTCAGCTGGGACCTTCTCTTCATTCTTTTGATTTGAGGCTTGTTTTGTGAACCCGTCGATTTTAATTTCTTTTTTTCTCATTCTGATTTTCTGTAGAGCACCTCCCTTAAGTAACTTCCTAAGAACGAGTATTTTGGAGGTAAATTATCTGAGTTTTTGCATGTTTGCAATGGTTTTAATTCTCCTCTCATATATGATTGAAGGCTTTGCGGGATACAGATTTCTAGGATGAAAATCACATTTCCTTAGAACTTGGAAGGAATGACCAACTAATCTTCTATCATCAGATGTTGTTTGAGCAACCTAATTCTTGTTTTTTTTTGTGCATTCATTATTTGCTTTTTGGCGGCTTTCAGGATCTTTATCATTAGTCTCCTAAAAATTCACAGTGATGTATCTAAATGGGAACTTTTAAAATCCATCCTATTCAGAATTCAATTTGAAAACAGATTCTCCCATGAAGACCTGAAAAATTCTCAGAGATGAATACTTAGAGGGCTTGCCTCTTTCCATTTCCTTTAGTTCATTCTAAATATCTGTTTAGCTGATTTTGCCCTTCTTGTATTTAGTGTAATATAGGCAAAAAGATCATACATCATTTTTTTCTGATATTATAGCTTTTAACATTTTTACTAATAGAATGCAATTAAAATAGTTTACACAGCATTCATCTGTTTGGCTGTGTAGAACATCTATCCACTTCTGAGATTGCCTTGAGTGTTTCTATCTAAATAATGCTTACCCTCATATTTGCTTTATCCCCTCTTCCTCATTGTATGGCTATTAGAAAACACAGCTTTCATGGAATTTTGAAAACCATAGAGAATCATTGGAAGAAAAGAAACATGTTTCTAAGTGCTGATGAAAATGATACACAAAGTAATAACTGAACATTAGAATAAGGGAAAGAGATGAGCAGAACAACTTAAGCAATGGCAAAAATAATAAGTTATTTGGTTTGTGTGTTCCACATTACCAATTCTTTTTTTTTTTTTTTTTTTTTTTTTGAGACGGAGTCTGGGTCTGTCGCCCAGGCTGGAGTGCAGTGGCTGGATCTCAGCTCACTGCAAGCTCCGCCTCCCGGGTATACGCCATTCTCCTGCCTCAGCCTCCAGAGTAGCTGGGACTACAGGCGCCCGCCACCTCGCCCTCCAGAGTAGCTGGGACTACAGGCGCCCGCCACCTCGCCCGGCTAGTTTTTTGTATTTTTTTTTAGTAGAGACGGGGTTTCACCGCGTTAGCCAGGATGGTCTCGATCTCCTGACCTCGTGATCCGCCTGCCCATCTCGGCCTCCTAAAGTGCTGAGATTACGGGCTTGAGCCACCGCACCCGGCCCACATTACCAATTCTTATTTCATCTTTGTAGTCCTCTCTCTTGTATTTAATTATAAGTTTCTTTTCTTTTCTCTTTACAAGAATCTGTAAAACCTTATATTCACAACTTTTATCTTTGCTATCTCACTCTTTTGGTAGAGTCTTTCTCTGTGTTAGCAGCATAGTTGAACATTTAGTATCTTTTTGATGTTTTATCTTCAGCATATGGTTTTGAATTTCAAATGTGAAGATCATGATAACCTTCATATCTAGAATTTATTCTCTAAAAATCAGTCAGGTTAAGGCTTCACCTGTGTTTTAGCAATACACTAGTAGAGAACAGATGGATAGTCAGTAGAAAAAAACTATTAAGTAATTGATATAAGAAACAGAACCCTGGAGATTTCAGGATTTTATTGTTTATTGTCAACTTTTTCTTATCTGTTACCTTGTTGATAATGGAGAATATTTGTTGCCTCAGAAAATAAAAGCACACTGAAACAATAACCACGTGAATAATATAATATGTTTACAGTTGGGAGAAAGTACAGTTCACCGAGTAATATTTTTTGATGAAATTCAGGCAGATTGATTTCATGCTTTGTGATGATAGAGGTACTGATAAGACTATAAATCTCGTATAACCATTCAGAAAAGTTTACCACTTTTCCCCTGAAAAGAATCTATAATTGATTTTCATTATTTATAGTAGTTATGTTCTAAAAATTATTCTCTAATACTGAATTAGCAAATACTGAACCATTACTCCTAGGGGAAATTGAATTAGGTTCCTGTGAGCCTCTCATCACAACATTTTCATCAACCGATCAATACATAACATTGTTTATGTATGTTTATGTTTACAAACATCTTACTTCATATATATTGTTTACAGACATCTTTCTTAATATATATTGATCCATTAGCACTAAATTCATGGCCAACAGTACTGTAATTCAAGCCTGAAGGGAGCTAATCTATCACACATATTTTCTCAGTAAAGCACATCACAGCCTTCTTGTGCTTTAAAATGCTAGACAGCAATTCATATCTATGCTTTGGAACCACTTTAAACAGTGAAATTACTAACAAAAAGTGCCGAGATGCAAAATAAAAATGGCAATTAAATAGATTGCCAAAAGGACACTTGTTTACAGTATGAGAGCTGACACAAGAAGGCAGAGTGTTGCCTTGTTCGATCTCAGCTGGAGATGTGTGCTGGGTAATTCAATTTTTCACTGCTCTGCAAATGTCCATGAATGACTGCAAAAGTGCTGCAAGTATAGATTTTGAGGTTACAAATAAATTTTAGTGAGTAGGCAAATTTGCAAATAATAAATCCATAAAAAATGAAAATGGTTTCTATTTGATTTAAGCCAGTTTAGGCAAAACAGATAGCTTTTTATTTATTTTAGAAATCTGATAGAGTTTAAAGGATTTCACCTTGCTCTGAAATGTTTATAATTACCTGTGCTGAAAAAACATGTTGAATTTGAAAGGATATGGATCTGAATCTGACTTTACACTCTGTGGAAGAAATTCAGGGGAAATGAACGTGCTTATTCTCCTAAATTCAAATTCTTGGTGGCACAGCTGAAGGACAAAGCATTTTCTTTTATTTTTCTTTTCTTGTAGTGAATGTCCCCTAAAAGAGAAAGATCTAAAGCACTGAAGGACATTAAGCTCCTTTGAGGTGTCTAAGCAACAATTTTTGTGAATCCTGTTATCATAGGTTTTTTCCACTTTTGTTTTGCTATTCTTTTCACTGGGAAAGTTAGAGTGCTAACAAACATAAAGAAAAGTGAGGATGTGTGTTGTATGTACCTGTGCATAATTGGCACAATATTTGGCTGTGAGTTGGGATGCACATAGGCTTTACATAGGATTACAAGAATCTAGCTATCATTTTCTCTGCATGGAAGAGTGTCCTAAGCTCTGAGGGGATAGACATTAAGAAGACTAGAAAGGTGTACCCTCATGGAGCCTATGTTAGAATGGGTGAATGATAAACAACAACAGCAACAACACCAAAAAAAAAAAAAAAAAAAAAACCAGAAAAAAGATTATAGCTTGGGAAATGCACTTTAAAGGAAATCAGTAGGGAGCATGATGGAGGAACTAGATGAGGACAACATGTTAGGTAGGCTGAGTAAGGAAGGTCTCTTATTTAAGGAGGTAAGACCTGAGCTGAGACCAGGAAGATGAGAACCAGCTGGACATATGAAGAGTTGGGGAAAGAGAATCCCTGGTACAGGGAACTAAATACAAAGGGCCTGAATGAGAAAAACCTTGGTGTGATTACACTCAGGAGGAAAGTATCTTTGCAACAGAGAGAGAGGGAGCAAAAGGAGGGCAAAAACAAATAAACCAACAAAAGCTTGAGAGATCAGCAGGAGGCAAAGTGCACAGCTCATAGTAAGCAGCATGAGTTTTGATTTAGGTGAATTGGAGATCCACATAATCTCAGACTGAAAGGTAAACAGTAAGGCAGCAAAAAGATCTTAACCCCCTACCTCCTTAACTTCATCAGAGCAAATGTCAGCAAAAACATGCAATGGGAAAAGCAAATACGATTTCCATACCCACAAAATCATTTCGGGATGAGAAAATATATTCGTCTGATTGGATTTGGATTTTTCCTTTCTCTTTGGTTGGAAGCAACTTGTTCAGAATGAACATTTCTCTAGAAATGTCTTCAGCGACAAATAGTTTTTATTCTTACAGGGATGTAAGGTTTGTTGTGTTGTGGGTTGTCCTATATAAATGAAGTTACTGATACTAGAGTTATTATTAAGAACCTTTAAAGTTTGTCTCTTACTTGGCACTGAAACAATTTTCTGAACAATAATCTGTTGGCTTTGGCTTCCTACCTCTTCATTGTGAATGATATAAAAAAATCATGGACTGGTCTGACCTCAGGGTCACCATTTCCCTCTTTGGCGCCTCTGGCTGAGTCAGAGTTGCTAGTTGTGAGGAGGAGTGAGGCCTTCCTGTAGCTATGTCTTTGCTTACATGAATAGTTTTTACTCTGAAAGCCAGGGTGGAGAAAAATCTGAAATTTAATTTGCTCATCTTCGGATTATCCTAATTGCCTTGGCCAGTTTTTTTACTGGATAAAAACAATGCTACGTAAAAAAAAAAAAAAAATAGCAGAATGTCATTTCCTAAAAATTTATATTTTTCTCAATTCATTTGTCTAATGGACAAAAACAGGCATCTATACACAGTAAATGAAGTGATTATTTTCAAACACAAAATGGTAGCAAGCTTAGAGAGTGAAATCAGAGCTTCGAGTATACCGGGCCCTTTAGGAAAGCTGTGATCTTCCTTATAATCTCCAACTCGACTATTGTTTCTGTTTTCAGGTAACAATTAAGGTGGCATCATATACTTCAGGATTTGTTTCTGCTGCCAGGTTCAATCTATGTCCATGGGGTGAACTCTACCTTGCTTGTGGAAAAAAAATACACTCTGCTTTTCCTTTCTCTTTATTTTGGTGATAATAGACTTGGAGTTACATGTCATTCTAAGGAATAGAGTCCAACTTATAAACAAGTCTTCTGAATCTTCTCCTGTCTGCTTCATTAGGATACTTAAGATTTCTAAGTGAATTAAGAACGGGTTTTTTTTTTTTTTTTTTTTTTTTTTTTTTTTTTAGGAAACTGTTAAAATCTAATAACTTTGGAAAAATGAAAGTTTAGGGGAGGCTTCCTTGTATTGCTAGAAGCGTAAGTGAAATGAAATCCAACTATAATATATCAGGACTTCAAAGCCCCAGGAAGGATGTCATGCTAAGTAGTAAAGGCAATAAATTATCAGTATTTGGGGGATGCTTTCTAGAAAGAAAGATTCCAAGACCTCTCTTGATAATATTCATCACAAAATAACTCTTCCTGTCAAGGAGTTTTGCCTATGTCTGCCTGAATTTTATTCTGCTGTAGTTTAAACATCCTTTCATTTAGCCAACCCTCTGAGAAAGAGACAACAGTCTATGCTTCCTCAGCATGGCAGAACTTCATATACTTGACAGCAATAACGTGACCACTTATTTTCTATGTAAAGGAACTCAACCCTTAGGCTTCTCACAGAACATGAATGTTTTCTCTGGTTTATTTTTCTCATCATATACAACCTCATTCCAATTTTGTCTGATTTAAAAAAAAAATGAAACCTCATGGTGGAAGAGTAATAATTTCTAGTTAATTTTGTTGACAGTAGAGGTTTATATTCAAGATAATCTATGTCACTTCATAGTGAATACATTCAAGTATTATGTTTAGTTTTAAAATAACTTCTTCATATTGATGACATACATTATTCAATATATAGTTTGTTTATTTCTTTGTTATTTCTGGGTTTAGTTAGGAATTCTAACTCTGCTGTTTATTGTTGCTATCTGATATTGGACAGGCTAGTTAATTTCTCTTGGCCTTAGTTACTTTGTTTGTGAAATTTGAATCACATGATATCATCTCTATAAAAACATTTAATAACATACTTTATATAGAGAAAGTGCTCAATAAATACAAGCTTTGATTCTCAGTACATCTTATGTCTTTTTAAGAACTATGTGCAACTAACACATTTACCCACATGAAAAAAATGATGTCTGTTAAACTTAATCCTGTTTTTAATACACAATTTTAATGATATAATTAGATTACCTTTGGTTCAGTTTTATACTTTAGTAGTAATAATACTGATTTCAAAAGTATAAACTATCGACTGGATATCAAGTTCATGGAGATTGGTTTGCTTTTTACAAATTTAACTTTGGAATAATTCAGGATTTACTTTTATAAATTGCGATGAGCTGCATATATTATGATGTACTCTGTAATATCATCTGTTGAAATAAAGGGGATATTTCCTATAGTTAATGTGCTATCATTTTGTAGTTTTGTAGAGATTTTAACTTCTTAGGGTTGATTTTTCTTCACACAGATATTGAGTAGTTACTGTTTTTGGTTTTTGATCATCACAGCTTCAAGTGTCTTAGGAAACGTAGTCACAGACACATATATGAAATGTACTTGTTCATTTTTCATTTTCTGTCCATTTTCATTTTGGATTTCTATATTGTTATAAAACTAGTGGTAAAAATTGAAGGCTATTTCATTTTGCAGTGATATTTCATATGCTTTAATTCATTTTCTTTCACTAGTAGATAGGAACATGGTACTTGGCTATTTATTTTATGTTGCTTCATCAAGATAAAAATGAAAGTCTTGGCACTAAAGATGAATAGTTGGGACTTCTCAAGCATGCTTCTTTTACATTGGCTGAACACATTGTGCTCTCCGTAATTAGCAGGAACTTCACAGTGTAGTCCCTGTGCCTGGCCTTGTGCCAGGCTCTGCTAGGAAATAAAACTTAGATTCATCATCTCCCAACATATTGCAAGGATACTATAAGAACAAAAAGACAAATTCACTACAGATTTGAAGATGGAGTGCTGTATGCCCCTGAAGATGTGTGGTACATGAATCCAGAAAGTGCAGGATCATTGTGATTGATGAAACTGGGAGATCCCTGTATTTTGTGAAAATGTGGGAGTAGAAAAAGAATTATGGTCATGACTTGTGACTCTTCAATCGGTAAAGTGCGCAGAAATGTACCTACCATGTAGAAGGTGGTCAATGAAGGATGTGAGATGGGGTCCAAGGAATGTTAGTTTTGAATGTGGGGCACATGCATAATCACACAAGAGGACTTGTCACATTATTCCAGGACTGAGACCTGAGCCAGGAAGGTGAGCAGATCACCTGGAGCAGTGGGCATGCTTGGCTCCTGACTGGAGGGTTATTTTGGGGGAGGCAGTACACTTGGACTTTGTGTTAGTTCTGGGGAGAAAGCTCAGATCAGAGTTATCCAACAAATGTGGGAATGATACAGCTCTGATTTAAAGGAAATTCCAGAGCTTCACACCAGAACGAGGCACAGGAAAGGACATGTGCAAGAAGAGGAGTTCAGGGAGGAGTTAGTGAGGCAGGCGCAGGCAGAAGGGGCGTTGCAGACAGCATCAACACTTTTCTGGAGGAGATGCTTAAGGTTTGACTCTGAATTACAAGACAGATGCCTAATCTTTGCTCTTATTATCCTCACTGGGAAATCATTTGTTATTCTTTTATCAAATATACCAAGTATAAACTCCACCTAGGTTGTAGAGTTCTCCCTTAATGTTTTGTACTCTTGGGATAACTCTTTGAGATATATATATATATATATATATATATATATATATAATATCATATCATATATCATATTTAGATATATATATCAAAATGTGTATTAGAATTTGATATCCAGTCTATAGTCTATATTTTTGAAGTCAGTATTATTACTACTAAAGTATAAAACTGAATCAAAGGTAACCTAATTATATAATTAAAATTGTATATTAAAAATAGATAAAGTTTAGCAGACATTTTTTCATATGTGAGTAAATGTGTTAGTTGCATATAATTCATATAAAGATGTAAGATGTACTCAGAATCAAAACATATTTAAATAATACATTAAAAATACAAAATATTAAATACAAAGCTTGTATTTAAATAATTAATATATTCAAAATACAAAAATTAGCCACGCGTGGTGGCACATGCTTGTAATCCCAGCTACTTGGGAGGCTGAGGCAGGAGAATTGCTTGAACTTGGAAGGTGGAGGTTTCAGTGAGCCTATATATGTGTATATATACCGATCATGGCAGAGAATTCCTTTCTTTCACTATATATTTAAAAATAAAATAATCTTTTTTTTATTGAAAAAAAGTATGTTTTTTGAGACAGGGTCACTCTCTGTCACCCAGACTGGAGTGTGGTGGGATGATCTTGGCTCACTGTAACTTTAACCACCTGGGATCAAGTGATCCTCCCACATCAGCCTCCCGAGTAGCTGGGACTATAGTCGTGTAACACCATACCTGATTAATTTTGAGAATGTTTTGTAGAGATGAAGTCTGTCTATGTAGCCCAGCCTACTCCAGATCTCCTGGTCTCAAGTGCTCCTCCTGCATCAGCCTCCCAAAGTGCTGGGATTACAGGCATGAGCCATCATGCCCAGTCCATAAATATTTTCAATACCTCAAATGTGCTAGACACAGTGTTGAGGGGTAAGACACAGCCACCAGGGAGTTTGCAATCTAAGGAGAAACTTTATGAACCTCCAGAGCCACTTGAAAGTCCTTGTGTATTTCATAATTCTAATATCTTGGAACTTTCCTCTGACTTCAAGAGTTTAGATACATCCTTCAACACCAAACTCACATTCTCATCCACTCTGAACCCTTTCTGGAGCATTCTAATCCTTACTACCAGAGCCTTTAGAACTTCCAAATTATTTTAGTCACAATGTGAAATTATAGACTCATCAAGGCTGAGAGATTTACTGATTATTTACTGAAAGCTTTTAACATACGGAGGAATTAATTCCAGAAGGACCAGGTGATTTAGTCAAGGGTGACATAGTTATTTATAGAAAGAGCCTGGATTTGTACCTAGAATTTCTGACTCTTAAAATAATCATGTGCCTGGCAAAGTGCCTGGGATACAGAAAGTACTCACTGAATGATAGTAGTCTCATTTCTCCATGGGTTACAATTTCTTTAAGAATGGCATTATGCTTAACACTTCCATTGTGTGTCCTGGAGAACTGGCGTAGGTCTGAGCCCATTGTAGATGCTAAGGATGTATTTACTGTTAATTGTTAATACAAACCTCTTTCCCATCATCTTCATGTTACAGAGGAACTAAAAATCTTGAAAGAGAACCACCATTTGAGTGGTAAGCCCAACTGTCATTGTGTCTTTCTCATAAGTAATACTTATGGTTTGTGAGTGTTGCAATCAAACGGTGGACATACGCTGGGACCATTTCTCTAGTAAAAGCAATTATTTGCTGTTTTTATTTTAAAGAACTGACTATCATGATCTGCAAATATTTTTAAAGCTACCATTATGCAATCATTTCTTAACTTGGAATTAGTGGTTATGCATTAATGGAACTGCCAAGAATTGTTGCATTCTACAAATCAAAATAAAATGGCTCCCTTTTTATTGATAGCTATTTAAAAACCCCAGCTTTAAGTTGAAGATACAAGTATAACTGCTTCAAGATTATATTCCATGAGGAAAGATATTGCTTCATGGAAAGTAAGAGTAGAAATACAAAGCCCTGTATGTTAAAGTTTAACTTGATGAAAAATCTTATTTAATTGATATCCATCTACTTTTAAGCAAATTATTCTATCTTACTAGACTAAAGCCATAGGAAAGGGAGTATTGGGCTGTTTTCTATCTTATCATTGAGGCACAAGGAGGTTATAATTATGGCATCCTGGTGCTAAACGTGGAGCAGGGTCAATTTTCGCAATTGAAGAAAAGAAGTTATAATAGTCGGTCCTTGTTTCTCACCTGGGCAATGCATGCATTACATAAATATCCAGAGTTTCTTTTCATTCGTTCTCAAATGGAGCCAAATGTAGATTCAAAGATATACCTGCAGCCACCTCCTTTTGAAGTTCACAAGATACAGATCTATATAGATGACAAAGGTGATAAATATATAGAAACACATAAACACATAAACTTCACTCCCAAGTTAAAACCCACAATTAAATCAAGAAGGCCCATTTGCTACTTGGTAGAAATAACAAACCAGGAAAAGATACGATAATCTTGCTATATAATAAAAATCTTTCTCCACATTGTTTTACATAAAACACAATCTTCTCAACTTATTCCCAAGTAAAAATACTCCTCCCCTCACATACTTCTTGATCCCAGGGGCATTTGTGATATTAGCACAGTTACTGGAACGTAATACGAGAGGGTGCTTCCCATTCTCTAGCTATGTTTGCTTTTCCTCTTCTTGCTCTCGATGTTTCTGCCCTATTGCTCCGTTTTTCTCCTTTCACCTTTTTCTAGGGGCTGGGGAATGTGAAAGAGCATAACCCTGGAAACAGAAACAGAAATTTAATTACTTAAATTGCTTAGATTTGATGCATTATGGAGCCTACCAAAAAAAAGTGTATATCTTCAAGTTTTTTATGAAAAATTTCATTTGTCATTTTAAATGAAGGAAGGCAATAATAACTAGAGGAGAGAGAGGGTCAGACTCACATCCTTGTACCAGGAGATGGAGAATCATAGAAATGAGAGATGGCATGGAAAATGTCTCCGAAAGTATTTAAAATGCTTTCCCCACATCCTGCTACATGAAACACACTTTAAAAAATATTTTTCTGACAGGGTGGCTTATTATAAGAGAAGCAGTATAATACTAGTATCCTGGAAAGGGCAGAAAAGAATAAAAAACAATGTAGATTCTCAATTTTTTTTAGAAAAATGTCATTCAGCCCATTCATTAACTCATCTGTTCCCTTAGAAAATAAAAGTTTTTCACTGGAGTCTGTGCAGTCAAAATTTTCACTGAGGTGTTTAGTCCTGTAGAACATTTTTCTCTTTACTAATTTTACTTCATTTTTCTTGGTAGTGACAGCTTGCTGATGTTCACTATTAATGTTGACATTATGAATAGATTGCAAAACCAATGAAGATGCATATCTTTCTAATAAAGAAGAACAAGCAGAGATGAATGTTTCTCCAATAACACTGTCAGTGGCAGAGACTACTACAATAAAATGTCCATTTTTAAGATTGTTTGCTGCATGTCACTGCAGGGATGGAAATTCAGTAGAAAATTCATTCATTCAGTCATTTTGAGAGTAATACAATTTGCAGTACCACTAGGGCAGAAGCCTTATATACTAGTCTGGTAATTCTCAAAGTGTTGTGTGAGGATGCCGGGCATTCTTGAGACCCTATACAGGGATCTATGAAATAACAATTATTTTCATAATATTAATAATATTAAGACATAGTTTGCCTTTTCCACTTTGTTGCTTTTGCACCATTAGTGCAACCACTGGCATGAATCAGCTGTACTGAGTAGTCATCTTCATCACTGCCACACACTCACAAAAAATCCCCCAAAACAAAACAAAACAAAACAAAACAAAACAATTTTGCCTAGGAACGTCTATCGTAAAACAGTAAAAACTGTAGATTTTACTGAATCTCAACCCTTAAGTAGACATATTTTTGTATTCTGTAAAACCAAATGGAGGGTATGCAGGAAGTTCTTAACTGTCACATGGAAGTCCAGATGATCATATGGAACAAAAGCACTTGTGTGGTGGTGACTGCAAGCCGACTGGGCCACTTCTGTCATAGGCCATCCTTTTACTTGAAGGAATAACTGATGGACTAGGGTTATTTGCATTTGGTTATTTGACCAACATTTATTTTTTAAAAGAATAAAGTAAGTCTGTCACTTTAAGGGAGACAATGGACAGTTTTTGTTGCCAGTTATAAAATTCAAGATTTTAAGTTAAAAAGAGGATTTTGGAAAAATTGTGTCTACCATTGTGAGCTTGTCATTTTCCCAATAATTAAAGGCTTCTCATATGAGATGTGTGGTCATATTAAGGAAAATCATATTTTGATGTTGTATAATGAAATATGGCAACATTTGGGTCATCTGCCTAATTCTGTTAACTGATATTTTCCAAATGATCAGTGCATAATATTACAGAATTAAGTGTGAGTAAATGATCCAGTCAAGCACAAGATAGAGCAGTGGATTTTTAATGGAATAGAGTACAAAATGTTTATTTATATGAGTTTAGATTCCGCATTATAGATAATCCTTAAGATACAATCGTTTGCCAACTGTTAGTGTGGGTTCAAAGAATAATATCCACAATTACCTAAAAAGATGAACAAAATACTCTCTATATCTAAAATTATGTATCGAGGTCAAGAAAAATTTTTCTAATTTGAATCCAACAAAACAAAATATGAAAACCCAACTGTCTTTTAAAAAAGAAAAAGAGATTTGCAGAAATAAAAGCAGTGTTACTCTCCTAGTTTTGGTGGGACCATGTAGTTATTTTTCACAAAATATTTTATTAATATAAAATTGTGGTGTGTATTATTATTATTTTGAATGAACTGATTAATATCTTAAACTCCCACTTTTTTTTTTTTTTTTTTTTTTTTGAGACAGGGTCTTGCTCTGTCGCCCAGGCTGGAGTTCAGTGGCATTATCTCGGTTCATTGCAACCTCTGCCTGCCGGGCTTAAGCCATCCTCCCGCCTTAACCTCCCGAGTAGCTGGAACCACAGGCACACACCACCACACCCCGCAAATTTTTGTATTTTTGATAGAGACAGGGTTTCGCCATGTTGCCAAGGCTAATATCAAACTTCTCAACTCAACCCATCTACCCACCTTGGCCTCCCAAAGTGCTGGGATTACAGACATGAACTACTAGGCCTGGCCCCTTTTTGTTTTAATTTAAAATACAGTAAGTGGGAATAAGTGTAACTCATGTATACAAAAGCTCTTTGGGGTCCTTAATAATTTTTAAGATTGTAAAACTATATTGATCTCAAACAGTTTGAGAACTACTATCCTAATCTGTGGAGACTGCCTACTGGCGGGGCTTCAAAAATTTAATTGAAAGCAGAATAGAATACCAGAACTTACAAAATTGGGACCTCAAAATTTTGTTTGATCAATTGCCTCTACCAAAGTTTATTAAAATTATTGTATTTGGGAAAAATTGCTTATTTATAGAAATCAAAATGATTAATCCATTCCCGTTGCTGCTCCTGTTTCATATCCCACAAAATTGACACAATGAGAAAATTTCAATGGAAATTTTAACTAGTGCTGAGACAAGCTCATTAATGTTTGCTATTATTCTGTTTACCCCTACTTTCAGGTAGAACCAAAATTTATCTCATGCTAGTCATGGAAATGGAAAAATAAACATTAGAGAAAATGGTGCATGTGAAAGATTTGTTAAATACAAATTCCATAAATCTTTTTCGTCAAAGAGTAGACTTGTCAGAAATATTTTAAAGTAAAAGAATAAAAATACACGCACGCACGCACACATATTTTTTTTTTTCCTAATGGCAGTCACAGAGTTAGACTAAAAATAAGAGGCATTAATGCTCTTTTTTTCTGTCTAGAAATCCAGAAATATATACGTATGATTATACTCTAAGGATAAAGGAAGTTTTTTAGTTGTTGGGGAGGGTGGGAGTTATATTAATCTACCAATGATTTGAGAACAATTAGATAATTATCTGTAAAAAATAACATAAGCTCTCTGTTTTCTGTATGTACTATAAGAACATATAGAAGAATCTTTTTAAAGTCTAGGCCTAAACAGAAGTAATCTGTTAAAGGATATAACACAAAGAACATAAGCTATAAAGGAAACGGTTAGTAGATTTGATGGCGTAAAACTCAAAACCAATTTATGTCATAGAAGATAGAGTTAAACAAGTTAAAAAACCAGATTGGGAAAATGTTTCTGCTTCATGTAACTGATAAATGGTTAATATCCATAGTCTATAGTCCAGAAAGGGCCCCTGAAATCAATAAGTAAAAGGCAAACAACTCAATATAAAAATGGTCAAAGGTCAAGAAATGCAATAATAATAAGAGATACAAATATCCAGCAAACGTTAAGAAACTGTCAAATTGATAATATTATATATATTGGAACTATCCTGTGTTGAAGGTGTGTGAAATAGGCAATAGACGGTCATCCGGAGTTGGAGACACTTTAATTTAATCAAATGTGTGTATTTAACCTAGACATTTTACTTCTAGTAATTTGTTATTGGGATATTCACTTATATGGTCAAAGATATAAGTAGAGGATACTCACTGTTTTTCAGTGGTGAAAATTTGAATTTAACCTAACCGGTCACCAATCATGAATTAGCTAATTAAATAACAACCAATCAATTTGACATATTTCTGTACAGTTATGAAAATATAGTGCACGTAGTTTAAAAATATTTGTATAAATTTAAGGGGCACAAGTGCAGTATTGTTAGATGGATATATTAGGTAGTGGTGAAGTCTAGGCTTTTAGTGTAACCATCACCTGACTAGTGTACATTGTACCCAGTAAGTAATTTCTCATCCCTACCACCTTCTCTTTTCTTACCCAGTCTCCCCGTCTATCATTCCACACTCTATGTCCATGCTATTCAGCTCCCACTTATAAATAAGGTCATGTGGTATTTAACTTTCTGTTTCTGAGTTGTTTCACTTAAAATAATGGCCTGCAGTTCCATCCATGTTTCTGCAAAAGACATGATTTCATTCTTTTTATGATTGAAGATACACACACACACACCATATTGTCTTCATCCAATCATCCACTGATGGACATTTACGTTTATTTAATATCTTTGCTTTTGTGAACAGTGATGCAATAAAAATATGAGGGCAGGCATCTTTTTAATATAATAATTTATTTTCCTTTGGGTATATACCCAGTAGTGAGTGGGATTGCTGGATAAAATCCTCGTTCTATTTTTAGTTATTTGAGAAATCTCCATACTGTCTTCCATGGGGGTTTTACTGATTTACATTCTTACCAACAGTGTATAAGCATTCCCTCTTCTCTGCATCTTCACCAACATCTGTTGTTTTTTGTCTTTTTAAATGATAGCCATTCTGACTGGTGTAAGATGATATCTCATGGGACTTAATTAAACTAAAAAGCTTCTACACAGCAAAATAAATAATCAACAAAGTGAACAGACAACCTGCAGAATGGGAAAAAAGTATTTGCAAACTATGCATCCAGCAGGGGAGCGATATCTTGAATTTATAAGGGACTCAAACAACTCAACAATCATAACAAAAAAACCCCAAATAACCATAACCCAAAACCAAATAACCCTATAAAAAGGGGGCAAAGGATACGAATAGTTTTTTTTCAAAAGAGTACATACAAATGGCTAACAAGCTTATAAAAAAATGCTTAACATTGCTAGGCATCAGATAAATGCAAAATAAAACCTCAATGAGACATCATTCGTTTTACATACAGTGAGACAGAAAATTTTTTTATCATGTTAAGTATAAAAATTCTATGATTCTTTTAAATAAAAGTACTGTGTATATGTGTGTGTAATACATATCTAAATGCACCAGTAAAATGTCTTCAGAAGATACAGGAAACTATTGGGAGCTGCTTTACATCAGTGATACAGTTATGAGAGGTTTCCACTCTTTTTCACTGTTTTATGTGTTTTCTTTATTTTTTAACAATGAGCATGTATTCATGGTAAACATAATTAGATTCCAGTCTTATCCTTACCACACATATAACTTGAATAGGCTCATTAAATACTAATTGAAGTGAATTTTTCTAGTGAATTTAAAATAATGTAACAGCTCAAAATATGGATGCAACTTAAATCATGATCTTAGAAATCAGTTCTGAAATTATGATCACACAGAACCATTTGTGTTCTAGGGAGCAAGCCTTCTGTCAACTCCTCCCTCCTTTTAAGAGAATTAATTTCTTATTGAGGAACTGGCCACTGCATCTAGTCCACAGTTCCACATTCTCCCTGTAATATGATACTTAATTAATCTGTAACCGAAATAGGGAAATTACAAAAACTTTTTTTCTGCCATCATGACTTGATATCTAGAAAGTAGGTGACATGTGGATATCTAGAAGGATGCACTCTAAAATGTGTAGAAAGGGACATGATTTTGTAACGAGGAGAGCCAAATTTGGATTCTGCTTTGTTAATTGCTTGATTTCTTTGCCATGCCATCATCTGTAAAATAGGATTAAATTATAGGTCATTGTGAGTGTTGAGGTATTTGGAAAGCATTATTTTTGTGGTAGAGTTTTAATATAAAAAACCTTATTCTAGCTTTAGTAGGAAGCATTAAAAAGCTAATCAAAGTTGGAAGAAATCAATTATACTTTCAAAATAACCCAAGTGAAACCAAGACAAGAAATTGTCAGATAAAAACAAGTGTCAGGTAAATGCCAGATAAACACAGAGGTTAACTTTCCTAGTGTCACCTTCGAGAAAGCTGGGATGGAGTCTATCACTTTTTTATCCCAAGTCTATGACTTTTTACTGTTCTCTGCCACTTTCAGATATATCAGGTGGTTTCTTCTTTCCAATGTTTAATCGCCCTCTGAGGTTGTGATTTGTTCATGGGATTTAGTTTGCTCTTTCACACCATTGAAGGGAGATTTTATCTTTATTGCTTTGGAGTCTGAAAAAGTGAATGTGTCTTAAAAATATAGGTCTAACTGCTTACAAAGATCAATGAGCCTTTGACTACCTTCTCTAAATATTATTCATAATAGATGATTGCATTGTCTTCTCGACTGAAATGCAAGAAATAACAATGTAAAGAAAAATTTCGGAAAATCTGCAGGATTGATTTCAAAAGTATCATTCATCACAGCACTTCAACTTGTGAGATAAGAATATAATTTTGTTTTGATCTTTTAATCTATTTATGAAGATAATTTACTTTATTAAAATAATTTTTATGGCAATCAACTAAATTTTCTACTACAAATAATTTTATCCATCACAATTGAAGACTGAAAATCCAAATGTTATAGAATGTTGCTAACTAAGCCTTAATATTACTGACTCTTGAAAAAAATGTTAGAGTTCCAATGGTTACAAGGCAGAAGGAAATTTTAGAAGATGAAGGAAGGGGATGCCCGGTTGTGGTGGCTCACGCCTATAATCTCAGCACTTTGGGAGGCCAAGACAGGATGATCGCTTGAGTCCAGGAGTTCAAGACCAGCCGGGGTAATATAGCAAGATACCATCTCTACAAAAATATAAAAACTAAAACATAGGTAGACATGGTGGTGTGCCCCTCTGGTCCCACCTACAAAGGAGGCTGAAATGGGAGGACTGCTTGAGCCCAGGAGGTTGAGACTGCAGTATGCCATGCTTGAGCCACTGCACTCCAGCCTGGGCAACAGAGTGAGACCCCATCTCAAAAATGTAAATAAATAAAGTGAAGAGGAAGAGAAAATGTCTTTAGCCTACCTTCACTAGAATTTACAAATTATGGAGCTTCAAAATTTGCTCCAGCATACTGGGATTGGGGAGCTGTCTGCTGTTTTAGTGAAGCTCCCTTGAACAAGTCATTTTGCTTGTTTGCATGTTACTTTCTTTAGCTATGAAAGTAGTTAGAGCTTCCCTACAGCTCTGTCATGCTGTCCAGGCAATTCAGTCTCCTTTATAGCTCTGTAATCCTGTAGAGAGTTTATTTCACAGGCCATTTTATGTTCACAGATGATATGAACTTTAGGGTACATTCATCCTGTGTCCTGGAAGAAGAACAAAACACAAATAATTTAAAAGAGGAGCAAGAACATAATATAATTCTGTTTTCTGTTCTCTTTACTTTTGTTCTATATAATCCTTCCTGTCCATTTTGTTTACTACCAAATCTTCCACTGCTGTTCCTACTTGAAAGTACTGAATATTGATAAGGAACTCTAACTTGTCTTCCACACTTGCATTTCCAATTGTCATCTCAACTTGATTAGAATTTAATATAACTTTTAAAATTCCTTATGACCCACTGCCAGGTAACACCATTAAATCTGTACTTCCTTTTTTGCTACTTAACTAGATTAGAATTGTATTTGATTACAGGTATTTTTTATGCCTCCTCCTTGCTCACACATTCTTCCTTTTTAGTTGCACAATTCTGTCAGTTCAATCTCCAAATTAGATTTCTTCTCATTCCTACTCCTACCGTTGTGGTCACAAGTCTATGTTGTAACAGAGTTCACTGTCCTTTTTTCTAGTCTTTCTTCCTTATAATTTGTTCTACACATTTTATTTATTTTTCTAACATACATATTTGATCATATTCTACTCCTTTTAAAAGTGATCTGTGACTTTCCATTGCAGAGAAACTAAATATAATCTCATCTCAGTCTAGACTTGTCCAGGTCTTCACTTCCTGGCCTTTTTGTTCATTCTAGCTCTCCCAGACATTCTGTATTTTATTCGTATCAGATTATTTACCATTTCTTGAATTCATACTGTTAATTACAATAAAAACAGACCACATATAACCATGGCTTAATCAATATAAAGCTTTAATTCTGTGTCACATAGCAACCTAGATAGAGATGGTCAAGGACTTACATGATAGATATTTTATGCTATTATTTAGGAACCCAGATTCTGCCATCTGAAGCATGTTGTCCCTTTCAGCATAATCAATGGTAACTTAGCACCATGTCCCCAATCCTAGCACCATGAACAAGGAAGTAAAGAAAAAGGTCACTCCCTCTGCCTTTAAAACATATCCTGGAATTTCCATGTATCACTTTCTCTCACATGTCATTGGCTACAATTTAGTAGCCTGGCCACAACTAGATGCATAAAAGGCTAGAATATGTAATCTTTATAATCATCAAATATATGCCCAGTTTATACTGCTATCACTTTGAAAAAAAGGGAAAACTAGATATTAAGGGATAACAGGAGCCTTTGTCACATTCATGATGTTGTTATTGTGATTGTTGGTGGTCTCCTCCTCTTTTCCCTCCCTCATTTCCTCCCTCTTCTCCTCTTTCTTCCCTCTTTTTCTTCTCTTTTTCTCCCTTTCTCTCTTTCTCCTCTACCTCACCTCATTCCTGCTTCTTTTCTTCTTAGCTCCCTCACTTGCCATTTTCTCTGTTGATTTGGCCTGTCATTTAGCTCTGCCTTATTGTTAAAATTCTTATTCATTGTTCAGGGCAAAGTCAAAATAATACTTTGTAAGACTTTTGAAGATATTACATGTATGAGTCCATTCTCATGCTTTTATAAGGACATGCCTGAGACTGGGTATTTATAAAGAGAAGAGGTTTAATGGACTCACAGTTGCACATGGCTGGGGAGGCCTCACAATCATGGCAGAAGTTGAAGGAGGAGCAAAGGCACATCTTACATGGTGGCAGGCAAGGGAGCTTGTGCAGGGGAACTTCTAAATAAAGTTGACACATAATTTTATATATCAACATTTAACATATACTTTTTTAATATTTGTACTCAGAATATGAGTATGCTCTAAATCTTATTTATTTTACTTTTGCATTCAAAATGTGTGTATACACTAAATGTTATTCGTATTTTGGTCTCTATAATATTTGTCTACATTGCCTTGTGTATATTAAAATTTGAAAAGGATGTATTTGGGCATCTAATATGTTTTGAGTCTTATTTTTTAAATTTTATTTTATGCTATCAGCAAACACCACCAATCAAACAAACTAAAAATAACAAGACTCAGAAATTAAGTAACTTGACTAAAATTATTTAGCTAAGAAATTGCAGAGAAATAATCTAATTTACTGAATGACAAACTTGTCACATAAGCCAGTTTGCTGAAAGACAATTTGTGGAAATTAGATTAGCTAAATTATTAAGGATTAAAAAATACTTCCTCCACATTCATGATGTTTCTTTTGCTTTGTATTTGTTAGTTTAGCTCAGTTGCATATTATCTTTGGGTATTTACATTGTTCTGGTGTTTAGTATTTTTTTTTTTTTTTTTGAAAATGTGTGTCTTTTCTGTCAAAGCAGTTTATAATATTGTCTCTTTGCCCTCCTAATACCTACTCTCCCTGCCGTCTTCCTGATTTTGCCTTCAAATCAGTTCCTGCATCAGTCAGTCTGTGGAAGACCTAGGATTTTATAGGAATCCCAAAGTTATTTTGTTCTTTCCATTATACCATGCATTTCATTGGTTATATGCTCAAAAGTTTTGATGAATTAAAACTCCTGCTACCCTCTTGCTGGGAAATATAATGTCCTCTTTATCCATGTTAGATAATGGTCCTTTAATAACTTGTTAATTTTTTAATGACCAAAATTGTCTTTAATTTTTTAATGACCAAAATTGTCTTCTATATTTTGGTCCTATCTTGGTGGCCAGTATAAGTATCAAAATTGCATGACTGAAACAGTTTCATTAGGGAACTTCATTTGTAATCTTCATAAATAAGGAGACTTAATAAACTTATTATCTAAATTTTCATATGAAAGCTTGGTGAATACACCTACTTTGCATTTTGGGGAGTCAAGCATCAGGCTACTCTTTATCATCCCTTGATCTCTTTCTGCATTCCTGTCCTTCCTAAATCATGGTAACTTTTTTTGCTGGATGGGCTCTAACTTCAAACTCAAGTCCGTAGAAGTTATTGGACCAATCTTAATAAAGAAAAATCAGGAAGAAGTTTGTTACTTTCCACCAAATCAGTTATGAACTCCTAATAAATTGTCCTGCCAATCATCTCTTAGA
>NC_045436.1:32466781-32500553 GCF_002776525.5 Piliocolobus tephrosceles | reverse complement strand
TCTAAGAGATGATTGGCAGGACAATTTATTAGGAGTTCATAACTGATTTGGTGGAAAGTAACAAACTTCTTCCTGATTTTTCTTTATTAAGATTGGCCCAATAACTTCTACCGACTTGAGTTTGAAGTTAGAGCCCATCCAGCAAAAAAAAGTTACCATGATTTGGGAAGGACAGGATGGTAAAAAGTAGCCTGATGCTTGACTCCCCAAAATGCAAAGTAGGTGTATTCACCAAGCTTTCATATGAAAATTTAGATAATAAGTTTATTAAGCCTCCTTATTTATGAAGATTACAAATGAAGTTCCGTAATGAAACTGTTTCAATACGATTCAATTAGAATCTTATCATAATTGCAATGAATTCAATAGTTTTGTCCCATGAGAAGTCAGGAAGATGAAGTTCTCTTCCCCAAGGGAGAGTCAGGATCATAGATGTTGATCTTTCTGGTGGCGATTTACACTCAAAAATCCTTGAATTGTTACAATTTATTTTTCTTTTCTACTATTTCTCTATCTTCACCTATTCTCATTTTTGAACTTTACTCTTAGTTATAAAAAATTTAAATATTATCATCTTTTTCAGTGGTAAAATATATTAATAAAGAAGATAGAAGAATCTAAATGGTCCCAAATGAAAATATGTGAATAAAGTACCATAAATTCCACCACCACTTCAGCAAATATATCATGTATTAAACTTTGAAATTGTATGCAGGTTTATGAGTTCATCATATTGATTGGGTAATGTATTGGGTTTCTTTTTTTTTTTTTTTTTTTTGAGACAGAGTCTCACTCTGTTGCCCAGGCTGGAGTGCAGTGGCCGGATCTCAGCTCACTGCAAGCTCCCGGGTTCACGCCATTCTCCTGCCTCAGCTTCCCGAGTAGCTGGGACTACAGGCGCTCGCCACCTCGCCTGGCTCATTTTTTGTATTTTTAGTAGAGACGGGGTTTCACCGTGTTAGCCAGGATGGTCTCGATCTCCTGACCTCATGATCCGCCCGTCTCGGCCTCCCAAAGTGCTGGGATTACAGGCTTGAGCCACCGCGCCTGGCTGTATTGGGTTTCTATTACTGCCATAACAAATACTACAAACAGTGATTTCTAATAATACAAATCAAATTTTTACAGTTCTAGAGGTTAGAAGTGTGAAATTAGTCTCAGTGGGCTAAAATCAAGGTGTCAGCAGGGCTGCTTTTCTTCCTGGAGTCTCTAGGGGATAATTTATTTCCTTGCCTTGTCCAACTTCTAGGGGCCACTTGCATGCCTTGGCTCATAGCCTCCTTCCATCTCCAAATCCTACAATGGCAGGCCCGGTCTTTCTTGCATTGCATCTCTCTGGTACTCTCCTTTTTTTGAATTCCTCTTGTAAGTTCTTTCACTTACAAGAACCCTTACAATTACAGTGGGGCCATCTGATTAACCCAGGATAATTGCCCCATCTCAAACTCAGCTCATTAGTAGCTTTAATTCTAACTGCAATCTTAATTCCCATTTGACATATAACCTAGCATATTCACAGGTTTTGGGAATTAGGACATGGAGGACCATTTATTCTACCCGCCACAGATGACTATAACATAAAAAAAGGAAAAGGAAATAAGAAGGTAGAAAAGAAAAAAAGGTCAATCAGGAAAGCAGGTTGCTAGTCCCATCTCTGCAGCTAGCTAGCGAGATGAACTCAGAAGAGCTATTCACTTTCTCTGCTTCACAGTTAATCATTTTAATAAATAAATAATAACAACTAACATTCACTGGGAGCCTTTAGCCATTTGTTCATAAATACACACACGCTCTTTCTCTCTCACACACACATACTATAATCTCATTTAATCCTCAAAATCCTCTACTTCTCAGATAATTAAACTCTCTGAGACACAGAGAGTTTGTGCAACATTTCCTGTTCAGTCACCAATAAATACAAGAGGCATAATTTAAGCCATGAAGAGTTGTCTAAAAGCCCAGCATCTTTTATTATTAGGTTATACTGCCTTGTTGAGATAGGATATTAATAATTTATCTTTTCATTTACCTATTAGTTAGTAATATCAATCAATAAATATTAATTGGGCACCTACTGTAAACCAGTAACTCTGGTAAGCATTGGAAATATGATGGTGAACAAGCAAAACATAGTTTCTGTCTCTGTGAATTGAAATACAGACAAGACGGAATATAAACATTTGTTCCTGTAATCTACTGTTATGTAACAAACCAGCCCCAAAATTAATAGCTTAGAACAATTATTTCATTACCTCTCATGAATCTGTAGGTTTACAGGTATCAGCTGGGCAGTTTTGCCATGTGTAAATTCAGCTGGGCTTCATGCAATGGGAAAATCTAAGCTAGTTCCTTGTCATGGCTGGCAGTTGCAGGCTGTAAGCTGCAAGCTCGCCATGTGACTTGGGCTTCTAATTGCACGATGACTGCATTCTAAGAAGTGTCCCAGGGATGAATAAGTGTTCTAAGACAGAAAGCACATGCTGCCAGTCTTCTTAAAGACTAGGCCAGGGGCTTAGGTAAGGTCACTTCTACTGCATTCTATTGTTTAAGCCTCCTTAGAGTGAGTTCATATGCAAGAGGAGAAGAAATCTATTTCAATCTTAATAGAGCTGTGACCAAGAAGCTGTAGTCAACTTGATTCTGCCACAGCCACAACATGGAAGCAAGTGGGAGACCTTTATGAGATGAAGCTGGGAGAGGAAATCAGTGGCTAAATCTAGCAAGGCCTCATAGTAATTTTAGAATCTAAAATGACAACCATAGAAAGACTTTGGATAGTTTTAAGCAACGTATTTAAGTATAATTCAGAAATAAATTATAGATAAGATCACTTTGGAGAAAAGAGTGAAATCCCAGGATAGAAATACTGGTGACTTAGATTAGAAAGGTAGGTAGGGATGAAGGGAAGACATATTTGAGAAGCCATGGTGACTGCTGCATGCAGAAGGTGACGTAACAGAAAGCAAGGATGTTTCTTCTGTCTTGGTAAGTTAGAGTGTTATGTATTGAATTAGTTCTCAGTGGAAGAGAAGAAGGTTCTTTTTTTTTTTTTTGAGACAGAGTCTCGCTCTGTCGCCCAGACTGGAAGTGCAGTGGCTCAATCTCGGCTCACTGCAAGCTCCTCCTCCCAGGTTCACGCCATTCTCCTGCCTCAGCCTCCAGAGTAGCTGGAACTACAGGCGCCCGCCACCGCACCCGGCTAATTTTTTGTATTTTTAGTAGAGACGGGGTTTCACTGTGTTAGCCAAGATGGTCTCGATCTCCTGACCTCGTGATCCACCCGCCTCGGCCTCCCAAAGTGCTGGGATTACAGGCGTGAGCCACTACGCCCGGCTAGAGGAAGGTTCTTAGGGGAAAATGATGAGTTCAGTTTTAGAGCTGTTTATTGAACTTAAGAGGCTTGTAAAACATCCAACAAAAGTTGTCTTAAAGGCAATCAAATATATGGTCTGGGATTCAGGAGTAAGATCTGGGTTGGAGATGCAGATCTGATTATTTTCTGCATTGCATAACTGAAACTATGATTGTGGATGAGAGTACCTAAAGTGAGAATGTGGTTCAGAAAGAAAAGTATGCTTAAGACAGAATTCTGAGGAAACAGACAGTTAGTGGTCAACAGAGTAGGTGAAAATCAAAGGTAACTGAGAAAGAGCATCCAGGAAAGTAGGAAAACAATGCTTAACGAGTGTGGTGTCATGGAGGGCAAGTAAAAGCAGTTTCCAGTAGGTTATGGGGACCTCTGTGGAATGCTGCTGAGAGGTCAGTTTGTTAGCTAGAGAAACAAAAGTCCTTGGAGACCTTGGAAGATGAATTTGGTAGAAAGAATTTGGTAGGCCTGTTGGAGTGAGCTAATGAATGATGGAAAGCGAGCAAATGGAGATCAGGTGTGGGCCATGGACTTATCTGGAGATGTTTGGCTATGGAGAGAAGAGAAGAGAGTAGAGAATGAGGTGTTCAGCAAGGTTGTTCTATCTTTTGAGAGACTTGAAAAAGAGAAAGAATCAGTTCAAAAATAAAGGAAATGGCCAGGTGCAGTGGCTCATGCCTATAATCCCAGAACTTTGAAGTGGGAGGATTGCTTGAGGTCAGGAGTTTGAGATGAGTCTGGGCAACAGAGTGAGACCCTGTCTCTACAAAAATATTTAAAAATTAGCTGAATGTGGTGGTGTGTGCCTGTAGGTTCAGCTACTTGAGTAGGCTCAGCTACTTGAGAGACATAGGCAGAAGGATCACTTGAGCCCAGGATTTCGAGGTTACAGTGAGCTATGATTGTTTCATTGCACTCAAACCTGGTGACAGAGTGAAAATGCACCTCAATTAAAAAAAAGAAAAAAAGAAGAAAGGAAATGTTGAGAATCTAGGAAAAAATGGATGCTAGCTTTGTGTTAAAAAAAAAATGTTGGGCTGTGCACGGTGGCTCAAGTCAGTAATCCCAGCACTTTGGGAGGCCGAGGCAGGTGAATCACGAGGTCAGGAGTTTGAGACCAGCCTGGCCAATATGGTGAAACCGTGTCTCTACTAAAAATACAGTAATTAGCCAGGCATGGTGGTGCGTGCCTATAGTCCCAGCTACTCAGGATGCTGAGGTTACAGTGAGCCGAGATCACACCACTGCACTCCAGCCTGGGCAACAGAGTGAGACTCCATCTCAAAAACAAAACAAAACAAAAAAACCTTTGAATCTTTAATGTGGGAGGGATATGAAAAGCAAAATTGCTAAACTCTGTAAGGAGTTTCTGCTAACATTTTTGTTATTAAAGACCTGTCATCCTGTTGCTGTTATTGATACTTTTCTACTTAACATTAAACATTTTGCCTGTATATTAAAATTTGAAAATATGACCATGTCTGTGACTTGGCATGTATGTGAGTGGTATGTATGTGAGTGGTTAGTTTATTGTTGTTGTTTATTTTTTTTTTTTCTTGGAACTTTTGAATTAAGAAATGGCATAGTGTATTTGTCCTTGGGAGTTTTTTGCACTATTACTTGTAAGAGTAGAGACTATCTTGGAATCAGAAATTTTTAACTTTAGGAGAACTTCTGAATTCTTCCTGACATGGCTGAGTAACAAGTTTCTGTATTTCTTTGAAATATTAGGACTTTGAAATTGAAACAATCTCAACTCTTGAATTTTTTATGTAGTGCATTTAAAGGAACTCTTTGTATGAAAAGTTGAAGTGTTGAAAGGAGAAACGATCAAAGTTTATAAGGTTTGGAAGATAATAAACAAGAACTTATCCAACAAATTTTATAATGTTATAATTAGAGGACACACACTGAATGACAAGAAAAAGAGATTTAGGGCAACCAAATGAAATATTACTTTAAATAGTCTGTTTTATATTTATGAAATATTAACTAAAGAGGTGGGGCATATAAAAATACAAACAGATCCAAGGGGATTCATGAATTAGATAGGTCTTGAATAGTTTTTGAGTTACTCAAGGTTATACTGAATGTTTGGAAAATGACTTCATATGTTTTCACAAAATTGTCCTTCCACATGACGCAGATAACAAGTTACATATGCCCAAGGGAAGCTTGGTGTTTCTAGTATGGGACTGGTGTTTTATGTTTTCATGTTCTAGAAGTTAATAGTATCAAATGTTATTGAAATAAGTAAGCTCACTGCCTAAATTAGAATCTTAGTTCTGTGGCTTACCTAAATGTGTGTCCTTGAGCAAATTATTTAATTTTGTTGTGTCTCAGAATTTTGAGAATTTTGTTTTCTCTTATAGTGAAAAATAACAGTATATACCTCAAAATATTTTAATGAAAAATATGTGTATTGACATACATAAAGAACTTGTCTTTATTGTTGCTGTTATACCAGGATACTGTATTATTGGTTCTGTCTCAATGGTGTTTTAAATATTTAAAGCAGTTTCAAATTGAGCTCCATACTTCTGTATAAATAACTAAGGAAGGGTACTACACTCCAAAAATTCATTTTCTAAAAATAGAATTTATTTTGTATTAGTTTCTTAATCCAGTAGATTCTACTTATTATTCATTTGTTTAATTTAATTTCATTCCATCTGAGTAAATTATTCAGCTTTAAATTCAGGGAATGCTTTTTTTCTTAGGATATAAGTTGTCTTTTCTTGATGATGATTTATGAAAAAAATAGAAAGTAATTCAAAACCAAGAAAGGAAGGAAATTGTGTAGAAGTCACATAAATAGGCCTTTTCTCTTTTTGAATTTAGCAAATGGTATGGGCATGGGTTGGAGAGAATTAAAAAAGTAGAAGTGTTCCACGTGAAATCCACCTACCACGTACATGCATGCATAAGCATACATAGAAATTATGTGTTATGTATATGTACACACATATACAAGTACACACATATAATATAGGCTATAGCTTAGTGGGGATAGTGGTAGTATGGGAGGTTCAATTGGGACAGTTCTTTTTTATACTCTCCTCATCCCTCCTTTAATCAATACTCTCATTCTATTTGATGCCACGTGGAAAAGAAGATGAAAAAAATGTGGAAGACATGGAAAACCATTTTTAGAACGAAGAAAGGTCAAAATTAGGTGTCCTCCTTGGAGGAAAGAGAAAGATGAAACCCAAAAACACCTGAATGACCTAACAATGGTCTAGGTAGACAGAAATGATCATGGTTGTTACTAAAGTCCTATGTTTTCCTGCTCCCCAAAAAGGTTCTGAGAAACAATCATTTAATTTGAGCGTTAGAGCTTAATAAAACTAAGAAATTATCTAGTAACATTCACTCATTTTATAAGTTAGTAAACGCACCTCTGAAAGCTTAGGTAGGTAACTTGGCCAAGATCTCAAAGGGAAATAAGAGCTGAAGTAATAGCTT
Source organism: Piliocolobus tephrosceles (assembly GCF_002776525.5). Taxonomy (NCBI): domain Eukaryota; kingdom Metazoa; phylum Chordata; class Mammalia; order Primates; family Cercopithecidae; genus Piliocolobus; species Piliocolobus tephrosceles. The sequence continues at coordinate 32,493,721 of NC_045436.1, read as the reverse complement.
AGTTCTAGACTATTGACTGGCCTGAACTGTTCATCATCATTGCCACTGCAACTTCCTAAGAGGCATGACATGAGCTTTCAGTTGATATCTTTTCTTAGCAGTAGATTATACAAGCCTAGGTGTTTCATCATTTATCAAGTATATTATCCTTTAGATGTTAAATCAAGAATTATTTGAAATTTCATTTTTGGAAGACAGTTACAGACTCCATAACTGTTTCGAAATGTAAATTTAAATGCATCTGTTAAATTTTACTTATTTTTAAATGATTTTTATTCAGTGTCTACAGCCTTTATCTGTTTAAGTATCTTTTTTACTAAGACAGAGACTGCATGATATACTTTTGAGCTTTCTTTTATGCTTATATATAAGTACCTTGAAAAGTGGGCCCATCAGTTTGTTTGTAAATGAACTCAGATTTTTCTATCTTTAATAATTCAGAATTGCTTTCTATTAATATCTGACTTTTTCCATTAACAGTGACTTCTTAAGAGGCTCTATTTAAAGTGATTTTGAGAAGATTCCCTTTATAAGTATAAACTGTTTTCATAATTAATTCAAATGATGCTCCTCAAATTTATATAACTTTTAATTTCATATGTGATATTCAGTTTTTTGAGTGAGGGTTGGAGCTTTATGTAGCAGAGGAGACTTCAAATGCTTCCATCCTTCCCCTGCCTTGTGCCTTTCCAGAAAGTTGGTGTGTATTCCATGTAATGACACCTGGAAATCCTGGCACTCTAAATTGCAGTAGGCCATTCGCTTCAAGGTATTGGCTCATGCTGAGAACATACCACCTGGCAGCCTCCACAGCTTGTGCTTTCGGGTTTCCTTTCGACAGGGAACTCAAAGTGTTCAACTTGTGTTAGAAATTGTTGAATAGTTAAAATGTGTCAGAGGTTGAGTCGTATTTCCCTTGATTATTAAAATAAATATCACCAAACAAATTGTATTTATGAGCAAACAGCTCATTATTTTATTCACATATTTAAGACTTATAAATCTTTTTGACCACTATTCTAGATCATTTTCTGTGCTCCCAGTTGATAGAAAAGTGAAATATAAAGCCTTTAACTACAACTCATACTCTGACTGGAAAGACACACAAGCGAACTGATTATAAGACTATGACACCTTATGTACACCCTTATGGTGAAGGATTACACAAAGTGTTACAGCAGTGCCAGGAACACTGGACCCAGATTGGATGTCAGGAAGGAGTTCAGAAGAGAAGCAAAGCATTAAGGTTAATCTTGGCAGAGGAGGAGGAGGAGATCGTCTGTAGTACAGTCAGTAGTTGAATGTGTGGGGAATAGAAAGACTCACAATTCAGTTGCTTTGTTAAAAAACATTGCACAGCTGATGTAAATGACAAGTTGATGGGTGCTGACGAGTTGATGGGTGCAACACACCAACATGGCACAAGTATACATATGTAACAAACCTGCATGTTATGCACATGTACCCTAGAACTTAAAGCATAATAATAATAAAATAAAATAAAATAAAATAAAATAAAATAAAAACATTGCACATTAGTGGAACTACAATTTGTTTTTCTTTTGCATTGTACATTTTTAATTAGCCATTTATTTCTATGAGCTTTTTAAAAATCTTTCAATATTAAGCAAAGTTCAGAAAAGGAAATGTTTGATTCATTTGGATGAGAACTAACCATATTAAAATATAGATCATTACTGGTTAATACTAGTAGCTTATTGAAAGTAGAAAAACTCATGCACAGACTTAAAGCACTTTTTCTATTTTCTTACTCAACAACAATCAACACGGATATCTTCTATGACCCTATGCATGTGGGGTTTCCCCACACACCAAGCAAGCAGTAATTTCTGTCGCAGACACCAGCTAGGTGTCCTCTAATTTAATTCTGACATAGTCTACCTTCAGATAGCATCATATCCCAGTGGTTGAAGGGTCAGTCCCCAAGAATGTTCCCCTGCCTGCTGCTGCCTTCACATGCTAACCACAAGCCACAGGTTGTTTTAGCTGTGCTCGGGAGGTTAAAAATCAAGGTTCCCATGATACTCCTTTTGCACTTGATTAATTTGCTTAAGCAGCTCACAGAACTCAGGGAAACACTTAAACATTTACAGGTTTATTATAAAGGATATTACATAGGATAAAGATGAAGAGACACATAGGGTGAAGTATGGGAGGCTGCTCCACCCTCCAGAAACCTCCACATATTCCACTATCTAGAAGTTCTCCAAACTTTGTCCTTTTGAATTTTTATGGAGGCTTCATTACATTGGCATGATTGATTAAACAATTGGTCATTGGTGATCGACTTAGCCTTCAGCCTCTCTACCCTCCCTGGAGGTTGTGGGTGGAGCTAAAAGCACCAACCCTCTATAAGCCTTGTTTTTTCAGGCAATCAGCCTCTGTCCTGAAGCTACCTTGGGTTGCCAGCCATCTGTTAACTCATTTGCCTGCAGAAAGACATCACTTTGAAGTTTCTAAGGATTTTTAGGAGTTGTTTGTCAAGAAACAGGGTTGAAGACCATATATATATTTCACAATATCATACTTTCTGTGCCTTATTCCTGCAAAGAATGCCTTTTAGAACTGGAAAAAAAGGACTTTTAGAGAACGTAATTTTTCTACTTTTTTCTACAAAGTAAACACCCATAAATTAAGAAAAATTCAATAAACTCTGATAACATTGTAGATCAAACAGCTGTGAGTTGTTTGTTTTTTAAAAATAGCTTTTTGTTATTTTCAATGTATTTGGATTATCTTGGATGTCCGAGCAGCCCTATGAAGTAACTAATGTTATTTGCACATAAATAATCAGCATGGTACAGGGAGGGCAAATGACTGACCACAATCAAATAGCAGGACTTCTCATTTCCAGACTGGTCTGTAAGGACCTTAGAATTTGCCACTCCATTAAACCAAAGTAAAATCTGAACAGACAAAAATCAACACCTTTTCTTGGTCTAACATAGATGTGAAGTCACAGGGTAATTTGTCACCCTGAAAACTAGAGAAACACACAGGCAGATATATCAGAGAATCCCAACCTACTGGAGCAGAAACCCATAAGGAAAAACCTCCACAGGAAGAAGTAGGAAAAGCTGGACTGTAATTGAAAAATTGTTGCAGGCTCAATGTGGATAAATCTTTGAGTTAAAAACTCCAGGGAGACCCAGTCATTGCTCACTCCCTTCATCACTTTAATGTGTTTCACCTCCTAGAGTTCTACCAGATTCTCACAGTGAATATCAGAGAAAAATCCTCTTGTGTTTCTGGTGGGGAGAGGGGAAAATGGCTATTTAAAAAATACACCAGAGCATTCTGTTCGTCTTAACGAAAGCCTGCCCTCAAGAGAAATTATTTCACCAAAGCCTATTCTTTTGGGGTTTTCTCAGTGCCTAACTGACGTAGAGAAGGGTAAATACTCAACACTGGCCTCTGCCAAACATCCTATCTCATTTAAGGTCAGGGAAAATAATGGAAAGGCACATGTGAAGTTCATAACTCATGGGAATAGGCTCACTAAAAGATGGAGACCTAATCGTAGGGTTATAGAACGCTTTCCTTTTCCCCACATCTTACCACCATATCACTGAAAGTCTGTAGTAAGCCCTTCATATTCAAGGGTTCCACATCCGTGGATTCAACCAACCACAGATCAAAAACATTTGACAAATAAAAAAGAGAGAAACTAATAATACAACAATAAAAAGATACAAATAAAAACACATTATGAGAAATATTTACATAGCATTTATATTATATTAGGTATTATAAGTAACCTAGAGATTATTTGAAGTATATAGGAGGATGTGTACAGATTATTTGCAAATATTACACCATTTTATATAGGGCCCTAGAGCATCCACATATTTTGGTATCTGCTTGGGGTCATGGAATCAATTCCCTGCAGGCACCAGTGGAGAACTATATTTACAGTGGTTCCTTTTACCCAGTATGTCATGTCCAGAAAAATACGAGGGATACTAAAGGCAAAAAACAAACAGCTGGAGCAGACAGAATAAGCATCAGAACCAGAGTCAGATATGGAAAGAATATTGGAATTATTGGATGATGAACTTAAAACATCCATGATTAGGGCTTCAATGGCAAAAGTAAACAGTATGCAGTTATAGATGTATAATGTAAGTTTAGATAGAAATTCTAAGAAAGAATAGAAAAGAGATAATAGAGATCAAAAACACCATAAGAGAAATAAAGAATACCTTGAAAGACTTGTTAGTAGACAGAATGGCTGAGGAAAGAATATCTGAACTTGAGGTTATATCAACAGACACTTTCAAAACTGAAAAACAAAGAGAAAAAAAGACAGAAAAAGTAGAACAGAATAGCCAAGAACTATGGGACAATTACAAAAAGTGTAGCATACATACACATAATGGGAATACCACAAGGAAAATAAAGAACAGAACTAATAATGACTGAGAATTTCAACAGTTAATGTCAGACATTAGACTACACATCCAGAAATCTCAAAGAACAGCACACAGAATAAATGCTGTAAAACCCCATACTTATCTACATATTCAAACTGCAGATAATCAGAGATAAGTGAAAAATATGAAAATAAACATACATGGGAAAAATATCTCACCTGTAGAAGAGCAAATAAAAGAATTATATCTGACTTGCCTTCAGAAACCATGTACACAGGAGGAGAGTGGAGTAAAATATTTGAAGTGTTGAGAGAAACAAAACCACTAGCGTAGATTTATATATTCTGTCAAATTATCATTTAATAGTGAAGAAGAAATACATATTTTCCCAGACAAACAAAACCTGAGGGAATTTTTTTGCCAGTAGACCTACCTTGCAAGAAATGCTAAAGAAGTTCTTCCTCAAGGAGGAAAATTATATGCAGGAACAACTGAATATTCAAAAACAAAAAAAGAACCTATGACACATATCTTATGCCTTTTATACAAATTAACTCAAAAGGGAGCATAGGACAAAATGTAAAGCACAAAACTATAAATTCATAGACAGTAACATATCAGAAAATCTACATGGCTTTGGGCATGCTGATTACTTTTAGGATAGAACACCTAAGGCACGATCTATGAAAGAAACACTTGCTAAGCTGGATTTCATTAAAATTATCTTCTGCTCTGTGAAATACAGTCAGGAGAATGAGAGGACAAATCACAGAATGTGAGAAAATATTTTTATAAAAGACATATCTAATAAAGGCTTTTATCTAAAATATGCAAGGAACTCATAAAAGTCAACAATAACGAAATGAATAACCTGAATAAAACAATAGACAAAAGACTTGACCAGACATCTCACTGAAGAAGATATACTGAAGATATACTGCAAAGACTTTCCACATCATATTTCCACAATGAGATACCACTGCATGCTTATTAGGATGTCCAATATCCAGAACACTGATGACACCAAACGCTTGTGAGGATATGATGCAATAGAAACTCCCATTTATTGTTGGTGGTAGTGCAAAATGGTACAATTTGGAAAACAGTTTGGCAGTTTCTTGCATAACTAAACATATTTTTATCATATGATCCAGCAATCATGCTCCTTGATATTTATCTAAATGATTTGAAAATATGTCCATACAAAAACCTGTACCTGGGTATTTATAGAAGTTTTATTCATAATTACCAAAACTTGGAAACAACCAAGATGTCCTTCAGTAGGTAAATGGATACTGTCGTACATCCAGACAATGGAATATTATTCATCACTAAAAAGAACTATCAAGCCATGAAAAGACATGGAGGAAACTTTATTGTATATTACTAAGTGAAAAAAAACAATTTGAAAAGGCTGTGTTCTGTGTGATTCCAATTACGTGACATTCTGGAAAAGGAAAAACTAGGAAGACAGTAGAAAAATCAGTGATTGTCAGAGGCTGAGGGAGGGAAGTGTGAAAAGGCAAAGTACAGAGAATTTTTGGGGAAGTTGGGTGATATTATGTTTCAGTGTAGGTTCATTAATTGTAACAAATGTAATACTACTATGGTATGGGATGTCAGGACAGTAAAGAACTCATAATATGGGGGACAGTAAAGAACTCATAATATGCATAGTATTGTAAGCAATTTATTGATGAGTGCCTGTATTTTTTCACTATTTATACATAAGATAATTGAAATTTACCCAGGTAGTTAAGGTTAGATTTTTAATCCAATGTTTATTCATCTTAACACTTTTCTTTTATAACATAATTATCAATGTATTTAGAAATACATTTAGAAATAGAATAGTGATATCCCTAGAAGTCATCTGATGCCTTGTATTATCATTGTCATTTTGTTTGTTATTGGAATAATCTTTTCTATTATTAAAAAGTATGAGTCGGCTGGGCGTGGTGGTTCACCCAATCTCAGCACTTTCGGAGGCCAAGGCAGGTGGATCACCTGAGGTCAGGAGTTCAAGACCAGCCTGACCAATATGGTGAAACCTCCTCTCTACTAAAAATACAAAAATTAGCCAGGCATGGTGGTGTGCACCTGTAGCCCCACGTACTGGGGAGGCTGAGACAGAAGAATTACTTGCACCTGGGAGGCAGAGGTTGCCATGAGCCAAGATGGCACCACTGCACTCCAGCCTAGGTGACAGAGCAAGACTTTGGCTCAAACAAACAAAAACAAAAACAAGTATGACTCACATAAATATGTACAATATTTGTCTTGTTATTTGGCTAAAGATAAAACCATACTTATAAGTAGCAAAATATTTGGAAGATGAATACTCTTATTAATGAAATGTCAAGGAACTATGATGCTTGAGAGCTGAAAAGTCACAGGAAAAGTGAGCTTGTTGAAATCCCGTAGAATGAAAATAGAACAAGCAAATAGGGAGTTAGTGCCCAGTGCAGCAATCATCGGGTGGATTCCTGAGTGCCTTGGAAGATCTTAGACCATAAGTCATAGTGATAGGAAAGAGGTAGTTGTATTAATTGTATATTACTGCACATACTCTTTTTTCCTAAAACTTTATGGCTTTAAACAGCTATTTTATTTCTCATGATTGTGTGGTAGGTTGTGAGTTTTTCCAACTAGTGTTTCTTGAGTTCACTTAGGGGTCTGCATTCTGTTAGTGAATCAGCTGGGAGCTGGGATGGCTGGGTCTCTCTCATGTGTGCGTGCAAGTGTGTGTGTTTCCCAAGAAGGCTAGACTGAACTTCACACACAGTCTTAGAACAGTGTTCTAAGTAAGGAAGCCCCAGTGCACAAGTGGTTATCATTCCTCTGCTTGTATTACATTTGCTTATGTCCTATTGTTCAGATTAAGTCACATGGCCATAACCTGAATTAAGGAGGGAATTGCATGCAGGCATAAATAACAGGAGTCATGACTTATTCTGAGCTATTTAGTAACAGTCTATTGTGTTGGCCCTGATGATTCAGGTAAAGATACACATATTACACACACTCCACCCCCGCTGCCAACACTCTTAAAAGCTCATTCAATCAACAATCGCAAAGTCCATGATCTTGTCATGGACTGCATGCAGACAAAGCTTTATGGGTAAAGCTCCTCCTTATCCAGAGAATTGTGAAATAAAAAATAACATAGTTTTTCCCTGCTCCCTTATGTACAATACCCAATGTAAATAGGTGAAAAGCACAGAATAACCTCAATAATTCAATTCAATAATTTAATAACAGAAACAGGAGGGACATAGAATTCGCGGGTCCACAGCACGACTGAAATCTATCCATTGTATGCTCTAGAGTTAGAGAATGTTCATTAATTGCTATTACTAATTACTAACATATCATACCTCCTAGAAGTTTCCCTAATTCATTGCTCTCTGCTCCACTTGGTCCTGCTTTTTGGGTACTTGGATCTGGCATTTCTTTTTAATAAGAGCTGGTCCATATTTTCAGTGAGTAGCTTTCTCAGCCTTTTCATTTCCCATAAAAAAAAATCATTTTGAACTATTTGTATACATTTTAGTTATAGCAGATTTAACTCCCCTAAAACTTTTGTAAACTTTTCACGGTTTTATTTGGGGCTCATTCCCGGTTCCCAAAGCCACATCCAAAACTTTTTCAAGAGAATCTTTTGCTTTCTCAGAAGTTCTCTGTGACAATGCCCTTAATATTTTGTAAATATTATTTTGTAATATATTTTGTAACCCCCCCGTTTTTGTTGTCTAATTGTGTGAGTCTCCTCAGGCAAAGTCTCACATCTTCCCAAGGTCTTAACAAAGGGTTTTGTAGAAACACCTTTGATTCAGTCTTTACCCTGAAGCCATTTCTTAACTGCGCCAGGTGGAGATACTGAAAATGTGAGACACTAAATCTTCCAAAGCAGCATGTCCTAGCTTTTTTATGTATCCTCTAAATTCTACTTGCAAATTGAACCGGTCTCTCTCTTTAGCTCTTTCCTTCTTGTACCTTCTTTCTTGTACCTTCTCATAAGCAACTAAAAAATACAAACTGACACTTTAGCATTGTCTCAAAATGTTCTCAGCCAGATTCACAAGTTCACTAAGTACATTTCCAATCTTCCAGTTTGTTACAGGTGACAGTTATGCCAGTGTTTTCACTAACACAACACATGAGCTTCCATTTTTGCTGTGTCTAATAGCAGTTTTCTACTGCCATTTGGCTTCTGTTAACTGTTTGTTTGCCACTCTTCTAAACTTGATTAATAGTCTCTGTGATGATTTTTTATCCTCTGTCCATTGTTGGGTCCCAAAGTCAGTGCCAAATGGTTAGAACAGCCAGTCACATGGCCAAACCCAGAGCCAATGCAGAAGGCAAGTAGGCAAGAATGTGGGTATTGGGAGGAGTTATTTATTATGGGACATAAGTGGAACAATCTACCATATGACCTATGTCAACAGATACCCTTTCCATTAAGTAGTAAGAAGTAGGAGTCTTAAAAGAAGATTCTAAAAAAGGAAAGTCTTTAGAAGTCAGGTAGTTTTGAGGAATTATAAAGATTGGGCAATACGAATTTGGGAAAAGTTTAAGAGTGAAGAAAAGAGTGTGGAGGATTGTTGACATGGATTTTGGAAGACCTAGTAGAAGGATGATATGGGGTTAAGAGGAATAAGGATGAGGCAGAGGGAGACAAAAATAGGTTTCAGGGGTTTGCGCTTTGGATCAAGGAGGGATGAGAAAGAGATAGCTTTATCCTGTGCCAGTTTGGTAGCACTAATTTTGTTTTGGGTAGGTTTTGCTTCAGCCAGAAAATATATTGGTGAAAATTTATGAAAATCCCAACAAGATAATACAATTACCATCCCTCCATATGCCTGTGTAGGAACATCGCTCAGGTTATTTCTGGCAATGTTTACCAATCACTATCATTGGCCTGAGCCCAGAAAATATGTATGAACTGACATCCAAGAGAATGCACTGATTTCACAAAAATATAATAAAACAAACTGGGTCACCTACTTTATTCACTGACATAGAGTTTGCCTAGATACATTTAAGATGTTCTTTTTGCAACCTCAAATATATGTCAGGGAAATATAGTGGAAAAATCAGTGTTTTAAAACGGTTAGATTTTGTTTTTGAAATGTGAGGTTTTAGACTATTGAAATATCTACCTCTAGACTTGATATTTTTTCAAATATAAATGCTTTTCTAAACTTTCCTATTACTTTTTTTTCATATGTAAAAGCTTTTCCATATATAAACTCTTCCAGAATCTCCCTCAAGTTACACTGTAAGAGCCTCTCAAAGGGAATGCTGTGTTGATTTAATTTTGTTTCTGTATTATTAATATAGTGACCTCAGTTAGCAAAATAAAGTTTGAGATTGTCAGACTTTGCAGACCAGTGCAAAGTCATGTCTGAGAGAGGAGGTAGTATTCTATCTTTCCAGAAAAGGCATATCTCCTAGCTGAATAATCCGAGGCTGAAAATATTAGATCTGTAATGAATGTGAGGAAGACCCACAAAGGAAATTACCATAATTAATGTGATATTTCTAAATATTAAATTATTTATAATGTAGGAATTATAAATATATTAATGCTTACTTAGCTTAATTAAATTAAATAACCCTTAATGAGCAAAAACAATTTCTTCAGTGCAAAAATTCATCTGAATCACTGGCCTTATATAAGCAGTGGATATATGTATTACATCTTTGTCAGCTTGGATGTGGAAATAAACCTTTTAGTGGCTTTATTTCTATTTATCATACTTTAATATTTGCAATTCTGTAATCCGATTATCCTTTGCATTTTTTACTTTTAACCTTTGGTTTTAACAGTTGTTAGAAATTAATGTCCTTCCTTAAGTAACTTAAGACATTCACTAGTAATCTTTAGAGAAAATCAGCTAAATATTCATTGGTAAAATAGAGATAAGATTTATTTTATTACCTTGTGATTATGCTATAAGATGAAAGAGATATTAGATATGATGTCTTTTCCAAAGGTAATGGTTTAGAGTTGTAATAAATGACTAGTTAATGACCTGCTTTTTGAGATTAATATCTAGGCTAGGATAATGTTAGAGAGGTTTTTAATATTGCAGCATTAATATAATAAATTCATATTTAGTAGAAAACAGATATCTGAAGAGAAGTAGATCTCAGGTTTCTGTAACACAATAGCACTTTGACATTTATTGTTTCAACTGTTTGTAAGTGGAGTGACCCAGAAGAAACTTAATGAGATGCAATTTATAATTCTTCTGAAGCCCAAGTTTGAAATAAGTTGATGTTGTGTGAGAGGGGAACTGGGTCAGCTAGTGGACTAATTAAGTAGTCAGCATTTATTTCTTAACACAGCTTGGTTGTTACTTTATTGAGAACTTAAAAAAAAAGCTAATTAGGACACTGCAAGTGGCATTAAACTTTCCATGCTTAGACTTTTGTGGACTTACATTGGATGTGCTGTATTTTCTGTTCTTCATCTGATCCTTAATGACTTTAATCAGGTTTTCATATGCCCTGTTCTCCGAAGCATCCATTATTCATTCAAATCATTTTATTAACTATGTCAGACCTACACACAGTTATACAGCATATTAAAGCAAACATCCTGATAATGCGGCACCCAGTTCGAGACATAAAACATTACCAATGCGGGTGAGATGTCTTGAGTTCCTTCCACTATTGTATGCCCTCCGTGTAACTCATATCTCATATTTGATGTATATCGTTTCTATAAATTCCACTATATTTTCACTCCTCATATGGTTTACTCTAGAAAGAGTATATAGTTTTTCAAATTTATGCAAGCAGATTGTCTATCTTCTGTAACTTGGTTTTCCCTTACTCAAAGATATGTCCTTAAAATTCTTCAGCACTTAATATTTGTAGTTCTACATCATTATTTTCACTACCGAATATTCTTTCTTTATCCACTCCAGTGCCTGGTAGTTTGTTAATGGGTGTTTTGGTAGTACAAGCAATGCGGCTATGAATATTCTTTTAAATATCTCCTTGCATACATTTCTAAGTGTTTCAGAGCACAGGCCTGAGAAAGAAATTATTGCTGGCGTGTACTTCTTTAAGTCTACAGGATTTTGCCCAGCTGTTCTTCAAAACGGTTCAATGAATTCACATACCTACTATCAGTATATGACATCTTGTTTTTATATGTTATTAATTCTTGGTATCATTAGACTTTTCACTTTGCCTATTTGTGGATATGGCAGGGTACCTCAGTTGGTCTTAATGAGCAGTTCCCTGATTTATAGTGTAGATGAGCATCTTCTAATGTTTCAATTAAGCCTTCTGAGTCCCTTTTAAATGCAATGTCTCATGTTATTCTTAATTTTATATTGGGTTGTCTGTCTTTTACATACTGATTCATAGTTCTTTAGATAACCACAATTCTAACTCATTTTCACTTATATTGGATACAGATATCTCAATTAATGTTGTGGTTTGCCTTTATATTTTCTTTATAGTATATTGTTATAAAAACTTTGAGTAGAGGAATTTATAAATTTTTTTATAGTTTCTACTTCTTGTGTCTTGCTTACACTACCTTTTCCTATATTAAATTTTCAATGATATTGGCTTATATTTTCCTCCATTTTAAAAAATTTTATTTTTAGATTTAGTTTTTAGCCTACCTATAATATTTGTGTGTGTGTGTGTGTGTGTGTGTGTGTGTGTGTGTGTAAGGCTGAGATTCAACTTGCCTTTTTCCTTATGGTTACCAAATTTCCTCAGAAGCTTCTAACTGAAGAGTCTATTTCCCTCCACTTTGCTACAATGCTACCTCTATTTCAAACATTTTCTATATGGGGATTTGCTTCTAAGCTCTGTGTACTGTATTGGTTTAATAGTTGAAAGTGTCTGCTATTCTCGGTCTCTTGTTTTTTTATAAAAGTTCATTTCACTATTTGTTGTAATAATAATTACTACTAATAACAGTGACTACAATTTATAGATCACTTATTGTTCCAGCTATGTATTAATTCATAGGTGAGCATGTCTACATTTATATTTGAGGAGAGTAAAGAGTAGAGGATTAAGTAACTTTTTAAATATACACAACTAGTAACTGATATAATAATAAGGATTTAAACCTATGTCCACCTGACTCTTGCATGCATTATTATTTTAATGATACTTCTGAAATTAAAACAAGAGTAACTGAGCTATATTAAACTGTTTCTATGTATCAACTTCTTTAAAAATTATTTTCAAGAATCACTTCCTTTAATCCATACAGATAATATACCGTATAGAATCTATTATGTAGAAACTATCATTATCTCATTTCTACAGATGAAAATAATTATGTAATGTGCCCAAAGTCATATAGCTATTATTCCCAGTAATACTTGTTTTTATTGTATATTTTTATGGTGCACAATATGATTTTTGGAAATACACAATTTTTCACATATGCTTGCAAGTCACATGAAAATGTCGATTCAAATTTTTATTGGATATTCTTTTTCTGTGATCTTGGACAAGTTGTTTAGATACTCTTATTTCCTCAGCAATTAGTTCTCAAACTAGTAACAAATTATGACACTTACATAACTTTTTTTTTTTTTTTTTTTTGGAGAGTTAAAACAGTGTTATGCCCAAAGTTAGGGCTTAATAAGAGCTAGCTTTTACTATACATTCTTTTACAGAGGACTTGGGATCTTTATAATATCATCTTTCTATCCATGAAGATAGTAAAACTGTTTATTTATTTGTCTTTCATAATATCTTCCAATAAAGTTTGTGATTTTCTATGTGTAACTGATGTTAGATTTTATTCTTAGGTGCAACCATTTCTATTCGTTTAGTGGTTGCATTTAGTATTTTAACAGGCATTTTTACTTCAGCAAACAAATCAGTATGATTATAGGTTACAATTTATTTTCTCCTTATTTTGTAGATATTACTCTACTGTCTTCCAGTTTCCTTTGTTGCAGTCAACACATCTACTGTCATTATAATTCAAATTCCTTTATAGCTGTTCTTTCTTTTCTATTTGATTACTCTCATATTCGTCTATTTTCCTTGATAAACAGTATCTGAAATAGGCTTTGTGAAAGTCGATTTATTGAGTTGTGTTTTCTAAAATATAAAATATTTGTCTTGATCAATTCTAGAAAAATTTCAGCCTTCTCTTTCAATTACTCTCTCCTATTCTCTATTCTCTCTGGAAACAACTCCAACCAGTTGTCTCATGTTATCTATCTGTTTGCTTGCTTTGATGATTCCCAGTAAAACATCTATTTTAATAATTATTTACCAGGATGATCTCATATAATGCTTAAATCAATCCATTGGGTTTCTATGTTTAATAGTTATATTTATTATTTTGGAGATTATTTTTCTTTCAAATTTAACTGTGAATATTTTATAGTTTCTTACTACATGCTCATATGTTCAATATCTTATTTACTCCTTAAAGACTTAAAGTATTTTTCATTGTGCATCTGAAATGTAATATTGCCGTTTTTTATTTCTGTTGATCTCTGTCTCCTTATTGTGTGTGTGGCAGTGTGTGTGAACGTATTGTTTTTTTCTTTCTAAAAAGTTTTGAGCTTATAGTTGGGTTCCATTAATCTGTTGGAATCCCAGGGGTCCTGGTCGGAGGGTACATTTTGGTTTAGGGAGCGTACGTGTTTATTTGCTTTTGCTTAGTGATTAGAGTTCAATTCAAAATTGCTTTCAATTAATTTCCAGAGTGGAGGTTTTCCAATATGTAAATTGAAACTGAACAATGGTGGGTTTTGTGGCCTAAGGTTATGAGTTCCAGTAGGTGACTTTTTTTCCACTCAGAGCCAAGTCGAGTAAGAGATTTTTTTTATTTCATATCCTTGCCAGCCGACCACGTTTTGACAATTCTGGCCTATGTTCTCACACTGGGGAATATCCAAAATCTCTTTTCCCCAATGAGCCATTAAAATTCAAGGTACTAGGTAAAGCTGAAAATTGTCATGAAGACAGTCTTCAATGTCCTAACATTTCTGTTTTCCCACAATTATCTTGGGTGTTTTTCTTGTGATCTCAGTCTTGCATATATAATATTGTATTAAGGAAAAAAGAAGAGTTTTAGGGACATTGAGCCAGTCAGATTGCTCACATAGAAAGTCAATCCAGTGTGCTGTAAAACTACTGAGAAAAATCCTAATAAAGTATTATACGTTTTTAGGACCCCTGTTTGGGAATACTAAAAAACAAATATTTTCAGGTGTCTCAAAGTATTATTTTTTTAAATTTTAGTATAAGCAGAATCACAAATTCTTGTACTAATAAACTTGAATGCTGTTAGATGGTGCAAGGAGTCTCCAATAATTGAATCTCTAAATTGAAATGAATCTTTGACATCACCTGGTCTCAGCAGCAAAGCACCAATATCAACAAAACAACAGCCAAAACCAAAACCAGTTTACATTTTTTAGGTACTTACCCTGTATCAGACACTCTATTTCCTCCTTTATTTTTTCTCTTTTAATCTAATTCTGTCTTTAGCTTTATTTTTTAAGGTCTTGGGTTACTTGATCTTCATTGGAACGTCACTGTGGCAGTGTGCCTCAGCATTTTATAACCAAGGCCGCTGAGTCCTGAAAATGTTAAGTCAATTATCTAAGGCTGTAGTGAATAGTATATGGTCCACCTCCAATCCTGGACTTTATTTATTTATTTACCACAACACACATTTCCTTCACAAATATCAAAATTATCTTGTGTATACTTTATATATTTTATATAATCTCTTTCAAAATTGAGGGAAGTTGGGCTATTTAAAAAGAACTACAGAAGATTAAACTATTAGAAACAGGCAAATATCCTCTGTAGTTTGTATTCAGATAGGTGGTTATGTCTGCCAATGATAATGGTGAGATTAGGGACATTGTGGTATATTTCTATATTCAGTAGTTTTACATAAAGCCTTATGTTTCTTTATTCCATGTAATTTCTGGATGTTTTGAGGAAGTAAATATTTAAAATTTTTGATTATATATTTGGGGTGTGTTATAGTGATAACAGGAAGAAACATTGAGCAGAAAGAAAATTGAGTCTTGCTTATTTTGGGGTGAAATATTAAAAAATCATTTGTTCTCTTTTAAAACTGTATTTGTTTTTAGCATTAATCTTCCTCTGCAACTTTATTGCTGACCCAGGTATGAAGTGGCAGAAAGTACATTGGAGCTCTGCTGTGACCAATGCTGAGAAGGCAGCAAAGATTTGATTTGCAATCTAACTGGTTTGGTTTTAAGTGTTCAAAAAAATGTTGTGAAGGGAAAAGGTCTACCTGAACAGGGGTTCTTTTTCAAAAAACTAATTTCAATATGTCCCTTAAAATTTTCCAGAATAATGTGGACATAAACACATAAGGACTTATATAATTAAAAAATGGTTTTTGTTTAGTACCTGAGCATTGCTGAAAGTAACGCAAGTATATATGAGTGTGTCAGTGCCCCCGAATTTTACATTTATGAAATTTAAAAAGCATGTTGCAATTGTCTAGAGTATCAAAATTATAAGACTTTGTGAATATTTGATGTAAATATGGTGATTACATTAGCCAGGTTCTTGCTATGTCCCATTTTATTTTGTAGTGGGTGTAGAAATATAGATGAGAAGATAATATACAGGTAAAATTGAGGATTCTTAAAAAGTCCTGGATGCATCATGAAAGGCGTATATCAATACTTATCTTCATTTAACTTGTTACTTAGAATTGTTTTCTTATGACTTGTTATGGGAAAAGGTATAGCAAAGACTAAATTTATAAATTGTAAATATCTATTAATAAAATTTCTAGGTGGATTATTTATCTTATTTGGATGCGTATCATACAGTAGCATGCAAGCATACAGAAACACACACACACACAACACTCTACAGGTTTGTATATTAAAAATAAGAGAAAAAAATTTTAAATAAAAAGCTAGAGAGATTATTTTTCTGTAATGCCTTTTTGACTTAGAAAATCTATCACTACTTTGGAATTTATTTTTATTTTCTATTGAAATGTATTTTCAGGTTTTCTTGTGACATTTTCTAGCTACTTCTAGACTGCCTGGGTTCAAATTTCAGTTCTACTGTCACTATCTGTGTTAACTTGGGAAACTTACCTGTCTGTATATTGCTTATTGGGAGCATTAAATGACTTTAGAGATGTAAGCCCTTACGTAGTACCTGGCACATAATTTTATATGTAAGTCTTAGTTATTACTTAAAAGAATAATGGTTATAGAAATTAGATATACTCTCCTTTTCCCAAGGCATTTTTAAAAATTTCCTTCAATTAAATGGTAGATTTTGGTCATGCAATTATACACCAATTATACATAATACGTCATACTAACTTACTTTAGGGGAAATATTATTTTATGAAAGTACTGTATAATTTGGCAAAATCCTATCAAATCAGTATACGGTTACATTTGGTCCAATGCTGTTTAATATGTTTTGAGAGCGTGAGATGTGTTGAGTAAAAGAAAGGTATGCTTATACATATACAAATGTAGCTTTCTCTCTTCCTCATTAATATTCATGTTGCCTTGGACGTTCTACAAGATTCACATTCGTAAAACTCCATTCTTGTCTGGTTACATTGCTGCTTTTCCTTTTTTTTTTTTTTTTTTTTTTTTTTTTTCTTTTTTACCAGATAACCCTAGAAGGAACTATTTCACAAAATAGCTTAGCAATTTCATCCATATATAGATCCAGCAGGCATATTTTAGTTTTCCTAACTTTGGTGCTGACTGACTTTATATTATTCACATTGATAAAAAGATGCATTGTCATCCTTATTGAAGTACGACATATGCTTTAACTTTGTTCTTAAAAGTTTGAAATCAGAACATATGCTTTGATTCATTGAGAAAATTTTTTAGACGCTCTGGTTCTCCCCAATTTGTTTGTTTTACGACATCATCTCTTAAGGATTTGGCAACTACCCAGTGGCTCTGAGAAAGCCAAGCAACCAGCCTGGGTAGTTCACATTTCAATATTGATTTTTGCTCCTGCTTTATTTTCACCAGTCATATTTAATTTAGACACCTTAAAATGGACAAATCTGCGATATACTCTGTGATTTATATACAAAAGTGCATGTGTTCTCCAGAACAAGACGTTCATTCATTTAGCTATCTTCAAAATGATGGCTTTAACTGAATTCATATGTGCCTATTTTCCGTGATCACATGCAGCTGAAATAACTTATGGTGAAGCACATTATTAATATTTTCCCTTGAAATTAGCTATCATCTACTCATTCCAATTTTCTCCAGGTTTTTCTGTCATAGAAATTAAATAGCTATTAGAATTCTAATTTTCACGGAGCTTCATGCTCTCTTTCCCGAATGCCTCCTTTTCAGCTGTTCATTTCCTGCCCTCTTCCTTTCTCCCTCTCAATAGTTTAGCTCCATCTTCTGGCCTTTACTAATGAATAATTGTTGCTTTGCTATTTTTTTCTTTCCCTTGTTACAGTTATGGTGGTATATTCAGAATAGGCTATGAATAATTATAGAAAAAAATAGAAAATAACTAAATACTGATGTTACATAACTTGCAATATATTTTCTCCTACTTTTATATTGTCTGAGGACCACAGAGTGAAACAGAGAATTTGAAGAATTATTCACATAACCTATGGGCTTTTTAAAAGCCCATCTATTATTGAAAAGGAAGAATTATGAGCTGCATAAAACAGTTTAATTGTATACATTGATCAAATGCATCAGATAATTTTTTAAATTCTCAATTTTAATTGCACAGATAACATATTAATTGCACAGATCCCATATTAATGGTGTACTTTGTAGCTTATTATTTTTATTAGAAGTACAGTAGAAATACAAAGCTAAGGAGAAATAATTTCACAAAATGGAAAGTTCCAAAAGTGAGTAGAGTAAAATTCTTACAAAAATAATTGCTTTCTCACTTAGAAGAATCCAAAAGAATCAACCCAAAAGGTTATGGAACTGATAAGAGGGTTCAGTAAGATCACTAGATATAAAATTATGATTTGAAAGTCAATAGTACTATCAACATCTAAAATAGAAAATACAAAGAAAAATTATCTGCCAGTAATGTAAGAAAGATACAAAATATGTAGGGATAAATCTAATAAAATGTGTGATAAGGTATGAACAAATGTGTGAAACTACTGAGAATCATAAAACAGTTCTTAGTCAATAGTGATATTGGCTATAATGTGGTAAATATTAATCTCTGCCAATTAGTTTGTATATCCATCTCATCCTAAGTAAAATCCTAAAGAAAAAATGCAAAACAATAGTTACAAAACAACAGGTACAAAAGTTTTGCAAAAGGACACTGACAACAATAGTTATTTCCAAAAAAGTGTAGTAATTAAAACATTTGTTTTCATCTTCGGAAATAGGCATAAGGACATATAGAAATGTAGCATATGATAAATGTGACATTTAAAACCAAGGAAATCAAAAAGTTACATTAAAAGCATTGGGAAATTGAACTTGTATGACTTGTATGTAGAAACAAGATAAGTTAGGTTTTGACCATTCATAAAATCCAGATATTAATATTGGAAGAATTCAATGTAGAAGGGATAGTTAAAAATCAAACATCCCAGAATATTTTGAAAATCTTAGAATGTGAAATCCTTATTACACAAGACATAAAGTTTAGGAATATCAAATGAAAGATTGAGAATTTGGTTATAAATGTCATTGTAAACACAGGAAAAGGTAAGAGAAAAAGGAAGAAAAATAGGGGCTTTACATATAAAGAAGATTAAAGTATGTTAGAAATCAAAATTTGAAGGGTAACCTAATAGTAGAAAGAAGGGTACAAAATCTAGGAACAGATGATTAATAGAGAAAGCTATAAAAGTAGATGTACTTTCTTACTAATAATGATGGGTATCCAATCTTCCTGTTTATCAATGAGGTGGCTGATGAAATCAGCTGTGGAGTCAGGCTGCCTGGGTTGACACCCACTCACCCGTTTCTAGAGGTAATAGCTGAGAAAATTATTTCACTTGCTTCCAAGTTTTTTCATCTCTAAAATATGGATAATACTAGGACCCATGTGGCTTTACAATATTACAAATTTTAAGTTAATGCATAAACTAAGAGCAATGCATACTATCACGAGTACAAAAATGTAAGTTGCCATTATTAAAACAAAAATGAAATGTCATTTTTACCTGTTAGATTAGTAAAAACTGAAACAATGAAAAATATCAATTATTAGTGAATTACACACTAAAAGTTATTTTATTGATAGGAATGTTAATTGTTACACTATATTTGGTTGATAATTTGATAGCATGGATAATCTTTCACCCAGCATAACATTTGACCAAGCAATCCTACTTTTAATAATCTGTTCTGCAGAAATAATAGCACATGTGCTCTAAGATGTATGTACTCACATGTTCACTGCAGCCTTGTTTGTAATCAAAAAACTCTGAACAACCTGCATATCTTTCAATTAGGGAATGTTAATGAAATGTTGCTGCTATCTTCAAACCAGGGAATACCATACAATGGTTTAAAAGAGTGAACTAAGTCTGTATCAACATGGTAATTTCCCTGTCAGATATCGAAGTAAGCCACAAGATAATTGTTTTATAGTGTCCTTAGTCAAAAACGTAACAAAAAACAGAAAAAAACAAATTCGACCCTTACTAAAACTATGGGGCTAGAGGTACACCCCACATTATTGCTAACAAGGGTTGCTTCTGGGAAGAATAGCAAGCAAGGGGAAGTTATATCCTTTTAATCAGTATGCTTGTTTAAATGTGTGTTATAATGTACTCCTGCAATTTTTGAATTATAGACATTTAATTTAGAGTATTAAAATAAATGTAAGGACCAAAAACTAAATAAGTTATGAATCCTTTCTGGAAGGAACTCATTTCACACCATCAGTTGTAACCAGGCTCATATGATTGAATGGGTGTTACAATGGAGTAGGGCGATTCTCAGGGTAATGTTAGAACAATGTGCCATAATCCCTTAACAAGCGTGAAGTCATAATTTTACCAGGACTCAATGCATCAAGAGTGTGTGAGTCATTGTGCTAAAGATAATCCCTCCAATTCCTTGGCACTTTAGAGATGAATGCTAATGACCCAGAGCATTTTAGCATATTTATATAATTTTGCAGTACACAATATTCAAAAAAATGTGTCCTTTGAAAATAAATGTATGTGAGTTAACATATAAGTACTATGGCACATGCGCAGGAACCCTTTTGCTTACCAACAAGTAAGAAGAGCAAGAAAGTTCTGTGAAACCTTCAGAAACTCTTTGAGTCATTCAAAAGCAAAAGGGTTATCCAAGTTAATTTGAGGGTATCCAGATGGTAAGGTGATAAAGTTCTGTCTTTTTCTGTGTTTTATTTAAAGGATAAATTTTAAGTAGAAATCTTAGAGTCATTTGAACATTTTTCATTTATTTTGTTTAAAAGTAGGTTTTATCATAGATGCTAAAATGATTATTTGGACTGAGATGTCATTGAATCTATGTTAGATACATACATAATCCCTTGGTTTTGTACATTTGAATTAAGATCCGACAAGAAATTGCAGGTTTTTTAGGCTCTGAACATAAAGAAGAGAAAAAGAGATAGAGAGAAAACAGAGCAAGAGAAAAGAAGAAATATAAAACAAAGAGGAAGAAATATAAAACAAAGAAAAAGTAATAAGACAGAGAATATTATTTAATCCTTGAAATTTATTGTATTTCACATAGATTTTCCTTGAGAAAGTATGTGATGAATAATAAATATGCGCTACCTGACATTTTCTAGAATTTCTCTCTTTGATGTTCAGCCACACAGGCCCAAGCACGAGCTTTGAGGGCATGGAGACATTTGAAAGCTGAGACTTGCCAGCAGCACACAGCTGGCTGGTGTCACAGCAGGGATTAGACGCCAGGCCTTCAGACATTCATTCAGCCTGGCACTCTTTATCCACAATATTCAAATTTCATCAGGGCATAGAGTGCCCAGAATTTACACAGAGCATGAGTTAAGCAAGAATTTACAGATGATAGAACTGTGTGAATTTATAAGGAGAAAATACGTATCCCAGAGATAAAGAATGAGACTATCTCTTGTGAAATAGCGTCTGATATAGACAGAGGTAATTCTCTTTCCTTTATGTGTCCAGAACCCATCATTAAAATTCACATGAGAATTATCGCCTATTACTGCTGGTGCTACGATTGCCTGCTATCCCAGATGATGAATGAAGCCAGAATAAATGTTATAGATTTTTTAAGCTGCGTATAATATGGGCAACAGCAATAAACTTTCGCCATTTCACCTCACTCAGCAAACATAACACGAAGGTCAGGAGGGGTAAATATTTGTTAGAAAGAAAAATGTATTATTACAGCTTCATCGTCTTCTACTACTGAGTGATGATGTTGCATCACATTTAATATTTCTGTGAAAAATTAGATCAAAATGTATGCAAAAGAGAAGTAATTTGTCATAAATATTTGTGGCAGAGCTATACGGAAAATCATCAGTGAGGCAATTTATGGGAAATGTCATTGGGGTGTGTGTTTATTATTCTTTGCATTTCCTCTGAATCAATGATGTTTCATTCAGTAGCTATATATGAGTGTCTGTGCTAGGAACTTTGCTGGGCTCTGGGGAACAGGAGTGTACAAAGTAAAGGGAAGGCTTTTAAAGAAATGAGAGTTTTGTGAGAGATGCTACACTACCAGATCTGGAATGGGAAATCCTTTCTGTCCATAGATAGGGAAAGAATTTGCCCCAGTGGAAAAGTGAACTTTAAAATAACCCCATTAATGCAAAGTAGTTGGTTTAACTCCATTTCATCATAAGAAGAGAACACTGTATTTACCTAAATTTTGTGAGAGTAAAGGAATCACAGGTCTATTTTTATGATTATCCCCAATTTTTACCTGGAAATTTAACATTACATGTACCACCTGTTACAATAATTGTATTTTTAGAGGAATAAATGTTGCTTATGATAAACTTTAAAACTTGAACAATTTACTTGAATTATATAAATAAGACATTTGAAATTGTGGGAATTTTTCTGTATATTTTCATATGCAAAATGTGTTATTTGGGCATATATTCCATGCAAAGAAATTTGGTGTATGTTCCAGGCAAAAAAATTTACCTCATTTCATTTAGGTTTTCAATGGTATCTTGCTCCGTGTACTTTTTCAGGTTAGTAACATCCCCTGTCTTGGTACAAACTTCTCCACTTATGAAATGTGTATGGAAATCTGAAAATAATAATATTTCGTAGATATTCTAAATATTATCTTTTCATACTAAAAATGATTGTTTTCTATTTCTCATTTCATTTCTCACTAATCATTTTCTCACTAAAAATGATTTTTTCCTATTAGGAGAACGAATTAACTACATTTCATAGGTAATTTCAAACTAACAGCTGTTATTTTGCAAAATGATAATGAAGGATAAAAATATTCTTATAACATGATTTCAGAAATACCCCACCATCAACAGAAATGCAATTGTATCATAAGAACCCATTTTATGTCTTTGCTAGCCCATTGGTTCTGATTATATGTTCATTTGACAAATATTTAGTAATTATATAATTGTGAAAATTTCTGATTTGGGTATTGCAGAGAACACAAAAATTATTATGGTTGATTTATTGTCAATAACACATTTATCTAATAATTTATATTTTTTCCAGTACATATCTATATATTATCTAATTTAAACTTAAAAGAATTCTCATGAGGTAGACAGAAGAGGAATTAATAGCCCCATTCAATAGATTAGGAAGCAGGCTTAAGATCAGAGACTCTTCTACCAGGTGCCCAGGAAAATATAGAGCTGGGCTTCTGATTCAGGCAACTGGGGAGTGTGCTGATGGAGTTCATAATTAGGGAGGATCATATTCAGTTGATGATAAGCAAGGAACCCTTCCTGGAAGAATTGGTATTTATTAAATGACATTTATCAGTTGCCTGCTGTGTGCCAAGTACTTGACAGCCATTCATAGGTAAATGACACTTCATTCTCTCCTTTCAATTAGCTCACAGTTTATGAGCAAACTAGACAAATATAAAACAGGCTAATACACAGAAAGGCAGATTGCTTTAGAATCACATGCAGGAGCAGCTTGTAATTCAGACCACACAGAGCAGGCAACACCTGAGCAAATGCTATATGTGCTCTTCTCTAAGCAATTGCAAGAAATTGATGGATTTTAAGCACGAGGGTTATATCTGCCATGAGAGGAAAGAGATTTATTATGAAGGAGGCTTTTTGAGAGGTTATTTCAGTCATCTAGTCAATAGATGTTTAAGGACCATATTAAGGCAATGTCATGAGAGCTGGAGAGCACAGACAGAGAGGTCAAATGGGCAGTATTTGGTGACAATTTGTATGCTGAGAATAAAAGAAGTCAGGAGTGATTCTAACATTTTTTGGCCTGAAGATATGGGCTTGATTTCAACACATAAGCACTTGTCTTGTGGAATTAATGAATTTTAGACTAAAGGAAAATATGAGCAAAATCCTGGTGCATGATTAATAAATAGTTAATGTCAACATTAATTAGAACATTAAAACATAGGAAAGTCATGAGAGACTTATAGGGCCAACACTCTTTTCAGCTTATGTTTACTTCATACTTCCCTGTCCCACAATGAGGCAGGTAGGTAATATTTTTATTGTTTTTCACAGATGACTGAGCTCAGACACGCTAGTAAAGTAACTTGCACAACAAACCCAAGTAGAAAGTGGCAAAGCCAGGATTCAAACCCAGTTTGTTCTCACTTTTAGCCCCTAGAACTGCTCTTGCTGTTCTTGGGAGGTCAGAGCCTCCCAAGATTCTTGAAAACAGAATAATAATGTCTCTGTGATATTTAATTGTTTACATTAAAGTAATATGATATACGTTTAGATATTGTAAAACAGTGGCATTTTGTCTATTTCCTTTTTCTTTTTTTATTCTAGAAAGCTCACACATGAGTTCATGAAATAATTGAATATTTTAATTAAAAATTATACCAGCAGGGAAATAAATACAAAATAATCATGAAAATACATTATTGAAAAGATAATACATAATATATTTACAGTATATGTTTTTATCAGTAAGTAAAAGATGACAGCTGCGGTGATGATGAAAGTTTGGAAAAGGATGATGAAAGTTTGGAAAAGGATGATGAAAGTGTGATAAGGAGTTGAATTTGACCTTGTTAATAGGGATGAGACTGCTGAAAGATAGAGTTTGAAGAAAAAGAAAAAGCAATTGGAAGACAGATCCTTGAATGATGCCATTATGTGATGTGCTTTAGGAAGACTAATATGACAAGAGTATCAATTGAAAGGAGAGAGAAGAGGTGAGTCGTATGGCAGAACCAAGGAGAAAGAAAAGGAAGGTGAAGGTACAAGAGATCCTTAAGAAGTACTGTTACGTTGTGTCTCTGCCAGGCTTTGGTATCAGGATGATGTTGGCCTCATAAAATGAGTTAGGGAGGATTCCCTCTTTTTCTATTGATTGGAATAGTTTCAGAAGGAATGGTACCAGCTCCTCCTTGTACCTCTGGTAGAATTCAGCTGTGAATCCATCTGGTCCTGGGCTTTTTTTGGTGGGTAGGCTATTAATTGTTGCCTCAATTTCAGAGGCTGCTATTGGTCTATTCAGGGATTCAACTTCTTCCTGGTTTAGTCTTGGGAGAGTGTACGTGTCCAGGAAATTATCCATTTCTTCTAGATTTTCTAGTTGATTTGCGTAGAGGTGTTTATAGTATTCTCTGATGGTAGTTTGTATTTCTGTGGGGTCGGTGGTGATATCCCCTTTATCATTTTTTATTGCGTCTATTTGATTCCTCTCTCTTTTCTTCTTTATTAATCTTGCTAGCGGTCTGTCAATTTTGTTGATCTTTTCAAAAAACCAACTCCTGGATTCATTGATTTTTTGGAGGGTTTTTTGTGTCTCTATCTCCTTCAGTTCTGCTCTGATCTTAGTTATTTCTTGCCTTCTGCTAGCTTTTGAATGTGTTTGCTCTTGCCTCTCTAGTTCTTTTAATTGTGATGTTAGAGTGTCAATTTTAGATCTTTCCTGCTTTCTCTTGTGGGCACTTAGTGCTATAAATTTCCCTCTACACACTGCTTTAAATGTGTCCCAGAGATTCTGGTATGTTGTATCTTTGTTCTCATTGGTTTCAAAGAACATCTTTATTTCTGCTTTCATTTCGTTATGTACCCAGTAGTCATTCAGGAGCAGGTTGTTCAGTTTCCATGTAGTTGAGCGGTTTTGATTGAGTTTCTTAGTCCTGAGTTCTAGTTTGATTGCACTGTGGTCTGAGAGACAGTTTGTTATAATTTCTGTTCTTTTACATTTGCTGAGGAGTGCTTTACTTCCAATTATGTGGTCAATTTTGGAATAAGTGTGATGTGGTGCTGAGAAGAATGTATATTCTGTTGACTTGGGGTGGAGAGTTCTATAGATGTCTATTAGGTCCGCTTGGTGCAGAGATGAGTTCAATTCCTGGATATCCTTGTTAACTTTCTGTCTCGTTGATCTGTCTAATGTTGACAGTGGAGTGTTGAAGTCTCCCATTATTATTGTATGGGAGTCTAAGTCTCTTTGTAAGTCTCTAAGGACTTGCTTTATGAATCTGGGTGCTCCTGTATTGGGTGCATATATATTTAGGATAGTTAGCTCTTCCTGTTGAATTGATCCCTTTACCATTATGTAATGGCCTTCTTTGTCTCTTTTGATCTTTGATGGTTTAAAGTCTGTTTTATCAGAGACTAGGATTGCAACCCCTGCTTTTTTTTGTTCTCCATTTGCTTGGTAGATCTTCCTCCATCCCTTTATTTTGAGCCTATGTATGTCTCTGCATGTGAGATGGGTCTCCTGAAGACAGCAGACTGATGGGTCTTGACTCTTTATCCAGTTTGCCAGTCTGTGTCTTTTAATTGGAGCATTTAGTCCATTTACATTTAAGGTTAATATTGTTATGTGTGATCTTGATCCTGCCATTATGATATTAACTGGTTATTTTGCTCATTAGTTGATGCAGTTTCTTCCTAGGCTCGATGGTCTTTACATTTTGGCATGTTTTTGCAGTGGCTGGTACCGGTTGTTCCTTTCCATGTTTAGGGCTTCCTTCAGGGTCTCTTGTAAGGCAGGCCTGGTGGTGACAAAATCTCTAAGCATTTGCTTATCTGTAAAGAATTTTATTTCTCCTTCACTTACGAAACTTAGTTTGGCTGGATATGAAATTCTGGGTTTAAAATTCTTTTCTTTAAGAACGTTGAATATTGGCCCCCACTCTCTTCTGGCTTGTAGAGTTTCTGCCGAGAGATCTGCTGTCAGTCTGATGGGCTTCCCTTTGTGGGTAACCCGACCTTTCTCTCTGGCTGCCCTTAAGATTTTTTCCTTCATTTCAACTTTGGTGAATCTGGCAATTATGTGTCTTGGAGTTGCTCTTCTGGAGGAGTATCTTTGTGGCGTTCTCTGTATTTCCTGAATTTGAATGTTGGCCTGCCCTGCTAGGTTGGGGAAGTTCTCCTGGATGATATCCTG
>NC_045436.1:32418428-32466381 GCF_002776525.5 Piliocolobus tephrosceles | reverse complement strand
TGAATGTACGTTTAATGAAGTAGAATAAAACTTAAATGGTGATGAATGGCATGTATAGGACAAGAAAGAGCAAGAAGGTCATTATTCTGAACTATTGCATATAAATGATTACAGTAGTTATGCATGAATAGAAACGGAAAATCAACACATAGATATGGTTTGTCAGAATAAAATAAAGTACTTTTTCATTATTTTTATGGAATTAGTTGGAAATATACGGTTTTAGAAGTTTCCATATAATGAACTGTGGGACACTGGAAGGTGACAGATGGAAGCTAAGTTTTTTTTTTTTTAGAGAAATATTCTCTAGATTTGATCATTATATTTTATCAAAAATGACTCAGTGTGAAACATCAAAACATAGTAGATAAAATTCCATTTTTTCCCTGAATCAGATCACAATACTCATCCTCTTTGTTGTGCATTTTCTAAACCTAATGTTATGCTTGTCACAGAGAATATTTACGGTGCTTTTTTTGGTAAATAAATAGTTATAGGAGATAACTGGGATAATAATCAAGGTTTGGCAAACATGTGCATAAAAATTGAGTTTGACCTTGTGGAAAAGGGTGGACCACTAAGAGGTAGAATGAAGAGAGAAAACAATTGGAAGACAAATCCTTGGAGAAGGTCTTTTTAATTTAGGATGTAGGAAGAAGATAAGGCAGTGAAAGATAATTAGAGTGAGAGGAAAACTACCAAGATGGTATAATTTTACTTGGCAGCAATATGGAAAAAGAATTAGAAGACAGCAAGACTAGTAGCAGTGGAAAGGGAAAGAATTTCGAGAGGCAAATTTTGGTCTAATAAATTCAGAGAAGCTAAGAAAGCTAGATCCAAGGAAGAGATGATTATTTTTTAATTACCGGGAGATCGTTAGTAACAGATGATAGGGAAACTTCAGAACTGAAATCAGGGTCAAACTGTGCAGGAGGTTAATGTCAGAAGTTTAGGAGAGAAGGAGAGGTTTTCAGTGGTTTCCATATTTTGATGTCAGAGTTCCTTGGTGATGCAGCTTTTACCAGTTTTTGTTCAAACTGCAAAGAGGCTGTTACCATTTCTGCTTATGAAGCAGACTATGCTGATTCATTGAAGTGAATCTCAACTTATAAATATAAAATATGTAGAACAAAAAAAATCATGCTCAGTTCTTCTTCCTTTCTACTCAATAACTATGCGAGGCTATTTAGCTTTTGTTCAGCATACAGACTGTATCGTGTATGCTACATTAGCAGCACCAATGAGCAGAATGACCTAAGAGAAAAAGATGTGTGTTGGATGCACCATCAGCGTTGTTATTGGCTTATATCATCTGGGCTTGTAATATAAAGTGAAATAATCAGCAAATTACTTACACCCAGGAGATTATCATTTCTACTGTTTGACCTAAAGTGTCTTTTAGAAGGACTTGCCCTTTGCTGAGTTTCTCAAAGTTGATATTAAATATTTAATTACAGAACTCAGTGAGAGCATCTTTACTTACTCCTTTGCAATCTGGTTTGAATCTCAAGACATAAATGCAATTCTAATATTAATCAGGACAATCATTGAGAAACTTAAAATAGTGTTTCATTGTGTTATTGTAAAGGTCATGAAGCTGGAGGTGAAACTGTGAGGATTTCTGTTTCCTTCTCTGCCTCCAGACGTGACTATATAGGATGTTGGTATTATATAACTCAGTTTAGAAAGTTGTCTTTGGAAGGATTTTCAGAGTATATGACCATTATTTTGGATAGTCTCGGTGGTAGTAAACCTTCCTCCGTTACAGGATGGATAGAAGTTAAGGAAATGGCTTTAAATTTTGGAGGCACCATTGGGGAATAAGGTAAAGATTAAAATGAATAATTTCACTTCTAATGAAGTAAAGAGTAATTCCGAAGTACTGCAACTAATATTCTTGTGAAAGGTGTCAGTAGGTTATATTGCCTTTGCTAAATTGGGTCAAACATCAGCATTTCAATGCAAACGGTCTTGGATATTTGGGGATGACACATTAAAAGCATAGTGCTAAGTTTTTCATCTTCAGATGGTTACTACAAACGGGGCAAGCAAAGTACCTAAGCTCAGGTCAGCATGCTGATGGATTTGATTGATTCCTGGTTGTAAATCTCAGTGGCATTCTTATCCTGCTTGGGGACAGAGACAGTGACTGCCCTAAGGTACGGAGAGGGAAATGAGCACTGGTGGCCGAATGTCTGTTAACTGTATGCATAGTCAGGAGACATAAGAAAGAAATATCCAGAAAAATAGAGGATATAGGCAAATGGACACTTGAGTAAGTACAATGAAGAAATAAAGGATAAGAAGAGACGGTTGAGGGAGACCAAAGAGAGTCAGAAGAGAAAGGCTATTGTTGTAAAAGTAGGTTCGTTGGAGAATTAGCTGAAGTGTATGGGGAAAAATACATTGTCTTCTGAGTTAGGTGGATAATACCTTATGAAGTTGTGTGCAGCTTGTGCCTGTTGTTGGGTCAAAGCCAGTGTTTCCAGATGGCCACAATAACCAGGAGGTCCCTTGACAACTCACTCCAGAGCCTAAAACAAATTGAAAATGAAAGGTATGGCTCCTTATTAAGATTGTCTCTGTATTCAAACAGTGGCATTCTTTATCAGGCATCCTGCTGACGCTGTGGCTCCTGTTTCCATCACAGAAGCCATTTCACTTAAGATGAGAAGAGGTCTCATTAATAAATCATATTGCATGATATTCCTATAGTACCTGGATGACATGCCCACACTTTGCAGGGAAATGGAATTAAATAGACCCAGAGAGAATTTTATAGCAAGTCTTTCTTTTATGTGTCATTTGGAATCATCAATTGCTGAACAAATTTAAGATTTAAGATACACCTGTCAGTATACATATACTTATGTATAAAATAAGAAATCACTGCAGAGATTTCCTAGATGAGATGAAAGCTATTTTTCATGTATGTGAGGAAAGGACATAGTTCATAGTTATCAAATACACTAAAGGTTATTTTCAGCTCCGTACCCAGACAAGAACAAAAAGTATGGGTATGAATAAAAGACAGTTATCTCATCTTTGCCTTATGTTAAGGTATGAAATAAATGTAATGAAATGCATTCAGTTGCTTTTTCAGATATTTCAGTCTGCTTTGTAGAAGATTGGTAATAAAGGACATGTCGATTTACATATTACACAGAGTTTTGGCAAACAAGGGCCACTTAAAGAGGCAATCTTGCTTTCCTTTGGATTCATACTATACAACAGTTACTAAACATTATTGTCTAATATTTTTTGATCCTCTGGAATTGGCAGTTGGAATCTGTACATATTTTAGCAATGCTCGTATTCATGAAACAAATCTATTTTTTTCTACAGACCATCTATTTTGTGAAGGAAATACAATGATATAAGATATAATGAGTGGCAGAGTGAGACTCTGTCTCAAAAAAAAAAAAAAAAAAAAAAAAAAGACACATTGTTGACTTTACTAGTGGCTTTAAGCACTATTCCGTTAATGGTCAGTACTCTATAGAGCATTACAGGGGATCAGTCTTGGACAAAGTAACCCTTTTTTCTCAGAAAGATATTACTGGATTTATGTTTCAAAAGATCATTCTTATTATATTGTGAAGAATTGAATGGAAGGAACATAAGGGGAGGAAGGAGGACAGTTGGGTAGGTATTTCACTAGTTGGGTAAGATAAGCCATATTACTTTTTGATTAGGAGCATGGATTCTGAATCCAGACTCTCTATTTTGAATATAGTATCTATCACCTATGCAAGTGACTTTGGTAACTCACTTAATATTGTTCTATGTGTCAATTTTTCTATCAGTAATTTGGAAATAATTATAGTTCCTACCTCAAAAGTTATCAAGAACATGCCAGGCGCAGGGCAAGCACAAAGTTAAGTATATACTGTTAGTGAACTGAGATGTTTAGAACAGGGAGAAAAATAAGTGACCCTTATTTGAGTATATCGAGGTATTATAATAAGCACATAACTTAGTTATGGACTGACTTTTGGGGGAAGGAGTCAGTCCATAGCGGATAGTGTCATATGCCATTCATTGGAAACAGAAATATTGGAAGAGGACAGGAGATTGTGGGAGTGATGAGGATGTCCAAATACAATATTGTTATTTGTTTAAGAATTAATATGTAGTGTAACATACAGGGTAAGTTAGGTCCTTGGGGAAGATTAAAATTAAAAGTTTTGGACTTTATTTAATTGCTTCTCAACTGAGTGACACAATATGACCGAAGTGCCTTTGTGGGGACATGTGTCTGTATGTATCAGTGGAGTCAGGTATCTATCTTGTCTTAAAGAGGCTTTGGTCAGCATTAGGACTCTATGGAAGCACATTAACTTTTACATGTAAAAGCATCATAAATACAGTAAAGATTTTTAAAGGAATTGGATTATGTAGGGAATGAGCTGTCATTAACATGTATAAATCTTCAGTGACTACAGTTTGTTCTCATAGCTAATGTTTTGGTGTTTTTTACTCATATATTTTTCATATTTGTTCCTAAAATATGTTAATGCTTACATAGCTTGTTAAACAATGATGTATGCATTTTCTTGTAACCAGAACTACTTTTTATGCTTTAGAATCTTTTAGATTCCACAAATAAAATGCTAAGTAAATAAGTGTTAATAAGTTTCAATGGATAATTAAATCCATATTTCTTTCAATATGTTAATTTTGTATTTTATGTAAAAGGACATTAAGTTTTAAGCAAACTAATATGATTGTATGCCAATTTCAATGATTTTTCCTTTCTATTTTTCCTATTCTTCTAGTCTGCTCCCAGTTTTCGAGAGGAGTCTATGCTATTTTTGGATTTTATGACAAGAAGTCTGTAAATACCATCACATCATTTTGCGGAACACTCCACGTGTCCTTCATCACTCCCAGCTTCCCAACAGATGGCACGCATCCATTTGTCATTCAGATGAGACCTGACCTCAAAGGAGCACTCCTTAGCTTGATTGAATACTATCAATGGGACAAGTTTGCATACCTCTATGACAGTGACAGAGGTAAGTGACAATCTCATCTCTTTGTAATGGGGTGAATTCAATGCCTACACTTGACACTTCTATGGCTGTTATAAAGCTACAAAGGTGTGATAAAGCCCAAGGATCCCTTGATTTAGTTTTGCTGTGATAATGACTAATGCATTTGTAAACGTGGGAAACATATTTAGAGTAAAACAACAACAATAAAAGCTGTCTGTGTACAATGTAAAGAGATAGACTGTATCAACCCAACGCCCAAATATTCAGTTGTAACATAAAAAGCAATTTTTGGCATCAGCAGCTAAAAACCTATGATAGCTATACTAGTAGTCCAAGGTGAATGAAGTGGCTTGAGTAAAATTTAAGTGAAACATACAAATAAGAACTTTTATGGTAACAAATAGTAATTAAACATTGTTGTATGCCAAAGTTTTATCAGGCAGGTGGCATTATTATTGCCCTTTCCTTAAAACAAGATCCCCGAATCTCACAGAAGTTAAAGGTTTTTCCCGGGATCAACCCACGTGTGGTATAGTTTACACGCAGGTCTCTGATACCAAACCTATGCTTTTGACACCATTCCACATAATTGTTTATGATGGAATGATTTTGAGTAGCATGCCAGTCTTGATTCATTATTTTAAAATGTAATGGAGGGAGGTACAATGTTTATGTTTCTCATATCCCTTGTTGTGAAGTTTAGTATTAGCAGACTTGCTTGATTTATGTGATAGAATCCCAGGTGTTCTTAACCATTCCTGGGTCCATAATTGGGTGTCAGTGGGCTTGAGTACTCCCTAAATTGTATGAAACATCTTGTGGGTGTGTGTGTTCATATGGATATGTTTTTAGAGAGAGTATCCCTAAATCAAAGTGAAAAGGGTGAAGGACCACTATTGTCCTAGTACCTAAGTACCATACTCTGCTTCCCTCAGCAGCTTGCTTCCTGGAATATTTATAGGCTCAAATGAAAACCCAGAAGCCTATTTCAACCAAGATAGGGCACCTTGTTAAGCCACAAGGGCAGACAAGAAGCGAGCCAGCCGTCAGTCAATTCTCCATTGATCAGTTTGTAGTCATTTACTGCAGCAGTCTCGAGTCGGGAGTGCAGGAGCTAGGTGTCTGATTCTCTGCCCTGTCCTCCTAGTCCTGGGAATGAGAACACTCAGTGGAAAAGTCAGTCAGCACTAAACAAGCTGAAAAAAAATTTGCTATGTCAACAACTATGTCCCCCTGCTTTGAGAAGGGAGTGCTTGGCTATTTCCATAGGGAATTAAAAACTAAAACAGAGAACTATTTACAGTAAATATAGATTTCAATGTGCTGGATGTTTCTGAAGCACACTTATTAACGTGATAAAAGGGCTTATAAAACTGAGCGTATTAAATTATTTTTAGTTTTTCCTCTTGCCCTCTGCTAACTTCTTTAGTATTTTGTGTTGTCCAAGCTAGCCTGAAATCTGGGTGTATTCTTAATACCTCTTTCATCCTTGCATCCTATTGATGTGATTTCCACTGCCTAATTATATTTTATCTGTAGACACTCATCCTTTTCATTGTCATTACCCCAGGCCAAGCCACCATAAGGTGTTCAGTATCTCATCTCTGCAATTCCGCGCTTGTCTTTTTTTAATCCATTTTCCACGAAGTAGCAGGAATTATTGTTTTAAAAAATTGTTTTTGGACTACATTACTCTCTTGTTTGAAATACTTCAATGGCTTCTCATTATGATGAGGATAACACTGAAAAATTTTAGTTGGCTTTAAGGTCTTATAATATCCAATTCCCACTCAACTCTCCATCGCATTCTGCTGTCTTGCTCACTCATTAAAGCTAAATCCATTTGACCTTCTTTTACTTTCTCAGATTCAACAAACTTTTTTGCTTCAAATCTCTGCCCGTATCACTAATTCTTACTCCTCCTTAAGAACTGGGTTCATATATCATTTCCTCAGAGACTCCTTTCACAATTTTATCTCTTCTTTTCCTTTATAGTACTTAGGACAATTTAGAATGAATGGTGATGTTCATTCTGTCACTTAAGAACTGCCTATTGAGCCCCTGCTAGGTTCCAGGTACTGTAGGATAAGCATCATGTTTTTCATGTAAGGTGTGGCGATAAGCTCCAGGAAGAGAGTGCCCAGGCAGTGCTCAGTGTACTGGATGTTCAACTCATGACTCTGCACCCAGTGCTTCAGATAATGCTAGAAAGAGAGTTGATGTTCAGTAAATGGTGTTAATAAGTGAGTTAAACATCTGTGTACAGTATTTTAAGTTCAAGATGATTTTAGAAGCTAAATTTTGCTTGCAAAATTGAAGAATTGAATGACTAATTCTCTTTACACTTTGACAAGGTTGATGGAGGATGGCATTTTTAGTTTAAGCATATACTTCACCTTCATCCTTACCCTCACCATTACTCCCTCTAGTTATAACTGAACTTTTGAGAAAATTTCAAATAGACAACAGCTGATATAAGTTAAAAAAAGAGAAACTCTAGTGTTTGAGGAGAGATATTCAGAAAGACAGGATCTGGAATTAGCAGGTGAAGATGGATGGACTTATGTACTGGTGAAAACAATCTGGAACATTTTAAAATACTTTTATTACTACTTAGAAATATTAAATGAAATTGAAGTGATGAGATAATCTACAATTATTAAATTATACAAGTTGATTTGAGTTCAAGTGCATCTGTTGAGATAACAACATTAGAGTGATAACATTAAGTAATTACATATTAAAGCCAAAGTGACCTTATGGATACATTTTCAAGGTGTTATCAAGTAGTTGTTGATGTTTTAATGTGAAAAGTATTACAGGGGCCTTTTATCTGAAGTTATTTTCAGAGATAAATATGTAAGACTCTCATAACACTGGCAAAAGACTTGGCCTTTGTATAATGTTTTACTGGGCGCATGGAAATGGAATTTTTGTTATATATTTTTTTATTAATGACTTAATTTTTATGACTTTGCCATCATACTATATTTTAACAAGCTTATTCATACATTTAGTGTGTGAACTGTTTTTCTACCATTTGGTCCTGAAATCATTTTGCTTCTGCTTCAAAGTAGGCACCTCCTTGCTTTAGTGTCACGTGATTTGAAGAATGCACCCGCACTCCCTTTATCCACATTAACCACAGTTTGGAAAATAGATCCCATGGTTTCATCTCTCTACTTACATCTCTACATGCCTCAGTTTCAAACAATTTGGTCTGTTCTCGATGTGGCTCTCTCTTCACCTCCTTGATTATATGATTATTTTTAGGCTCTAATCATCTTTAATTTTTGGAGAGTCTAGGTCAGGAATATATATTGTTAAATTATAATGTCTAAATGCATAAATTACTGTTCTTTGGAATAGCATAGAGTCCAAATGTGAAAATGATCTCCCAACATTCTACCCTAATAATGAACTAGATGAAAAAGACTTAACATTGTTATATGCTGCTTAATTTCACTACCTTTAACTACTGAAAGCCATTCCTGCTTCCTGGCTATTTGCTCCAATGCTGAGCAATAGGCCAAGAGACTATATCCCACTTGTAAATGATTAGAGACATGGATACACTGATAGAAACATCTTTGTATAGCAGCATCTTTGTATAGAACCCTCTTTGACTAATCTAAGTTTATTGGTGAGAGGAGAGCTGAAACTCTGCATCTGGTGCCAGGTGATCTTTTAGGTTGTTGGTGTCTTCTCCTTACCAAGGCCATGTGACAACAGCCTGGCGCTCCTGAATGACCCTTGATGACTCTGAAAGCTGCATGTCATCACTCCATAAAGAGAACATAAGTAGAATTTCAACACATTTTTTAACAATAGAGCAATGGGGTTATCTATGTTAATGCATTCAAGATTATGTAGTAGTTTTATTTTTGGATATAAATGTTGTAAGTTTGAATCAGGACTTAATCCAAATGTGGTTTTTGTCAACAAGGTAAGATAATACATTTCTATAGAGAGTAGGTAAAAACAGAATTAGCACTTTATATCTGTATGTCTTGGTTTCAATTTTGAGCAATATTATTCGTCCCCTGAAAGGAAGGCACTTTGCCTGTAGTTCCAAGAAAACATCAGGCATAGAACAAAAATGCTTTCAAATTATAATTTTTTCCCTCATATTCCTGAGAGAGCTGATGAGGGAAATATATGTTAATCTAATTTGGCCTAGGCATGCTGCCATGATTTAGTGATCATAAATATTAATTTCTATGCTTGAAAGAATGAGTAAGTACAGTTAATTTTAAATGGAACAAAGAAAATATTTTTAAGCAGTAGGACATGGTTTGAATAAAATGTATCTTCTGGCAGTAATCATTTTTAATTTAACCCTTTAACGTGCAAACTGATAGACTTCCCCTGTGTACCAAGTGACCTTTTAAAGGGTTTGCATATAGACAGGTGACTGATGACTTGTCTATAACTCAGAGTGTTATTAATACTGGGTCAAGATGAGACTATCACTGACTGACTAGTAGTAAGACTTTGGGAGAATTTTAGGAAGATTGTCACTTTATGAATAGGTTATACAACTACAGCCAGTCAGTAACAATAGCCACATAAAGAAGTAATGCAATTTAACATCATTTAATCTAGCCATTTTTTATTTCAGCAAAACATGTAATAATTCAGTAGAGTTTAGAACTTACTTTTAGACTTCAGCAATATTCTTGAGGGTTTAAAAGAATATACTATATTTTAGATATATTTACTAGGAGGAATAGTTAATCTTCCAGATTTCTTCTGTTTTTAGATGAACAACTATGTATCTCAGCAGTTTTGTTTTAACTAATTCAATAAAAATAAGTGAGTCTCTGCTATGGAAATTCAAATATCCTAATATAGTACTAGGGATATTAGAGTCGAATGACTATTGCATCCCAATAGCGTTAAGTAAACTAGTGTTTATGCAGAACTCCCATTGTCCATACAACTTTGTATTCTGAATTACAGGATGAATATATTTATAGATACTTCTGTGCTAGTTTGTGTGAAAGGAATAGAGGCAGATCTCAAGTCATACTTTCTCCTCTAATTGAATATGGTACAAAGAGGTCAAGAGCACAAATCTGTGTTAGATTTGAAGAGTTTAATTTCACCTTCATATACATTTTCAGTGATTTTCAAATTTAAAAACGGTGTATTAATTATAAAGCAATCAGATGATACAAAACTTTTAGTTGTGAGAAATGAGATCAAGTTGAGAGAGTCCGAGAGTCAGTTAACTATTACTGAAAAAAAAAAACCTAGGGAAATGGGTTATTAAGCATTGAATGCTGGTCTCTTCAAATTACACATCAGATAATGCAATCATTTGTGAATTCTGCCTGTTGTTAGGAGGTAATTTAATATTATTCAGTGTCTTCTTATGAAACTCAATGTATTAAGTCTGATATAGCACTACTTGAGCAGTTTAGTTTCTTAATAAACATGTAAGTTTTGTTAGGTTCCACAGGTTACAAAACATTAATCTTAAGAGTTTTAATAAGAGTGAATCCTGAATCCACAGCAACTCTAAATTACTTTTGACGCATAGAACAAGTGAGTTTGAAAGCTAGAGAAATTTCTTTTTTTTTTTTTTTTTTTTTTAATGGGGTCCCGCTCTGTCACCCAGGCTGGAGTGCAGCGGCATGACCTCGGCTCGCTGCAATCACCACCTCCCAGCTTCAAGGAATTCCCCTGACTCAGTCTCCCAAGTAGCTGGGATTACAGGCGCCGGCCACCAGGCCTGGCTAATTTTTGTTTTTATAGTAGAAATGGGGTTTCGCCATGTTGGCCAGGCCGATCTCGAACTCCTGATCTCAAGTGATCTGCCCAGCTTGCCCTCTGGAAGTGCTGGGATTACAGGTGTGAGCCACCGCACCTGGCTCAAGTTAGAAATTTCTTTAAATACATTCTTTGTGATTTTATACATCATCTCTATACTCTTTTGCAAGGTGAACTGCTGGAAGTTTTGGATTTAGGATTACCACTTGGTGAAATCCATTTACAAAGTGTCATTTATATTTAAGCTTTCTTGTAATATATGTTAAATGTTGAGGCATAATATTAAGAGCATCACCACTTGAAATTGTGTCATGTACTATGCTTTATAATTAAATAAAGCAAAATGAAATAAGCTATTGCAGAGACAAAGGGATGCTTATTGGTAATTGCTATATAGTAATATATGGATAGCACAGAGAGCCCCATCCATGGATGTAATGTCTTTAAGAAGGTGACAAAGGGGAGTTGAACCATGACTGGGATGTAGGAAAGTAGAACCCAGCAAACAGAAAGTGGCTTAGAATTTAGATTTTTTGTTTATCTTACATGCAGAGAAAACTGGGTAGACTTAATGGCTGTTTTCAAGTACATTGATAGCTGTTGAATTGATCATAATGCCAGCTGTGCATGTTCTGCCTCTACTGATGAAAAGGGAAGGATTTAATTGACCTACAGTGTATTGAAATCATAGGCAATCTGTGAGGTGTTTTCAGATCTGTCACTGAAAATTTTAAAAAATGACATATGGTCTTTTTATATTATCCCTTGAGAAATTTATGTTTATTTATATATTTTGCCAGAAGACTGGACGGAGGAAACTAATTTCATTTTGCCAGAAAAAATAGTTAACTTTTTTCAGCATGTGGTTCAATCTTCCATTCTGAAATAAAATTTAATTATTTTCAATGTTTATTATAAAATATTTAAAACAACAAATTAGAGAAAATGCTATAAAGATTCCCAAACACTCTTAATCTGACTTTATTAAAGACTATTATATGACCAATTTTGCTTGATCTGTATCTCTTTGTTCCCTGCAATTATTGAGAAACAAATATGAGACATTCTGTCATCTCATCTGTAAATATTTCAGTGCTTATTTGGAAAAAATGATTCTTATATTTTAAACATAATGGCAATAGCATTATTATACCTAGACAATTAACAATTCATAAATATTAATCTTTTCCCACTGTTTGTTTGAAGCAAAATAGAACTGAGATCCATATATCATAATTAGTTAATATAATTTTTATGAGTCTTATAATGTAATGCAGTTTCCCACAGTCTAGATTTTGATGATTGCAACACCATGGTGCTTAAAATATTGTCTTCTATATATGCCTTATAACTTGGTAGTTAGATTCAGAAGTGTGATGAAATTCAAGTTTACATTTTTGGCATGAATGTAGCCAACACTAAATAGGTATGTACCTATTCAGCACCAAAATAGGTGGAGTTGAATATTACCATTGGGAGACATATCTCTGTTATCTCTCTTTTGGGGCAGTTACTGGTAGTTGTTGATTGTTGCCTTGATTTACTAATTCAGTAGGTGTTACAAGATGGTGATAATTTCAGATATATATTCATCCATAATCTATTAGCTAGAGTGTTTCCAAAAATAAAGACCATTAGTTCATTATTACCCTGAAAGTGGTTCATATAGGAAACGCAGGAAAAGGCTTGTTTTACTTCATTATTTACCAGTCTTCAAATTAATTAATTGGTTCCCTAGCATCCACCAAAGTCAAGCACATTTTTAAAGCATAATTTCATAGATTTAAAACAGTTTATGTATGTAAGTACTTCGCATTTATCATTCTAATTAATATTCAAATGGTCCCATCTTTATTTAAAGAGCTCCTTTTCAAATTAGCTGCTGCGTGCTTTGAGATAATACTGATGGTTTTAAAGAGTTCTTTCCCTTCTGGTGTCATAAGATGTATCAGACTCATCTTGCACACTTTTTGGCCAATATTGAATCCATAAAATTTTTAATGGTGGTTTTTCTTTTTTGAAATAGTTTTCAACAAAATTGATAATTGACTTTTTTTCATAGCAAAAAGATTTAAATAAAATTTGGTATTTGAATTTAGGTTTTGAAGAGATATGATCACATTAGGTGAATCCTACATTTTATTAATCAAAAGGGACTGATACTCTTTAGAGAAACTTGCAGGCTTTTCTAGAATAAGGAAGATGATTTGCTGAGTTCTCTATTCATTCTGGAGTCTTGATTTTGCATTGTTTATTAAGTTATCAATATAAATGATGAATTTGGTTTTTCTGTGAATAGCAGAAATAATATGAAAGGCAAGTTTATGTAGCATATCTGCAAGTGCAAATGAGGATATAACTTTTCAAGAAACAAATCCTCTAGTTGTTGTACCTCTTAGTCCTAAGTATGAGGTAATATATGGACAATTACAAAGACAATAAAAATTTTCCAAGTGATATGATGCTATAAGCGAAGTTACTAACAGGAAAATATACGTATTTGGAAAGAGAAGTAAATCTATGCTAGAGAAATAACTACCACCATCTGGTTAATAGGGGACCACTTCAATTTCTCTGGGATCCATCCCAATAACAAAAAAATAACATTAGAAGACTGTGGAAGGAAAAAAAAATGAACCCAAACTGCTGACTAGAAAACAATAGGAGTCTCATAAAGAATATTGCCTCTTATCCTCACATAGACTTACATAGATTCCTCTCACTGAAAATGTACTCGTCTTATTCAGGATACTAATATCAAATAACAGACCATCATGTACGACTAAAAAAATTTTTTCCATTCTATAAGAGTAAGAAATGTTTGTGATGCCATTTGATTTCACTTAAACCAAAGGTATTAACATTACACTTTAGTAATACTCTAAAGAAGACAGCTGAGAGGGTTGAGAGAAAAGGATATTATTTTCTACTCAAACAATGACTCCTTTGGTCAGAACAGTAATATTTAGGTAATGAGTTTTTGATGTGAAGTGACATAAGGAGAAGTTGATAAAGATCATAGCTATAGCTTTTTTTGAAGGAGTCAACGTTCCTTTAGTTGCACAAATCTATCTGCCTTAAAAATATATTCGCTGGCAATTTCATAACACAATCCTGAGTTATTCACGTATCTTTATCAGTCATCATTTTTCTTTGCCTTCCTAGGCTTATCAACACTGCAAGCTGTGCTGGATTCTGCTGCTGAAAAGAAATGGCAAGTGACTGCTATCAATGTGGGAAACATTAACAATGACAAGAAAGATGAGATGTACCGATCACTTTTTCAAGATCTGGAGTTAAAAAAGGAACGGCGTGTCATTCTGGACTGTGAAAGGGATAAAGTAAACGACATTGTAGACCAGGTTTGCTACTTTCTGTTTTCTAATGATGCCAAATATAGAATATGCATGCAATGTCAGCATTTGCAATGTGTATTTGTGTAAGGTGCTTGAACAGCAGTTTTTGCTTTATGTTTTATGTTGGATGCAGCAAAGATCATCAATTAAATTATCTCTGGCTTCAGTTAGCAATAGCAAATGGTCATCAGTAATGCTGACACATCATGTTAATCATTAAATAAATTCAATAAATAATTCCTGATTTTTATATTTTATATGATCAATGATACCCTAAACTTTGATATTTTGATTTGAAAATTTTAAATTTAACTCTGATGAACTATTTAGAGTTAAAGAAATACACATGTATTAAGTTAAGACAAGTTGAGTTCTAAGGGAAAAGTGAGTAATTCATAAAATTTTTGGAGTTACCATCTATGCCTCCAGAAAGAATATGTAGTTATCTTTGCAAGATATATATTTTTTCATCTATTAAGAGACTTGTGCCACTATAAAAAACATTGATTTGTTAAATTAAAATTAGTAGGAAGGACAACGTTTGGGCTATGCTTATTATTGAGAAGTAAACTAGATACATCCCCTTGAACTGTTTGAAAGAATCACTCATACAAGTGATAAGGATATTTTTATCTGTGCTTAGATATTACCTTGCTTCAGTTTAAGATCTTTCAGGATAGGGAGCCATGCAGTGTTATCCTAATAATACAGTTACAATCCACCATGATTTACAGATAGAGTAAGTCACTAGGGATGATGGTGACACAGCATCAGCATCATGATTGATTGACTAAGGTCTCCTTTACTGATATCCGCATCTATTCCTAGCTGATAAAGGTATGTGTGTGTGAGTATGAGTGTATATGTGTGTACATATGCATATATGTACATATATATGTGCACATATATAAATTTTACAGTTGACCCTACCAATATCCTACCATTGACCAGAAGCCTTACAGATAACACACAGTCAATTAACACATACTTCATATGTTATGTGTATTATATACTGAATTCTTATAATAAAGTAAGCTAGAGAAAAGAAAATGTTATTTAGAAAATCATAAGGAAGATAAAACATATTTACTATTCACTAAGTGGAACTGTATCATCATAAAAGCCTTCATCATCATCTTCACACTGAGTAGACTGTAAAGGAGGAGGAGGAAGGGTTGGTCTTGCTGTCTCAGAGGTGGAAGAAAATCCATGTATAAGTGGATTTACACAGTTCAAACCCATGTTGTTCAAGGGGCAATAGTATACACTGTGGCTAC
This sequence comes from Piliocolobus tephrosceles, assembly GCF_002776525.5. Lineage (NCBI taxonomy): Eukaryota > Metazoa > Chordata > Mammalia > Primates > Cercopithecidae > Piliocolobus > Piliocolobus tephrosceles. The sequence goes on along the minus strand of NC_045436.1, from coordinate 32,450,976 downwards.
TAGTGCCTTCGAATACTGTGGAAGTGCAAGGAAAATACACACTTGTATATGCATTTCTTGGCTCTTTTAGCTTTGAGGAAAAAATTTGATTCATTAATTTGTTCAACACAAACATTCTGCAACATAAATGTTGATGAAATCCTAATTGATATATAATAATACAAGCCCTAAGACATACAAAATGGATCTTTCATGAAATACCGAATAACTGAATAGAACTAACTTGTTATGTGAAAGAACTAAATGTTGTATGCCAGAGAGGTGAATAATTTCAGTAGAAAAATCTTGATTCCAGTCTCAAGAGATGAAGTTAAGATTGTTTTTAACCTGAAGGCCTCTTGTTCAAATGTGAACTGCAAAAACTCATTTGAATTTCACAGAGGTTCTCATTAAAACTGAATTTTAATAATATTCATCAGTTTTTGGTTTAGAAAATTTAAGGATTCCTGACTCATCATAATAAATGTTAGTGAAAGACTATCAAAATATATTTTTCCAAAACGAGAAGAGAGAAACTACAAAAGAAAACAGGAATATATTGGAAGTGATGTTTTGAAGTAAATATGATTATGGTTACATAAATGTCCATATGAACATCTCTTCAAAATGCAGAGTATTTTGCACATATGTATTGTAAGTCCCTTGAATGTATTAAATAAGTGCATACAATGGATTGCCTTAGCAAACATTGAAGCCATCCTCTGTGCTTGAAATGAGGGATGCAAAGAAAGGTAAGAAAGAGTGATGTCTGCATCCCATGAACTCATTGTTTAGAGATAAAAATGGACACAGTGTACACAGACAGCACTACAGAATTGCAAGTTAAAATGCAATGTAGTCTAGCAGCATGGAGGAAAAAGAAGCTTTCTTAAAATGGGAAGTTCCATTTGTGATGGGTTCACATAAGAGGTGGCATTTGGCTTTGCTTGGATTCATTCATTTATTTGTTCAGTAAATATTCCCTGAGTGTCTGATGTTTGCCAGACAGGCACCGCAGTAGATCCAAGGAAGCAATGTTAAACAATAGGCCAGTCACCATCAGTGCAACTATTAATAATGTATTTACAGAAATTAATATATAATTTTACTAATGGGATACACTATAAATGAAAAGAATGGTATGTTATGAGAGATCATTACAGAAAGAAATAATTTAGATTAGGATATTCTTCAAGGAATAGTTTGCCAGGCAAAAAATGAGGAGGATAAGGTACGTTCCAAAAAAAAGAAAAAGAAACAATGTTTAGTTATTCACTCAACCAGTGTTTTTTCAAGACAATAGAGATGAAATAGCACTCTTTATTGCAACAGTAGCTTGAAGTTAGCAATAAATGAAATTTTATTAGACTATCGATATTTATTTATTTGTATTTATTTATTTATTTATTTATGTATTTATGTATTTATGTATTTATTTTGAGACAGAGTATCGCTCTGTCACCTGGCTGGACTGCAGTGGCGTAATCTCGGGTCACTGCAACCTCCAACTCCCTGGTTCAAGCGATTCTACTGCCTCAGCCTCCCAAGTAGCTGGGATTACAGGCACACACCACCACACCCAGCTAATTTTTGTATTTTTTAGTAGAAACAGGGTTTCACCGTGTTGGCCAGGATGGTGTCAAACTCCTGACCTCGTGATCCGCCCACCTTGGCCTCCCAAAGTACGGGGATGACAGGTGTGGACTATGAGTATTTTGTTATCATTTGATACAAACTTGACAGCACAGACTTCTAGTTATCATTAGGTGGGAAAAAGATTCAGCCATCAAAAACATTTATAAATTAATGTAACTTTTCTATTGTCAGTGCAATAATAATTGTTATTATAACACAAAGACATGCTGGTTAGTATGGCCAATGCAAATTTTCATGTAGACACTGGGCTAGTGAATTTTCGTATCCTTCCTTTCTCTCAAGTAAACTCAAGTAGGGACTACTGACATTACCTTTTATACTACGTTTTTTTAAAAAATTTCTCAGCAGGAAGATATGGATGATTCAGAGAGTAGAATGTACAGTAAGCACAGCTAACAGATGTCAGCAGGAAATAGGAGGGACATAATCAATCTGATTCAGCTGATGCTAATTCGTATGTTTTTCATTCAGAAGGACATCTTTTCTTCAGAATTCTCCCTTTAACACAGAGGGTTCAGTTTCTTGGAAAAGGCAGTTTAGTTATGTTACGTAAAACTGAATCAGAAAACAATATAAGTTTTAACTTCTTTTCAAACGGCCATGGCTTAATGTCAAAGTGGCATATCGTAGAATCGTTCCTAGGATTTTGTTCTTACTCTTTAACTAATAGCATTGCTCTGGAGCACCTGACTTTGTCTCGGATTAGAGAAAGTCAGGGTAGTTATCTCCTGGGGAGTATAAGAATTATTCAAGAGTCATTTTGGCAAAGGATATAGTGATGGAGCTTTCCAAGCAGACAAGCAGAAGAAACAGAATGTGTGAAGCCCTGAAGTGATGAGAAGAAGCTTCTCTGTGAACAAAAAAACCTAAGAGGGCCAATGTGACTTGAGGGTATAGAATAGGAAAGTTGAGTCTCAGAAACTTGCAATATCATTGGAAAGCAAAACTCACCCAAACCATTTAATCAGAGAAATGATTTGGTTAGAATTTTTGCCTATAGCCTTAACATTTCATGCTTTCCATTGATGGGATTATCTCCTTAAAAAACATACATGACATTACATTTGAATGTCCATGTACCAGGACTAAAGCATGGCCAGTTTGCCTATTTCTACTCTCTTCATAATTATACGTATCAGTCAAAAGTCAAATTGATCAATAATGTCCAAAACCGTTGTCAGCATTACCACGATGACCACTTGTTCCATGCTGTGTTTATCTTGACATTCATTTTAGATTTCGATTTGTAGAGAAAAATTAGCTCCTCTGATACTTTGCTCTCTAGAGCTGGCAATAATGTCCATTTGCACTAAATTATAAACATTTCACGGTCCTTAGGATAGGAATGTTACTTTATATATCCATATAGCAATTCTTTTATATGCTTTCTAATATTCTTTTGAATTGTATGTAGTACTATAAACTCTATGTTATTTATTTGAATATAGACATATGAACATAAAATCTCAGATGTTGAACAGTTTGAGCTGTTTAATGTTTTATTAAAAAGACAAAAACATAGCCTTTGTAGGAATAGAATTATGACTTGTCATGGACTAAACATACTTTGGTTTTACACTTCTTAACATCCTGTGGTTTTATTTTTTATTATTGACAAAAATGAGGTAATAATTTTTGTTTAGTGACTTTCAGAAAGATAATCGTTTAATAAGCATTAGTATGTATTATTACTTTTTATGAGAGAAATATGTAATTTTGATAATCATATTTTATCAAAAATGACTTATTTTGGCACATCAAAAAATCCAGCAGATAAAATTCTACTTTTTTCCCTGAGTCAGATCATACCATTAATTTTATGTTTGCATTATTTGTATTAATTAAATAATTATTTATTTGTGCTTGTTAGGTTATTACCATTGGAAAACATGTTAAAGGGTACCACTACATCATTGCAAATCTGGTAGGTGAATTAATTGGTAATATTATTTTACTAGATATGCGTATTCATTAAAAATTTAATTTTGAATGGCCAGCATTTATCAGTTGTGTTTTAAAAAATATAGTTTGATTGTAATTAACCAGGCATGGTGGTGGGCACCTGTAATCCCAACTACTTGGGAGGCTAAGGCAGGAAATTTGCTTGAACCCAGAAGACGGAGAGGTTGCAGTGAGCTGAGATCCCACCATCGTACTCCAGCCTAGTGACAAGAGAGAAACCCCATCTCAAAAAATAATAACAATAAATATAATTTGATTGTATTTGATAGATTAGATATATTTCTGCAATTACGTTTTAGAATTGCTTCCCGCTTTGCATCTTCTAATCAATTTCTTATTATTATAAATGATACAAGAATTTATAGAACAGTATTTGACAAGCTTCGTAAATTGTCTTAGATGATGTATTTTAAGAAAGGGAAAATTTTCAAAAATATTTAAAGTTTAATTGTCCACATATTCCCTTGTCTCTGTTTTTTACTGTCTCTGTTTTTTATAAACTCTGCCTTCTGCACATTCCTTTAGTTTTTAGCATATATAATATATGAAATAAATGTAAATTTGTGAGAATATGTAACCTGAAAAATCAAGAATATTGAAATATTATGCATTATTTAAGGTTTCCTACTTACTATGTGAACAACAAAATGAAAATTAAATTTCTATAGCCAATCATCTTTTCATTAAGATTTCTGTCAAAATAAGGACCACTTAATCATGGCTTCTTGGGTTTGTGTTTTCTCCGGGCCGTGGTCACTCATATTGGCTCAGAATAAACCTTTTACAATAGAAAAGAAGGTCGTATGCTGAAGAAACAGAGTAATTAATTGTATTTCCCTCTTTTAACTATCATCAGAGTCAATTTAGAATTATCACTAGACATTTCTCTTTTCAAAATAATTTAAGCCTTTACCGTTACAATGGTTAATGTTATTAATTAAGATGCTATGTGATTCAGGACTACACTCCCCCTACACCCTGTCTCACCCAAGAACAAGAAAAAAGGGTGAGAGAAAGAGGGAGAAAAGCAGAGAGCTTATTCTAAATAGCATAATAGGACTTTGAAAAGCTTTTGACATATACAAATGTAGATTTATTTCATGATTCCTAGTGTATCAGATTGTTACATCAGCAGACATTAGTTCTAGTGGTGAAAGGAAGAGATAAAACAAAACAATACAACATTTACAGCCTTCCAACTGATAAATGTTTTCACTAGAAGTTGAAGGAATTTAGAATATTAAATCTCAAAACTGCATGCCATCGTGTTGCTCAAGACAAAATTTCTGTTTGGCAATGAAATGGGTAACTACTATAAAAATTCTCTGGGACTTTCCTTTAGAGTGTATTAAGGAGATGCTAAGGACTCCCTAAAGAGAAGCAAGAGTTAAACTAGATGAAGCTCTGTATTCAGTCTCTCTAGAACCACATTATGTGCAGGAAACAGCCTGGACAGTCAGTCCCCTGTGTGAATTGTGCCATTTGATGAACAACACAGAGCCACATTGAAAACTGTGATCTTTAAAAATGTACAGATGGAGAAGATTATATTGGAACATTGAGAAATAATGACAGAAGGTGGCTCATCAATTTGAGAGCTGATATCTGATGCTATGAAAATGAAAATAAGTGTTTGAATGACCAAAGTAAAAAAACAAAAACAAAAACAAAAACAAAAAAAAACAAAAAGCAAGTTCATATTGTTGTCATGGCTTCTAGAGAGAAATCTACCCAATTTTTTTTTTGAAATGCAGGTTCTGTTTTTTTTTTTTTTTTTTTTTTTTTTTTTTTCTCAATACTTGGTTTCTTTGCCGTATGGAACTTCTAGTGAATCAATAAGTTCTAAAGGCTGTATAGTATTGCAATTTCTGAGAATTTGGAGGACACTTGGAAATTTTGCTGACATTCCAAATTAAAGAATGTCACCCAAAGTTGAAGGGCTTTCATCTTCCAAACTCTTGAGACTTTCCTTTTCTTCGCCCTGTTGATGTTGTAATGAGTTCTATAATAGGTGGTTATAGAAGATTTTTTAAAAATCTGCAGATAATATTATTGATTAATTTCCTCAGGAATTGCTGAATGCTTGATTGGGCTCCTAAAACACAGTCTGTGATTAAGTCCTTTACAACAGCATTGAGAAGGGTAACTTGTAAATAAGGTGATGAAGAAGTGGTCATTAAGAAATCCAGTTCTCATTCCTCCAACCTTACTACCCATATAGATTTAATTCTTTAAAAAGCCATGATTCCATACTGCTTATGACTTTACATGTCTGCCTCCTGAAATTTTAAATTTTCACAGGTTATTAATGAATACTTACCTTCTATTTTAAATCTCTTCAAATATAGCTCCAGGAGTAGTAGTATCCAATTTAACTTGATGAGTTGTTGCCATCTCTTTTGTTAACCCTTGGCCTCTCTGTTGTGATTTATTCTTTTTTCCTTCTTCCTCTATTTTGCTTCTCATATATTGAAGTTTCAGAAAAGAAAGAAGAAAACTTAGGGAAACGCAGATTCTCACTGAAGCCAGATTGAAATCTTATTTAAAATTTCAGCTTAAATGTCATTGTAGTAAAATGACAGTAAAAGAATAAAAATTGTGGAAAACCCTAAAGAAAGAGAAAATAGGAAAGGAAGCATTAACAGACGCAAAAAGTCAACAAAGTTTTTCAGGACACAGAGCAGATGAAAGATGAATTCCTGGCATAGCAAAGAGAAGGAAGATAAAACAGTAAGTTCCTGTCAGAGTGGGATATAGGTGAGAACAAGCCTGTTCATTCTGCAGAACCCCTGTGACATTCAGTCTTAGAAGAGCCAGAAACCACAGAAAGCAAGATTGAGGTGTGGAGCTAAAAGCAGGAAGCTCTTACAGGTCTCTCTGGAAGCAGAGCCTGACATCACTATTCAAGTACACATTCTCAAATAAGTGCTTTCAGGAGTAACCTGTAAGAGAGTTAGGGAAACAAGAGAGAGAAGGAAAAAAAAGCACACCAGTTAGAATGGTGATCATTAAAAAGTCAGGAAACAACAGGTACTGGAGAGGATGTGGAGAAATGGGAACACTTTTACACTGTTGATGAGACTGTAAACTAGTTCAACCATCATGGAAGACAGTGTGACGATTCCTCAAGGATCTAGACCTAGAATACCATTTAACCCAGCAATCCCATTATTGGGTATATACCCAAAGGATTGTAAATCATACTGCTATAAAGACACATGCACACGTATGTTTATAGCAACCCTGTTAACAATAGCAAAGACTTGGAACCAACCCAAAAGTCCATCAATGATAGACTGGATTAAGAAACTGTGGCACTATACACCATAGAATACTATGCAGCCATAAAAAGGATGAGTTCATGTCCTTTGTAGGGACATGGATGAAGCTGGAAACCATCATTCTCAGCAAACTATCGCAAGGACAGAAAACCAAACACTGCATGTTCTCACTCATAGGTGGGAATTGAACAATGAGATCACTTGGACACAGGGTGGAGAACACCACACACTGGGGCCTGTTGTGGGGAGGGGGGCGGGGAGAGGGGTAGCATTAGGAGATATGCCTAATGTAAATGACGAGTTAATGGGTGCAGCACACCAACATGGCACATGTATACATATGTAACAAACCTGCATATTGTGCACATGTACCGTAGAACTTAAAGTATAAAAAAAATAAAAAGACACAGGGGGAAAAAAAAAAAAAAAGCATGTGGTTTGAGGTGAGAGCTGGATTTAGTCTGATTGCCTCTGGGCACTTTGTTGCATAAATTGCACTGCACTCATTCAGCTTGAGGCAAAGGGTCTTTGTACCTAGATCCCAGTTTTTACTATTAAGCAAGGGCCATCAGGGATGCAGCTTTGGTTGTCCCAGGGCAATTCTCGTGGAAAGGTTATGTATGGTAGCCATTGGCCAAAGCAGGGGAAGTGCCTAGGGGATGGGCAAATCAACTACATCTGTAAAGTGCATCGTACATCCTAGGACACCTGGGTGGTTCACTAAGACCACCTGGCACAAGGGACTTGATTCAAAGGCCATAGGGAATAATTGGATGCCCCAAGGATTCTTTTTACACAACCCAAGCAACCAGGTAACTACAAGTCCTGGTCCCTATGCACCTATTTCCTCTCTTGATAATACTTCTTACTAGAGAAGGTGAATTAGAGAAATTGTTTTTTCTTTTTCTTTTTTTTTTTTTTTGAGACGGAGTCTCGCTCTGTCGCCCGGGCTGGAGTGCAGTGGCCGGATCTCAGCTCACTGCAAGCTCCGCCTCCGGGGTTTACACCATTCTCCTGCCTCAGCCTCCCGAGTAGCTGGGACTATAGGCGCCCGCCACCTGGCCCGGCTAGTTTTTTGTGTTTTTTAGTAGAGACGGGGTTTCACCGTGTTAGCCAGGATGGTCTCGATCTCTTGCCTTGTGATCTGCCCGTCTCGGCCTCCCAAAGAGCTGGGATTATGAGTAATTAAGTGAATGTCTCTGTATGAAATTCTAACCTCATCATCCCCCATCCTTCATCCTGTCCCTAAAACTTAGCCAAGCATATACATTCGTGTAGGAGACTGGAAGATTCTGAAGAAACTGAATGGCCCAGAGAAAAGAACTTCAATATGGACAAACAACACTGCTATCCACCCCACCTCACCCTCACCATCTACCTTACAGTGAAGAATACTCGTTAACGTGCCTTGTCCATGCACATAGAAATTCCAAGAAACATTTTGGTGTCTTGCTCTTAAATAGCCCAGCATAACTTGGCATTTGAGAAAGGTCCTTACCATGAAGTATGCAATGCAAACAAACAGATCCGTGGCAGGAAACATGAGAACATTTTTTAAATTGTAAGTAATATCTGCCTAGAAGTAGGGAAAATATTTTATCCAAAAAAGAGAGAAGAGGATGCTATGAGAAAAAAAAGAAATGGAGAATAAGAGCTCCAGAAAGTTAACTTCTTTTGTTTCCTAGAATTACAGGTTAAATGAGTTGGAAGATAAATTTGAGAAAGTCTTCCAGAATGTGTAACATAACAACAACACAAATATAAAATAGAAAAAATAAATGTATAAGGGACTTTGACATTTAATTTAACAGTTATAATATCTTAATAGTTGATATTCTAGAAAAAGAGAAGAGTGAAACTAGGGGAAGGAAAATGTTAAAGAAACATTTGGAAAAATATCCAGTACTGAATCACATAAATCTGCTTATTGAATATACACAATAATAAAAGACAAAGACCTACAGTGGCAATATCATAATGGAATTTTAGAGATAAAGAGAAGATTTAAAAGTTTCTAGCAAGTGGCTGGAGGCGAATAAGAGTGGGAAGTACATGACATACCAAAAAATTAGAAATAACGTGTTTTTCATTAGAAACATTGGATAGTGATAGTCAGTGGGACAATGCCTTCAGATTATAAGTTTTTTTTACCATAAAATTCTATACCAAGCCAAACTACTAACCATGAATCAGGATAAAACAAAGTTATCTTTCAGACATGCAATGTCTCAATAAATTTATCTCCAAAGTATTTCAGCAAACTATCAGAGGACTCCAGTAGAGGTAATCAATAAATCAAGAAAGAGAAATATGACCAAGGAAATGGGATTTAAATCAGAAAAGTGGTGAAGGAACATGCTAAAGTAACAGCTGTAGAGTAGGTGAAGAGAAGAGCCAATTTGGATTCCAGCATTAAGAAGGGGGTTTCCTAGAAATTAAAATTTCAAGAAAAAGTTGAAACAGATTACCTGATATGTTTTAATATTTCATTTTTTAAAAAAGCTTTACTCATAGGCATGAAATGTTTTCATGGAAGCACTGGGAAAAATAAGGATAGGCTTATAGAAATCTCTAGTAGCGAAAAAATGGGACATGATTATAAACATGGGCTGAGATCATGTTCAAGAAAGAAAATGCAATTCTGGTACACTATTTGGCTTTGCTATGAATAACATTTAGAGTTATAAATATGTAAACACTAAGTACTGATTAAAATGGGTGAGAAGATAAATGGTTTTGTCATGTACACAAGCGTCGTACTCGTGGGATACACAAAAACTCAATAAAATTTTCCAAAATTGGTAAATTAGAAAGAGTAATAAAAATGTGTCATGCAGAAGAGGTAAATATGTGAAAAGCAAATATATTAAAATTGAATGTTTTGAAGCAACTCAACTGGAACATACATAGGGTAAAACAAAGAGTATATGATTTTTGTTATATTCCTTTTTGCACTATTTGCATTATCTTGATAAACAGAAACAAAATTGTGAGCCAATAAAAAGTAATTACCTTCTCCTCCAGCTAAATAATATAATAATAAGCATGTTTTAATATCAATAACAAAGAAAAGATTCTCCTACATTTTTGGGTGTGATAATTCAAAATTAATTTAGGATACTTTTAACTTTTGTGTACAATAATATAGAATAAGTATTTGTGAAATGTGAAAACATTTGTAATTGTGGTCTATGGAAATTAATTTCATCTTTGAGAGAGATATACTATCAAGTTGATAAAATTCATGTCAGCACAATATTTGAAATCAATGTAAATATAGCATAATAGTTTTAGTAATGACTGAATTCACTGCAATAATACAAGATAAATTCATTTTTTAAATTTAATATATTCTATAAAATTAGCTTCCAGCTTAATGTGAAATTGTTTAATTCTTCTCAAATTATGACTGGACATTTAGTAACTCGTTTTGAAGATGTTCCTATCACATGAGTGAAGAAACAATTCAAACAGGAGTAACTTGCTCACAAGGTTGTGGTTCTTCGAGAACTACTTTAATGTTATTAAGTGTCTGTAACCACATGGTGGTTCTCCGTTGTAGAACCAGTAAGTAAAACCCAGTCCTTGTCAATGGAAGATTTCTAAATAAAGTGGAGAACTTTTACGTAGGCTCAACCATGAGTGTTTCATGAGATGATCCATTAGCAAACGTGTATTGATTAGGGAATCACTATGATGCAAATGTGGTGTTAGGTGCTGATGATGAACACTGGCTGGTAAATACATGGGACATTTTCTGCAGGCTTGTTATATCTCATATGTTCTTTGAAATATCTAAAACCACAATGTATAGAGTTATTTGGTAAATGTTAAGTAGCATTTGTTTCTCAAATAAAAAGCATGACATCAATGTGTCCTATGTTTAGGGATTTACTGATGGAGACCTATTAAAAATCCAGTTTGGAGGTGCGAATGTCTCTGGGTTTCAGATAGTGGACTATGACGATTCCTTGGTGTCTAAATTTATAGAAAGATGGTCAACACTGGAAGAAAAAGAATACCCTGGAGCACACACAACGACAATTAAGGTTTGCTTTGGTTTCTGCTTTTTTTCTTTTGCTTTCCTATGTGAGCAGAGAGAAGGGCCTTGGCAAATAAGGAAGAAGGAGAAGGTAATACAGGGAGTAGAAAGCACGTTTCAAAATATGGCAAACACATTGACTGCTAAATATATTGTTCACATTTTTATGGTTTAAGTAAAACTATTAGAGCTGTACTGTATTACTCTTGTGTTTTCTACTTCCTTACACCTATGATAATTTATAATAAATAAAGTCATTCATTTATTAATCCATTTGGCATTTTTATTGAGGGGATTCTGAGCCAGACACTTTTTTGGTAAATAAAAAGACAGGGAAAATGTCCCTGCTCACAGCTGAATGGAAGAAAGACAAAAGCATTGACAGAAGAATACCATGAAGGAATAGCTCAGTAAACAATTAGCGACATGGAGTGGGCAGGGAATTTTTAAGCTGAGACCTGAAGAATAAGGGCCAGTTTTACCATGACTGCTGTTTAGAATATTATGTGTGCAAATAAATTAAAGGACAATAGGTGTCAGTTTGTTCCTAATCTTCAAAAAGCCAACTTGTAGACAGTTCTTAGTTCAGTCAATATACATATGGCCACAAAAAGGAGAGAAAGTGTGTGTGTGTGTGTCTGTGCATAAAATAACTGCTGATGAGTAGCCTTGTCTCTTGAACACTTTAAAAGAAGATAAAAATCTCAACTTGCCTTAATAATTAAAACACAACTGTAATGCTGTGTGCAATCAAACGAAAGATTCTTGAACGACAAATATTATTTACTCCTCAGGTATAAGAGCTACACAGAATGATCTTTGTTCTCCATGGGTTTGGACATAGTGAGGTCTTCACTTGTTTATTTGATGCATTTTATTGGGTATACACATGCATGCATGAATTTACTTCTAAATAGTCAATATTTCTGCTGTTGACAGGAAGGTATTTTTCCTTCTGTTGGTAACCTTATTGAGAGCAGAGTTAAGATCAAAACTTGACTAAGGGTAGTTTAAAGAGTGAGTGGGTTGAAAGTTAAGATGATGTTCACATTCTTTATGAAAATTAAGAGCAAAAGTTGAAAAATTGTATAGTAATTTTGTTTGTGAATTATAAAGCAATTGTATATGAACCAGGCAGGACAGTGTTATTTCAGTTGCTCCCACAGTTGTACCTGAGTATGCATCATAGAGATGTTGTTTGATGATAGATGCATGTCTATCTATCAGATTGGTCCTAGAAAAGGATTAGAAATTTTGAAGTTCTTTATTTTTGGATTTATAAATGGATCTTTTAATTTTTAAGTCAATTTTATAAAAGCATTCCATAGGATTTTAAAGAATAACACCAAGTTAGGTTTTTTATAAAAACGAGGTGACTTCCTCTTTGGTGACTTTAGTTGAGATTCAATGTTTGTACTGTTTATATCGTGGAGGTACTTTTCATGTAACGGGATTCTGAGCAAGTAGATGGACACCCAGAGCCTTAGTTGATGTCAGCATATGTATCCGTCTGTGCCTAGAAGAGAACTAACTTCTGATCCCATTCTGTGTAATTGCAGGCTTCCATCCATTCAGAGATGGTGCCATGTAAGTTCTCTGATGGAGTGGATGTTATCCTCCAATGGAACCAGCATGCTCCTTTTGAATACTCTGTTAGTCATTGTGTTGCCCCTCACTGCTGCCTGCTGGGAGAAGGATGAAAGCAAAATGAAATTATGTTTTTCTCCTAGAAGTCATATCATGATTCAAGTTCATGTGTCTTGCATTAAAATACAAGATGTATTTGCGGTGTGAGAGATGTTTGGCAATGCATTCTGTTAAAAATTTTGCCAAAACCTAGTGCCAGATTTCACTGAGTTGAGAACCTGCATTGTGACCTTCCTTGCTTCCTTCCTGCTGTAAGCATTTCCCCTCCAAAGTGCCTCCCTTTTGATGGCTTCTGCCCATTTTCAAAGAGATCATTATGCTCCTTCATTGTGAGATGTTTCAAAGAACCTAGACTAATGTGTTTTAAAACTTAGGCTGTGAATCACTACTTGACCCTGAGTCCAGGATTCTCATCTATACAATGCAGTAATGACCATTAATTCCCAGGTTGCTGTGAGGATTAAATAACACTTCCAAAGGGCTAGCACAGCTTTGGAAACATAGGTGCCTATAAGGACTAATTTGTTTTCCCAGCCATTTTCTAAAATGAGAGAATGTCAGCCAATTTCAAAGGTGTACTCCAACTTTAACATTTTGTAACCCCCCTAACTCCAGCCAGAGGCATATTTTATGAGGTCCCTGAAGCTTGATAAAAATTACTGAAAATCTGTGGGGAGAATGTGTTTGGGGAGGAAGTTTATCCTAACACAGAAATGTATTGCTTATGTACTAAAGTCCAAAAACTAAATATAAAGAAATGAAAAACGTGTGAATCCTGTCTTTGAGAATTCAGTCTAAAGGAGACAAACATATCAATCAGCAAATATAATAGACTGATGAAATATGCCAATTTCTTGGCCATGATTTTGACAGTGATTGGAAGGAAGGTCAAGGAAGGCTTTTGTGGGAGGGATGCCTGTGCAAGGCTTTGCACATGGTTGAGGAGGAAGAAAAGTATGGGAAGTTGCTTGGGGAAGTTCTAAATGTACAGAGACTCGAAGTAATCAACAGCGTGACAGATCCAGGGAACTGCACGTGTGTTGCTATTGCAAAAATGTAAATATTTGGTACCAGTGAGTGGGGGCATGTTATGGAAGTTGCAAGAGGTAAGGTCCTTCAATTGTCAACAGATGTGGAAGGTAGTAAGGACAAGACAATGCTTTCATAATTATTTTTGCTTCCAGACAGAAGAAAGGAAGAAAAACTACATAGGAGATTATATAGCGTCTTCTAAATATAAACAAGGAACATAGTCTCAATGTATTATTTGCTTACACAAAGGGAGCAAAATGTTTCTAATGAGATTATTTACAATGAGGTTATGTCCTTTGATGTTGCCTTTTGGGTGATTGAATTGGGTACATTGCCACATTTAAAATGTGATAAATTCATATCACATTTTACTACTTGACAATAAAAACTAGTGTTATTGGTATAAAAATCTATAAAAATACAGTTCAATATGTCAAATTATTTCATAGTTAGGGTTTAGGAATTATAGAAATTATATCAACTTGTGGGAGTAATAAATAAATGACTGTTCAACGTTTTCATCTTCCCCTAAAGTTAAATCAGCTTCCAAAGTTTTCTTTTTTTAATTTAATTTAATTAATTTATTTATTTTTTGAGATGGAGTCTCGCTCTGTCGCCCAGGCTGGAGTGCAGTGGCCGGATCTCAGCTCACTGCAAGCTCCGCCTCCCAGGTTTACGCCATTCTCCTGCCTCAGCCTCCTGAGTAGCTGGGACTACAGGCGCCCACCACCTCGCCCGGCTAGTTTTTTGTATTTTTTAGTAGAGACGGGGTTTCACTGTGTTAGCCAGGATGGTCTCGATCTCCTGACCTCATGATCCGCCTGTCTTGGCCTCCCAAAGTGCTGGGATTACAGTCTTGAGCCACCGCGCCCGGCCAAAGTTTTCAAATTAAAATAAATTTTATTCAGCAAGTAAAATCTTAAATGAGGTCTAATATTTAACATATTTTAATAACCACCAAATATAAATTACAATGTTTAAATTTCTTCATTCTTACATAGTATACAAAAAATAACTTAAGTCGTGGCACTGAAATTTTAGGTCTGACACTAATTTGCTATTTGGGGCAGCATTCATTCATTCATTTATTAATTCATTTATTTACTGGACACATATTTATTGTCTACTCCACAGCAGGCACTGTTCTAGGTGTCAGAGAAAAGACAAAGTTCTGGTCCTTAAGGAGATTACAGTCTTCAGACTAGCAACCAAACAATTACTTTGTAGCGTTGATGGAAGTTGTCTTATTGCTATCTTAAACCTACATATTCAAAACTAAACTTTAGATTTTCCTCTACTACTTCCTCCTCAGCCTCTGGAAACTATTCCTTCAACAGTCTTTCTTGTTTGCTTAGTTGTTGCTTAGACCAGTATCTTGGTCCTTTACCCTTCTCTTTCTCTTGTTACATACATTCCATGTATCAGAAACCCCATTAGCACTGCCTCACTTCTTACCACCTTCTCTGCAACCAACTAAATCCAGCTACCTTCATAAGGTTATTGCAACAGTCTCTAAAATTGATTTCCCTCCATTCAGCCCTGCCCCTGTTATCTTCCATCTTTGTGATCCTTTTAAAGTATATATAGATTATATTGTTGTTCTCTTCCAAATGCTCCAATGTCTCTCCATTTCACTTGGAGTAAAAGAGCCAAAGTCACCCTGTTGTCTTATGAGGCCCTGTCACCCAGTCCCATGGAACCACATCTCTGTGCAGTGGCTCACTCTGTTTCAGCTACATTGGCCTCCTTGCTATTCCTCAACCAACCCAAGCACCTTCCTACTTCAGGGCCTTTGAGCTGGCTATTTTTTCTTCTTGACTGTTGACCCCTTAAATATTTGCATGGTCAAGTCTCCTGCACTCCTTAGATATCTTTCAAATCCTGTCTTCTCATCCAAGGCAATAGTAGGCTATGTATTTAAAACTGCAATCTTGCCACCATCAGAGTTTGTGCATCACCCTTTCCCTGATCCAGCTTTCCCAATTCTTACCTTTTAGTTTACTGTTCTTTTTTTTTTTAACATTTAAACTCTTTTTATTATGGACATTTCAAACACACATAAAGGTAGAAAAGTGTAATAATCTCCGTATACCCACCATCCAACTTGCCAATGTTTTGCCAATCTCATGTTCAGTTTTAAAAGAAGCTTACTAGTTTACTGTTCATATCATTTATGTATTCATTGCATTGTTAATTATCTCCTCCTACTTGAAAGTAAGTGCCATTTAAAAAAAAATTCATCGAGATATCCCAGACTCCTAGAATAAATCCTCACACATGGTAACCCTCTAAGAGAGACTTCATGAATCAACAAATAGAGAAAAGCAAAGGTACTCTGGTATCAACTATGAGAAGCTCCTAATCCTAATTCTGGAGGTAAGAAAAGGCTTCTTAGAGGAAGCAATATGGAATTAGAGACCTGAAGAAGTAGGAGTTAGGAGAAAGCATAAGGAACAATTGGCTCCAGATAAAGGAACTAGGATATATAACGTCTCCAGTGCAAGGAAAATATAAATATTTCCATAAGGCCAGAGGTTGAACAGAAATGATTTGAAGAAACGCTGAGAAATCATACTTTAGAACTGTACAAGATCCAGAGGAGGTTTTATGCCTTGTTGACGTATTAAGGATTTTCTTGTCTAATTTGAAGAGCAACAGGGAACTACGAGAGGAGAGTGCTGATCATGGCTTTGATGCATGAAGATTACTATGAGTGCCCTGATGACAAGAGATTGCAGGGAGCCCTGGTGGAGGCAGGGAAGCTTTTGGAAGATATCACAAATAATCAGACAAGAAACAATGGTTGTCTGAATTGTGGTTGTGGCATGGGGATGGAGGGAAATAGATGGATTTGTTATATCTGCCATTTCTCTTAATTTCTTCATAAATGAAATAATTAATAATTGTAAAATCTGAATCATTCAAAGGTAATATACTGATATAAATTCAGTCAAGAGATATTTGTAGATTACAAATAAACCTCTCAAAGGAAATGTCTCATTTGTATCTTATTAGCCTTAAATCTCACACAGTGGTTTGCAAAGAGTAAGCACATGATAGATATTTGTAGGGATGAAGAGTAATGAATTGGAAAATATTGACTAATTAAAGAAAAAAATGACATTATTATTGTGATGAAATATGCTTTAGATTTCTGCATGTGTTCTCTTGTTGAGCCCTGACAGAAAAGCAATGAGTTCCTTTAGTTGATAAAATGTAAAGTTAATGTAGTTATCAGATCTGACCCATCACAGCACCAGAATTTACATGGGAACATTAAAACAGGCATTTTATCTTCCTTAAAAGTATTTTTTTCAAGAGAAAGAGTATAAAGATATTTCCCACTGTCTCAAAAATAATTTATGGATATTTCTATTTTTAGACTGATTTTTATTATTTTTAATGTCTCCAACATCCTGTGAAGTATGACCAGCCATTCTACCTTGTCACATAATAACCTTTGTTCAACTTTTGTGTCTTCAGTCTCCTACTGGTGTTAAGGAATTCAACAATAATCCATGGCTGACATTTGTGTGGCACTTTAAATAATGGTTTTCTCACAAGAATCTCATTTTATTCAGGAAACAACTTCACACGCAGCCTCAAACTTTCTTAATTGCTTTCCTAAGAGAGTTACTAGGTCTGCCTGAAAATAGTATAATCTTTTCCAGTTCAGTAATTAGTGTCGTGCATTAAATAGTACCCTAGTGGCCTAATAGAATTAATTCTGCTTCTTGAGTGTTTTAACTGTCCAAACCACAGCTGGCAGACTGGCATTCACTCTTCCTAATATTACAGCATTTTGCCAACACAATCTGGAAGTTTGAAATTTGACATATTGATTCCTTGTATTTTATAGTTTAAAAAGTGTGTAAATGACTGAAATAAATGTATAAATTTGATATTGATAAGATTGTTTATTTTGCAAACATGAATTTTAAAAATATGTATATCACAACTTTAAAAAATATATTATTAATATTTATAATTATAATTCAGGGCACCTGGGCTCACATCTCATTTTCATATTTCTTTATCTGTAAAGGGAATAAGTGTAGGTAAATTTTTAGGTTTCCTGCAACTCTCTAATACCATGATTATGTGAAGTTCTAACTTAAGCCCTCAGTGAAACATACATTAACATTTCAAATTTTTGCTGAATCTCTGACACGTCAAGTGGTGCCTCTGTCTCTTAGAGATTGTAGTGACTTGCAGGTAGGCAGACCTCTTTGATCTCCAGGTGCCAAAATTGAATCCTCAATTACTCTGGACATATATATTTTGTTTTTCATAGATCATAAAAAATGAAGAACTTTCACCTTTTTATAAGATTTCTAGGAAGTAGAGAGTCAGGGAGAGGGATTTATTCAACCAACAAAATAAAAGATCTGCTCCTGAGAAAGTCTTTACCTATGACTGAATCAAAACCAGACAATGCCTTGATTTCAGCATCCTTTTTCTGTTTTGGTGAATCTGATTAGCTTTATCTGAAAATTTGAATTCTTCAGTAATCTAAAGTTTCTGAATTAAAAAACCTTAATCTGTAAGTAAGATTTTCAGTAAAGATTAACAGCCAATTTGAGTAATTTAGGCAAAAATATGTTGTATTTAATTTATTCCTTTTACATGAAGACTCTTTCTTCACAGTAGATTAAAATTATTTTATTATTCATGAAGAATAATAAAATATGTTAATTTAGGTTTCTTGCCAATGCAGCTCTCTTTTCACCCTTGGAAAATGTGATAGAGCTTGTATGCTTACTAAGGTTTTTATGAAGACTTTTATGACTTTATGCAGTGAAGTTTCAAAGGGCACATATTCAATATGCTTTACAGTAAATTAAAGATGACCTTATCACAGGCAGCTCTTTTCCATAGAGTAGACTGTAGTTGAATTTGAAGTTAAGTGAATCATTTTAAGTTTATAATATATTTCCTCATACTGTTCATTTGTCTTACGACCCTAATTGATTTGGTCACTGTTGGTTATCTTAAAAAAAACTTGCTTAAAATTTTTCTTACAGGTTTACGTATTTTTCCTAGAAATCATAATTTTTGACCCTGTTTTAAATTATTTTATAAAAGGATGAAACTGAGAATTAATATTGCATAAGATTCTCCAGAGGAATATCATTCAATGTATAATAATTTTTTAGCTAAGTAATTGAGGCTCTTTTAGAAATGAGTATATGAAATGTACCAGGACATAAAACTTTTAACATCCAAAAATATGTTACATAAAACACTATTCTTATGGAAAATAATTGATGTTAAAGAAATTTCAAAGTTGGTAATCAGTTTGGGAAATACTGATTAAACAGTTAAACTGTTATTGCAGGATTTCTGAGGGTCTATAATATGTCAATGTGAAAATCATTTTCTGTACTTATTAGATCACAGAACCCTTTTGTGTGGAGTGAGATAGTGGTTTTCAAAACATCGTAAAAACAAACAGTTTTGCATCAAGATAGATAGTAACAAAAGAAGAAAATAATGGAAACCTACTGGTCAATAACTTACATATATAACATATTTTACAATTCATCAAGCTTCTCATTTACTATACATCTACTTATTCGATACAGTATTTGCCAAATAAAGTAACTAACCATCCTAGTGTACCCGGGATTGAAAAGGTTCCTGGGACTCAAGACTTTTCCTTGCAATATTGTGACAGTCGAGGAAAACCAGGGCAATTGGTCATCATAATTACCCTGGAATCACAGAGATCTGGATTCAAATCCACTTTTGCCACACATTTTTTGTGAAGCTGGGTAAAATGAAAGTTTATAACTTGGAATCTTCACCTATAGAATTGGAATAAAAACAGGGCCGGGCGTGGTGGCTCAAGCCTGTAATCCCAGCACTTTGGGAGGCCGAGATGGGTGGATCACTGGGTCAGGATATCGAGACCATCCTGACTAACGCGGTGAAACCCGGTCTCTACTAAAACATACCAAAAAACTAGCCGGGCGAGATGGCGGGCACCTGTAGTTCCAGCTACTCGGGAGGCTGAGGCAGGAGAATGATGTAAACCCGGGAGGCGGAGCTTGCAGTGAGCTGAGATCCGGCCACTGCACTCCAGCCTGGGGGACAGAGAGAGAGTCCGTCTCAAAAACAAACAAACAAACAAACAAAAAAACAGTTGTGGCATAGGGTTTTTTAGACCTATCTCCAGCTTGTCAAGAAGAGAACTAGGTAAACATGAATATTTTTCCCTACCTTCCTTTTCAACACTCTTATAACATAGACAGAAGAAGCATTGCTCTCCTTATTTTACTGAACAACCTAGACAATAATTCTTTAGTTCACTTGCCCAAGGCAACAGAACAGTAAATAGTAAAATCTGGGCTTGAGCCCTGTCTTCTGATGCTAAATGCAATGCTTTCTAAACTATAGTCAACTAATTCAAGTGTTAAAGAAAATTTCTAACAGTGGTCATTCATGGGAAATGTCATAACACTTTAATAGTACTTAAATTTTAGTATTTTTCTTTGAATGTATGTTTTTAAATTTTGTTATGGTATGGATACTACGTTTAGAAAAAGGTGCCGTCATTGCGATAACCCATGAAAATTTGTGCTGTAGCCTACTTCTCCTCTTTTGTGTTCATTAAATTTGAGATATACACAGAGCTTCTTTTCATTCCCCCCTTTTTTGGTGTTAGAACACTGCTTTCTCGCATCAGAGATTACAGTAATGTATTATTGATTGGTTTGTCTGATGACTACTGGACACAACAAACATGTCTAAAATGCATATTTTATTTTATTTTTGAAAATTAAGTCTCAATAAATACACATTTAAAGCAAAGTAAAAAGCACATTTGGAAAATGGACCGTAAAAACGATTTCCCAGATTTATTCTTAATGTGTGGCTATGATGTGATTGTGATATAACACTGCAAAGCAAAATGGTTCCCCACTGAAATGTAAATTTCCAACTCAGCTGAGGGATTTCACAGAACATAAACATAGGGACAGAAATGAAGCATTTGTTTTCAAAGAAGGAGATAGTTACATTGTCATGCTCCTTTCAAATTAATTTACATCTAGTTTAATGAATGGTAGAATAAAACTGAAATATTTAACTATCCAATCAAAAATGTGAACATATTTGTTTAGAAAAATAAATGAGCCATACATGCAGAACATAAGCAGAAAGGAACTCTGGATACAGAAGCTGTTGATTTTCTCTCAGCCCAATATTGTGTTTCTATGATTGTGACTTTTAATTTAAAATGGTAATAGGCTCAAGACTTGATTAGTTTTGAGCATTTGAAAAAGGTTGAAAGGATTTTTACTCTTAATGTGTGCATACTCTGAATCATATTCATAATATGCTACATAGATCTAAATGCTTTCAATTCATTCAAGCTAATCATATTTTTTAAATGTAGTTAACCAACATCTGTAGACCTCAAACACATTTAGTAGACGGATTTATCGCTTTCCCCTAGTAATGTGAGCAAGCTAAGTCAAAAATGTTGACTTTTAGTTATTATCACCATTTCCATACAAACTGCAATATTTCAATTTAGGTTACATTTCTTTTTCAGAGACTTAGACATTATTGTAAGAATTATTTTGGCAATAAACTTATTTCTGTATAAAAAACAAATTAATGTTTTTTTCCTTTAGAATAGAAACAAACATACAAGCAAAGCAGATAAATCTTGATGTGATATTTCTTATTTACTTCAAGAAGTCGTTTCTTAAGTAGATGTCCTGTGTTGTCGTCTCAGGTGAACGACAGAGTATGGAGAGCTTAGTGGTTTTACTGTTAGATGACTTATCTTTTTTCCATGACAAGGAAGGCAAGGTTTTCAGCAGGAATTTAGAGAAAGAGAAGTATATAGAGGTCAGGGTATTTGTAGAAGACAAAGATGAAATTATCATTTTTGAGAGTGGAAGACCTGAAATACTAAGGAACTGAGTAGAATTCTTTGGGAATGCTGAGTGCCTGTTTTGGATTGGTGATCAAGAATTTAGCATGTCACAAAGTCAGTATGGTACAGTATTGCATTTCTTTCTCCCAAGCTTCACCGTACTTTTAGTACCTACAGATTGAAAAATAATGACAGAAATTTTCTCAGCATTCAGCAAAACTTTAATGTCGAAATGTAATTAATCATTAGCTGACAGCATCATCCATTTGGCAAATGGTAATATATATACATGCACATGCTACTACTTATCCAGACACTGACAATGCCTGGTACACATGTAGTGTTAATCTGTTTGGCCCTAGAAAATGTAATAATTGTGCTGTCCCACTGGGATCTGAACACCATAAGTTTTGAACCAATGTTATCATAGACTGTTGAAGCATGGAGGCATGGGGGCATAGAAATTATGAAGTTTTGTGGTTCTTCTACTTGATTACCAGAATCAGCTAGGGGACCCTAAATAGACACCCCTAAAACCACTGAACCACTGCAGATCAGTGTAAGCATGACTGGGGTTGAATTAGAGACTAAGAATCCTGAAACTAATTCATATTCCTTCTGCATTGACAAATGTATTTCTCATTAGACTGTAAAGAAATATTAATTGTTAATCTTATAGTTTTGTATATCACCATTGCAGGCTATAAAGTGAGGCTGTAACAAGAAGCAGGTTAGAAAAATAAAAGAAAACTAAACATTGACACAATTATTATGAAAAGGTCTCACCTGAAACAGCTGAGATATTAACATAACATGTTTAGAGTCAAAAGCACATTTCAAAGTCCCCATGTTTTGTAATGCTTCTCTTCGATTCTTAGGTTTCTAGATGCAGAAATTGTGTTTAAATTCTTGGAGTTTTAGGTGGTATGGTGTGCTGAGCAATGGTAGTCTTGGTTGCTGGTGTGCAGTGAGTTTCTGAATTTTCTCCCGTTCTTATGAAATGTGTGTGATCCTTTGCAGTATACTTCTGCTCTGACCTATGATGCCGTGCAAGTGATGACTGAAGCCTTCCGCAACCTAAGGAAGCAGAGAATTGAAATCTCCCGAAGGGGGAATGCGGGAGACTGTCTGGCAAACCCAGCGGTGCCCTGGGGACAAGGTGTAGAAATCGAAAGGGCCCTCAAACAGGTCAGTTACTCAAAATAATTATTAATGTGACTTAATATGGCCATTAATGTTTTCTTCCTGCTGAATTAGTCATCTTTGTCTTATTCCTTATGTCTAACATACAGGCAATGTTCTTTTCTAACAACGCAAAGGTAGGTTGAAGAAAGAAACAAACCTTATTGATGTAGTTTTCTTGACTTCAGCTGGTGAAAGTAATCTGTACAGTGTATATGTTTAGTTGAAGTAAATAGATAACTCTGCTCCTTTCCCATTTCTTCATTAGGTTCAGGTTGAAGGTCTCTCAGGAAATATAAAGTTTGACCAGAATGGAAAAAGAATAAACTATACAATTAACATCATGGAGCTCAAAACTAATGGGCCCCGGAAGGTAAATCCTTAGTGATTTAAAAGCAGTTCTATGTGAGGAGGTGAGTTAGCTAGAGTTCTGGAGATGTGTATTCACATAGAGTTTAATGACTTCCAGAAACAGATGTATTTTGAAGTTTTTTTTTTTTTTCCTAAAGTCTGTTTATTTCTGGTAAGTAACACTGAATTATAATTTTAAAAATAGTTTGTAGGTAGAGCTGTTGAACTTTGACTTTTTAGACTGAAGTGGAAATCTTTAATGAAAAGAGAAAGAACTATTGTTGAAGGTTTACGGTTCAGAAGAAAAAAGGTAGCTGGTGCAAAGATGTATGTAACTGTTCAATTCAACATCACCCTTTTAGCTGTTTAGGCTAAAATGCCATTATCTGGATTTTAATTACATTTCTATATGACCACTCCCAAACAATTACTCTTAGAGAATATGAAAAGTGAATATGAAAAGACAAGTCATTTTTAACAATTTTTTTATACTTCCTTTTATTCCTGTTAGATTCACATATATAAAAGACATTTCTGTTTAGAACAAGCCCAGTAAATGTGGGTCTAATTTCAGATTCAGACATGGCTTTGAAAATAATTAAATGCTTTGCTAATAGACGAGTCATTTATCCATACGTCTGTCTGCTGTAACCTTTTCCAGATTGGCTACTGGAGTGAAGTGGACAAAATGGTTGTTACTCTTACTGAGCTCCCTTCTGGAAATGACACCTCTGGGCTTGAGAATAAGACTGTTGTTGTCACCACAATTTTGGTAATTTGTTACATATGCCTATGTTTTACTTTGTATTTTCTTATGGATAATATCTGCAGGAGTAGCTATTTATATTTTAGGAAAATAATATCTGTTTTGCTTCTTTTGCAATGTTTTAATCATTTACTGCATATTTATTCTGTTAAAAGGAAAACACAAGATCTAGCTAAAGCATTCAAAATGTTCCCAATTTTCTTTAAGGAAGGCTACAGTTTAACTACACAGATAATTCCTTCCCTGGTGCTTACATCGGTGAACAATTGGGGAATGTCTTGAAGAGTGTTCCTCATATTTCTGCAAGTTCTTCACCTTTCCATTCCCACCTAATACTGTGTAAATTATTTCTTTCTATTTGTTACGTGATTTCATGATGATGTTGAGTTGTCTTTATTCTATCTAATGAAAGATGATCTCCTTAAAGACAAGGATTATTTCCCTTCTTTTCACTCCAAGTTTCAGCACTGGTTGGCACATAGCTAGTACACAATCAATGCATATTGAATGAATAAGGAAAAATTGAACTGGATCTTCAACACTCAGGCTTTGGATAGATGGAAGAGAGATGTGGATCACCATGGCAAGCTGTTGGTGAAATGAAATGGAGAAAATGGTGTTTGTTATAGGACAGGATTTTGTGACAAAACTATTTCATTTTATTTTCTTTTACAAAAAAAAAAAAATGGCCTTAATTTACCAGTGAAGTTGTAAATTTGTGTGATTTATTCTCCTAACAATACTGAGAGCAGATATAGATAGATTGATAAGGGATTTGAATTAAAACATTGATAGGCAATTGAAAATCTCCTGACAAGTGCAAATTAGACATTTGAGGATTTTTGCCTTTATCATGCCATTGAGAGGAACTATCTCATTGAGACTCCAAATATCCTTGGTGCCACTTTCCAATGGAGATTATTGGACTGTATTGATTCATTTTTTTTCTTGCTTCCTTTTTCTTATGTTTACAGGGGGAAGCTACTCTCTAGCTATCCTTGTAGCATCATTCTAGGATATTGTATCTCACAGATGAAGTGAGACCTGAAGCCTGCGGGGGTAGAATCAGTACATCATCATGACAATGATCCTTTCAGTCTGTGTATCCCTGGCCATGAACCTGATTTCCACATGAACCTTATCTTTGGGACAGCAGTGACAAAGGGTTTTGGGTGAATGCTGGTTTGGGGATTGGCATAACCTTAATCAAGTATAAGGGTTTGGTGAATCCAAACTGGAATAAAATAGGTGTTGAGCAGTAATATTTTGCTCTAAGTCTTAATAATTACAAATATGGCTAGAGAACATACAAAGAGTTTGTGATTTTGAGTATCTTATTCACTCGGTATGGTTATGTAAAAGCCATCTTAATGAAATATATTGATAGACATTCAGAGATTTTTGGGGGGAAGCATTATACTTAAATTATTCTTCTACAGTTGTGTGTTCACCATCTATATTCTTCATTCACTCTGGTTAACAGGTAATAATTAAACCAGAAGATTTGATTCAATGAGAGTACATAATTAACACAGATACTTTAATCGGCTAAAGCAAAGTCTTTTCATATAGGAATCTCCATATGTTATGATGAAGAAAAATCATGAAATGCTTGAAGGCAATGAGCGCTATGAGGGCTACTGTGTTGACCTGGCTGCAGAAATTGCCAAACACTGTGGGTTCAAGTACAAGTTGACGATTGTTGGTGATGGCAAGTATGGGGCCAGGGATGCAGACACGAAAATTTGGAATGGGATGGTTGGAGAACTTGTATATGGGGTAAGTATAGCTCTTCTCATAGATAAAATCATTCCATTTGAATTGTTGTTGACAGACTGCTTTCTCTCCCTGTGAAGTATCTATGTCTGAGGTTGTTGATTTCCCACATTACTCTAGAAACATTATCTTGTTGATTTGTGAACATCTGAAAGATTAAGATTGGAGCCAGAAGTAGACATGTAGATTAACTGAGACAATCATTTCATCTCTCTTGAAGCATATGGGCCATATGCATTGTCAGAAGGCTGCAAATGCAGAGATGCAGTGCAGATGTGTAATGATCATAGTCAAGCCAGAGGGGTATACTGTGTATTCATAAAGAGGAGGGGCATTGGGGGAATAATTCCCTTTTGTTCATTCTTTACTGGGACTATACCAGGGAAAGAATTATTGCGATTTCTCTGATTTCCTCTCCTTTTTCTTTGATCCAGTGACATAACCACGATTCCCTTTTCACCATGACTCCAGGTACTATTACTTTCCTTTTTTTCCCTTACAGAAAGCTGATATTGCAATTGCTCCATTAACTATTACCCTTGTGAGAGAAGAGGTGATTGACTTCTCAAAGCCCTTCATGAGCCTCGGGATATCTATCATGATCAAGAAGCCTCAGAAGTCCAAACCAGGAGTGTTTTCCTTTCTTGATCCTTTAGCCTATGAGATCTGGATGTGCATTGTTTTTGCCTACATTGGGGTCAGTGTAGTTTTATTCCTGGTCAGCAGATTTAGCCCCTACGAGTGGCACACTGAGGAGTTTGAAGATGGAAGAGAAACACAAAGTAGTGAATCAACTAATGAATTTGGGATTTTTAATAGTCTCTGGTTTTCCTTGGGTGCCTTTATGCAGCAAGGATGCGATATTTCGCCAAGGTTGGTTACTCACCTGCTTCAACTTTGTGCATTTTAGGTCTCAAGTGGACATTCATGGTGTTTATGAATTCACTCTAAAGAAGTTACCAGCTGCCGACTTCCTGTCCAAGTGGTTTAAGACTCTTAAAGGACATCCTCTTTGCTTCGGCATAAGTCTGTGAAATATATGAACAATGTTCTGCGAATGTTGCTCATCTATTTCCCTGGTGAAATTATACACACCATGGAGAGGCTATAAAATGCATAAGGTTCCTATCATTCCATGCCTTCTTGGAGGGGTACCGTGTTTTTGCTGCATATTCTCATTTTACAGTCATCTGTGTGTTGATGCACAGACCTGTATATGGGAAAATGGGCAACGTTATTTATTAACTGCAAAAGTAACACCTTGTTAGATAAAACTTTGTTGGCTCACATCTCATCTCTTTTATTTTCCCATCATTAGCTCATGGAAATGGTATGGGAGAGATACTATAAAAATTTTTTTTTCTAGGTGAGGTTACTGGATTAATATAATAGCATATTTTCAAGTACCCACGAATGCCTGGAAGGGACTAATCATTCATTTAAAAAACCTATCCATATCGAATGGTAATACACACACATCATGGAATAAACTCACCTACCTTTAATCTCATTATGATATGTTAAATCCCTGCACTAGAATTTCTAATTATAATGAATCTACCACAAAGTGCCTATTGATTTTATTCATGTTGCACATATGAATAAGAATGATAGCCATGTTTGGCTCTTCAGAGGAATAAATCATGTTTTTCTAGTGTGATTAACATTTAAAGTCAAAATGTTTATCAGTCTACTGGTGCGTTTTAATTTGGGCTCTAGTACCCTTCTTTGATTTTACAGGATATCTTAATAACTAATGGAGTGGGTGCCTTTCATGATACAGTTTTATTATATTGTGAGTATATTCTCAAAATCACTTTTGAGCATAGCAAGTGATTAATTTAAGAAAACTATACGAGAAGCTCAAAGATTTGTATCTTTTGCAATCTTTTTAGTATATTTCACCCAGTGAGATAAAGGAAATACATCATGTAGGCAGCAATTATCAGTAGCTTACTTCTCTGATAGTAGGTAATTCTAGCGGGAATGGTTTAAAAAATTACATTTTTATGAATTATACAGAGTTTTAAAATCTCAGTTTCACTAGATTCCCTGTGACTTCCCTGTGGGACTTCAGTGAATTAGAAATATGCCAATGGTATTTGCACAGCATGACGTGTGTGTGTGTGTGTATATATATATATACACACACATACACACACACACACATACATACATATATATTTTTTTTTTACCTCTGACAAAATATATAAGATTCATAGTTTTATCATCTCTGTATTTAGTTTATTTGATCTAAGTTAAAGATGTATAGAGAAGTTTCTAATAATTTGGAGGAAAATACTAACCAAATTGGGGTCTCAGAGAACATTTGGCCCGTAAAATGATAAAGAAGTAGTTCACTCTTTGGTAAGAAGGACAGTGAAGTATGTTACCCTAGTTCTGAAATGTAAGGCAATAATATCCTGTGCTATGCCTTTTGGATAGTAGGGAGAGTGTATGTGGGTTCGTTATGAAGTAGGACATGTCAGCCCAGTCTGGCCTGGGTTCCTGTCGATGCCTGCTCCTGGGCATGATGGCACTGCAGGTAGTTGTTTAGGTATCCAGTGTTTGTCAAGGAGTGGGAAACCTAATTGCACACAGGGACTGGAGCACAAGGCATATCAGCAATCTGTATTATCCCAGAGTCGACCATGACATATAGATGACTTCCCCTTTTCATCAAGGCTGTATCTAAATTAAGACATTTTTTCTGTGCTTTTGATTTCATTCATGAGTCATGACATTACAATTTCACATCTAGTAACTTTTATTTCCTGGTAGGATAAACAGATTTTTAGATAGCATATTTTTCCTTGCTATTGATTGGTATTTTTTCCTTCAGAATGTATTTGATAAACATTTATTTTATTAAAACATTTGAAATACATGTCTTTCACTTATGGTATATATGCATTTTAAAATTCAACATAATACACTGGCAAAGTTAATGATTTTTAATGAACAAAACTATCATTTTTAAGAATGCAATGATGGTTACCCCAGTTAAGAAGAATACAGTAGCTTATTATCAGTTTTAAATAGCATGACATCCACAGATCACTTTAGAAATGTCTTTAAATATTAAAAAATATTTATAATTCTTTTCCAAGTAAAATATGATATGATACTATATTATTAATGTTAATAGAACACATTTAAGTTGTAATCTAGAGTGATTTGTTAAATTAAGTAACTTCTCATTTGTCTGAAATTAAGTTTAGAATATCTTATCTATAAGACATGGTCTCATGGAGAATAGAGTCACAGAAATTATGAGAGCAATATGCTGTAAAGGTTATTTTTATTGTCCTGTTTGATTCCGGATTGTCCACAATGACCCTAAAGGAATCAAATGAATATAAAAACGTGTCATTTAAAAAACGATTTAGTGGGGTTTAAAAAGAAATAAGAGCATATGCGCATTTCTTTACTCCTTTAGTGCTGATGCTGATGAGTGAAAGTTTTACTTTTAATTTTAGAAGTAATTTTTGTCTGTCACCATAAAATAATATTGAATTTCCTTCTCTGCATAATTTCTCAGGAACTCTTTGAGAAGCATGAATTGATACTTTAAAAATACTTAAAAGTAAATAATAAATAGCTGAAGTACTTTTTGCCTTTGAATTATTTATAAGTCCAATAAAATTTTTTTGATATCATGTACATTTTAAATCAGTTGACGTATTAAATCTGATATAAGGACTGGAATAGAGGACAACTTACATCTAACATTTCTTAATTTTTACAACTGGAATAGAATGACTTATAAAAATGATTCTTAAACATATTGTAAATTAATATGCGATGTGAAGAGTCAAAAGCTGATTACATGGTAATCAACTTTTGTTTTAAGGGATTTGAGCAGTCAGGTACTGAATCTGCCCTCTTAAATATATGATACATGTCGTATAACTATACTTCCCATTGATATTAGATGAATAGTGAGCATTTTGAGAGTGATTGTGTCTACATAAGGCATTTTTCAAATGTAAAATATATTTAATATCCTTTTCAGAATATATGTGAGAAGTGTTTAACTTTTTCCATCCTATCATATTTATTTTTTTGTATTTCATACTGACTTTGTGATAAAGACCTTTAATTATATTCTTTTTGTTTTTCCTTGCTATTTTTCTCTCTCTATCTCCTTTATTTTAGCAACTGATGTTTCTGTATAAAAAACCTTTTCATTTAAATTAGCTTCTCTCCTTTCTTAACTGCTTGAGTGGTTTATTCTACAAATATTTCCCGAGTGTTTGATCTAGTATATGTTTCATCAAAAGATTTATTTCTTAGTGTTAATTGTCAAAAACTTTAGATCATAAATTGCCAAGCATGATTTAAATTCTTAGAAATATCACTTATTCACACTAGCAAGTCTAATTGTTAGACATAGCAGAGTTACCGACAACAGAGAAATGGTTATTTTTATTGGTTTATCAATATCACTTAAATTCTTAGTTATGTGCAGAATCCCACCAAATCTTTCAAAATAATGCAGTATATATCTTTTGCTGTATCTCTATACCTGTATTCCCCTACTTCAGGTTTTAAAGTAAATTATTGGGAATCTATTAAGCTTTTAAAAACTATTCTATGTAAGAATTTGTAGTCAGAAAAATATTGTTATTTTATTATGCCTCAAACTAGAAATTTATATCTTCACAAACGTTTAAATATATAATTTGTTTTCTTTAAGTTTTGTTTTGTTTTTTTTTTAAGCAAGAAACATAAAGGAATAGGGTCATAGCCATCCATACCCTGAAGCCATCTGATTTTTATTCATTAATAGTTATATTTGGTGCGATATCTTTGCTTGTAGCGTTATTTTTTCCTCATTTTTTCTTTCCTGTACTGTATCTAATACCAATGTTTTACATACACAAGATTAACAAAATTTGGGGCCTTTTTTGTTTTGGAAATTCACAGAGTGAATTAAAGGGAGGGTTTCTTTGGTTTTAAAGTTATATCTGTGGAGTATGCTTTTATTTAATTTTTGATTTTGTTCATAAACATTGTTATGAGCTTTGCTGGTGATATTACATTCTCTTGTTTATGTTTACTTACATCATGAGTGGATAAATTTTTATGAGTATTTGTAAATTTCTTGAAATTGCTTTCTTATGGGATTCATATCAAACTATTTGGGCAATACAATTATGAATGTATTCCAGAAATCAGAAGTTCTGACCTGTGTGTATGCTGTTACATTTAGCTACTCTGTACTCCTTGCCCAAAATGTTTAATGATTTCCAGTTTCGTTAACTATATTGAAAAATATAAAATTAAATATTCCCCTATAAGTCAATATTTGCATAATACTGTTAACTTGTTCTTTTATTAGGTCATTCATTTCACTTTACAAATCCATTTCATACTTGTTATTAGATCCCTCTCTGGGCGCATTGTTGGAGGTGTGTGGTGGTTCTTTACCCTGATCATAATCTCCTCCTACACGGCTAACTTAGCTGCCTTCCTGACTGTAGAGAGGATGGTGTCTCCCATCGAAAGTGCTGAGGATCTTTCTAAGCAAACAGAAATTGCTTATGGAACATTAGATTCTGGCTCCACTAAAGAGTTTTTCAGGGTAAGAGATTCTGCTTTGTAGTTTCTGATTTTGTTCCTGAAATTTAACCTATTTAAACTTTGTTTCCCTCCCATAGTCAATTCCAAGGTACTATGTGAAAGTAACCCTAATTCTATTTCTGTTCTTGACCTTGTCTCTGCTTCTGACCCTTCCTTATCCCAATACTTAGGTCTAGCTCTAGTTTCTGACTCCAAACTCCTCAGGAGAAAAACCACAATGTTGCAATGAAATCTGTTTTACCAAAATTGATTGTCCTTTTGGAACAACATTGAAGCAAAGTATAGTTAAGATTAGATTATTATGTTTTCAACAAAACATCTTATTTTTGTTTGATTTTAAATAAATATGACTGCATTTATCTTACCTAGTTCATAATTGAAAAACTCACATTCAAATCAATTATGTTAATTATGTGTGAGGAAACAGATTATGTTCATATGTGTTGATTCTGAATTTTCTGTGCAAAACTTCCAAGGAAAAGCCAACAAAGGCCCTCCACTTCCTAACTTTTAAAATATGTAGCATATTTATACTGTGTCTATTAGATGTAGGTTACTTTTTTAACTTTTGTTCTTATGCTCTCTTTTTATAGGATAAGCCCAAGGGCCTGATGTTGGCATAATTTTCTTTCTTTCTACTATTGTGTGTATAAAACAACTCTTTCTATGAAAATGTTTAAATGCAGCTGATTAACATAGGTCTAAAGCCAATATTGATGGCATATAATGGTCTCTGATAATCTATAAATATCTTCGAATATATCTTGAGTTTGAATGAGATCTAGTCCAATTTATTCATGAATTAGGATTAGGACCTTCAAATGACCATCAGAATTTGAAGACTAGCTCATGCTACATTACCTCTGGTCTCTTTTCTGAATAACTTCAGTTCAGCTGAAGATACTATGGGAGAAAGGGTTCTGGGAGTGGGAGTGGTAGAACCGTAGCTAATAACAGGTAGTAACTTGGGTGTATGTGAAGAGTGCAGGACCTTGATGAATTAATTAGGTACCTCAATTTAAGTGCAAAGATGTGGACCATCAGCAGCTTTTTTTTACTTTAATGCAGATTTTAGTATGAATCTTGTAATGTAGATTTGCCACTAATGACAATGTATTATCATCTCTAAACATATAGGCAACATGTGTATGAATACTCAGTTTAAAAATGTTGTATGTTCCTCAATTAGAAGTGCATTTGAAAGCATTTTTAATATTTGTATGCAGTGTGGCTTGCTTTTATCTTATTTGGAAAAATTAGGTGCTCCCTCTTGAAGTAAATGAGATCTATGAGAATGATGCAGATGCCTGTTACAACATTATTTACTTGGTGCTACTTTTGTTGATTAAAATGATCTTTTTTTTTTTTTTTTTTTTTGAGACGGAGTCTCACTCTGTGGC
>NC_045436.1:32402654-32418328 GCF_002776525.5 Piliocolobus tephrosceles | reverse complement strand
GCGTGAGCCACTGCACCTGGTCGATTAAAATAATCTTAATTATTTTCAGACACTCTCTTCCAGTTGAGCATGCATCTGTGGAGAGTTTCAGTTATTACCTTGTTTGGACAATAGTAGTACCAGTTACTTTTCACTACTACACATTCACATTCACAAAGCTTTTCAGTATATCTTCACTGAGTCAATCATAGAAACACGTGTCTTAATCACCAAGGTGCTAGAATCGTATGTCCAGTGTATTCACATTCCCTAGTAGACAAGATAAGAAAGCTAGTTGAGGCCTGGCGCGGTGGCTCAAGCCTGTAATCCCAGCACTTTGGGAGGCCGAGACGGGCGGATCACGAGGTCAGGAGATCGAGACCATCCTGGCTAACACGGTGAAACCCCGTCTCTACTAAAAAATACAAAAAACTAGCTGTGCGAGGTGGCGGGCGCCTGTAGTCCCAGCTACTCGGGAGGCTGAGGCAGGAGAATGGCGTAAACCCAGGAGGCGGAGCTTGCAGTGAGCTGAGATCAGGCCACTGCACTCCAGCCTGGGCGACAGAGCCAGACTCTGTCTCAAAAAAAAAAAAAAAAAAAAGCTAGTTGAGTCTGGGAAAAGAATGTTGCTACTTTTCTGTTTCAGTGCACTAACCTCATGGAGCCCATTTGTTCCAATATGCAACTGTGGAGGTTTTATAAGGTTGTGGAGCTTTTCTTCCCTAGAGTAATAGAGAAGTGATGACAGATAGTTAGGCAAACTGATGACATCTATCTATCAGTATAGCTTCCCAAAGAAGTCTCTTATCCATTACCTGTTTTAACCTAACAATATTTCTGTCTGATAGTCAGGGCAATGATTTTTGTTTGATATCTGTGCATTATTAAACAGAAGCTCAGATAATTTGGGTCATTTATATGCTGAGGTTTTTTCCTCCTAGCCAGGGTTCTTTCTATACACTATTTTTCCTTGTGCAGCAAAGTCTCTGGATTTATTTCACTGCCTTCGTGCTCTGTTCTTGGTTACATCCACACTTGCTTGTGTAATGCTAGAACATCAGACACGGTTGACACCCAAGCAAGTCCTCACCGTTTCTCTCAAACTATCTCCAAAAGGAACTGTTGATGAAATGACATTGGCTAGGTCTCAGTGCATATAATGTTGTAGTGAGCTTCTCCTTATCTGGAGAAAGAAGAGTGTGGGCTCAAACTTGTTTAAAATCACACTATTCTGTTTGTACCAAAAAACAGAAGCCAATAAAACAGCAGGCATCACCAAAGAGAATAGGAACTTTATATGTTAATTCTTTCATTGAAGTATATGACATGGTTGCAATTTTGGAAGTTATGTATATTAAAGTTTTGTTTCTTCAAGTTGAATTAAATAAAAATTTTGCTAGTTCATGAGTAATTCTGAGCAATTTTGCTAACTATATTACAATAATGTTTGATAATTGGATGCCATGATGACAATAGTGAGGAAAATCTTATTTATGCTTCTGATTCTCAAAATGTTTTGTAGGATACTATGGCTTTCCAACTGTATCCATCAAGTATCATACTTTTCACATAGAGTTGACTGAATTAGTATAGGGAAACTGCATAACAGATTCCCTTTGAGTCAACAACTTTTATCATAGAACGTTATATAAAACATTGAACAAAATGAAACTAATTTAGAGACATTTTAAAGACAAATAGGTTTGATTTTCATTAATATTGTTTCCTTAAATCATAGGGTGAACCACAGTATGTCTATTGGCTGTAGTGTGGTTGAATTGCTGAGTTTCTGTGGAAAATATGGCAAAGGGAGTTCTTGTTTGTATACCTAAAATTAACATTCACCACAGGTCTTGAGTTCATCCTCTCTCAACTTTTCTTTGGTTCTAAGGAATTTTGGGACTTCTGTGTAAGGTAGATACAGAACAGAGTGAATGCTGGTGGACTGATTATTATGGTGCCCAGCCTATCAGGAAAGGGATATGGATGAAGTGGGCTGAAGCAAGACTGAAAACATGTATTGCTTACTTTGTTCTCTGCTCATTCATTACGCTTACTTTCGGAGTCAAGATCCAGTAAAATAGCTGATTACACATGCAATAATGCACTATTATCACTTGCTAATCTTTAAAGTTCTAACATTTATCTTCATGTTTTGTAATGTGGCTTAATTTGGCTTTAGTGATAGCTTTGTCCTTTTTATGGTCTTTTACAACTGGGAATTTTATTAGTTATATTATTGCTACATTTTCTACTATCACTGAGTTTATCAAGTCAACTGATAAATTGGTTTTCATCATAGCCAGAGATTTGGATTTAGCATTGCAGACATGGATTTGAGAAGTTAGGTCATTTTCTAAATTTCAAATAATAACTAACTGAAAGATAAAAAGTAAGTTGAGGCCGTTTAGAAATTAAAGGCCAATTCTAAAATAGAATTCAGAATTTTGAACTCCTAGTCTTTCGTCTCAATGTTAATCGTTTCATAAAAGTATATTCTTGTTGAAATAAAAGCACTTCATATAAATTTATAAGATGAACATTTTGTTTAATAGTTAGGGATCTGTTTTGTACTGACATGATGCTTGTTCTTCCATTAAAGTCTAAGATATTTTCAGGTTTCAGGTAAATCATAACAAACCACATTATATTAATATTACTTTAGTAAAGTCAGTGAGTATGTAATTGTCATAGAAGTTCAAATTAAGCTGCAGATTTTCTAATTTAAAATCTATACTTTTCTTCAGTGATGATCATTAAACGAAACATTCATCAAATATTTACTTTGTTTGCTTGAAAGAGAGAGTAAATGGAGAACAATCTTGTAACCACTAAGAGATGTGAAGAAAATGAGTCTGTCTTCATTTTCTGCAGTCTTCTGTTTATGGAACTCATGCACATCTTTGTACAGAGTGAATGATAAAGTCTGAATCATTTTGGAGTTACTGATCATCCCTAATTATAGTACCACTGTAGCATACCTATAATTAAGAGAGAATTAGCCTTTCAATTATAAGCCACTATTTTTAGAGCTTCACATTTTAATAATTTCTTATCTCAATAAAATAGGACAGATCTTGAAGTAGATGACTTTGTGTAGAAAATGATTGTATAGGACCCATATGCAGTATATTACTACAGAAACTTTGATTTTTAAGGACAGGAAATGGTTTCTTATCTAAACC
Source organism: Piliocolobus tephrosceles (assembly GCF_002776525.5). Lineage (NCBI taxonomy): Eukaryota > Metazoa > Chordata > Mammalia > Primates > Cercopithecidae > Piliocolobus > Piliocolobus tephrosceles. The sequence goes on along the minus strand of NC_045436.1, from coordinate 32,415,164 downwards.
TATCATTGGCCTGTCAAAACACAAAGCACAAGTATTAGCTTGCAGATAGGAAGTAGCTCTTCTTGCCTGTGCTGTCTCCCACACTGCAATCTGTTCCTTCTGGTTGTCTCCTCTGGGAGGATGAGGGACACATATTATTCTCTAAATATACGGTCTACTTTGATGATAATGTTGAAAGAAAAAGATTCTAAACATTCCCAAAACAAAGGTATTTGCCTTCTTGTTTAATGCAGTTTGTTCCATCTGCAAAAGATATTTAGTCTGATAGTAAACCACGAGACTCTACTGTTATTACTCAGCATTGTAGACTTTTTATAGAGCTTAGAAATAGTATAAATAATGGATAACTAATATTAATGCAGCTGTTACTTACCAGTGAAATAATTAGTTTGAAATTTTCCATGTGCATACATGGTCTCCTATATAATCAATATTACAAGAGAATTAAAATAATTGAGAGTATTTTTTTTAAAAGACGGTAACCTTTTTTCAGCTCTATGGCACACGATACACTTATTTATATTTACATATGAAAACATTCCTAAAATATAATTACAAATAAAAATGTTCTAGCCATTATGACACCTCTTCTATGGAACTCTATTAATTGCTATTTCATTAAAGTTACATTTAAATCAGTTATTGTTTGTGTTTAGTAATAATACAGCATGATTTCTTTTTTGACATGTTATAAATAATGGACTTCACGAATCTGTCATTCCTCATACTTATTTTACTATTCCTGGTATTGCTAATGATTTATCTGCCACAATTGCCTCTATTGCCTATTTCTATGAAGGCAGAAATATGTATGTCTATGATACATATGTATATATCTATTTATCAATACATAATATCTTTCAAATATTTTGGAAATAAAATGAGTATAGCAATTTGTTTCTCTATATATGTAGAACATTACTCATATCGAAATAGACCTTTCATAGATGTGTCACCCATGCTTAAATATTTAAATAGTTTCAAAAATAGTAGGTGTTAAATAAATGCTGAATGTGAATAAATAAGGAAAAAATAGCATCGTATGCATATGTTGCAAGTCACTCATGCATAGTTAGTCATCTATTACAAATTTTTCTTCCTTAGTTTTTTGGGGGCTTGATTATAGCAGAACAATCTGCACAGCTGACAACTCTTGCATGCCCAATTCTTCTCTAGATGATCCAGGAGACGTTAAAATCATTTCCTCTCTGGTTAGCAGTTTTTCTTTCTCTGACATTTTAATTTTTATCACCATTCCACAGAACATCTGAGAAAGCATTGAATTCATAAAGCATCCTAAATGTATTTATGAATACATTTAGCCTAAGTTGCCTTCGGGAGAACCTATGATCTCTGATTTCAGCTAACACTAGTGGGTTAACAATACTGGAAGGGTCAAAATGTTTCCTTTAAAATGTATTGCCCAGTTTAAGGACCGTGCAGCTCATTCAGTAGTTCTTAAATTTCATAGGAAGAGAAAAATAAGGAAATGTAGAAGAAGCCATGATGAAACGTGTTTTTGGTGACCCAATGCTAAGGAAGGTGTATGTCTGCTTCTTGAATTGTAATTATTGTGCAAAGTGGCAGCTTTTCCCAGGGTAGATGTGTTATTTTGGTCATTCTCTTTCCATAACTATTCTTTGTAAATATCAATGTGCTCTGTAACCATGCAATTGTGTCTTTTAAAGACCAGTCTTGCGATACACTGGCTAAATAATTTAACTAATCAGATTACAGAAGACTTTCTATTATTATCCATACCAAAGAGAAAGCATTCGTTTTCACACCAATAGCAGATCATGAGAACAATTCATCTAGAAGGAAAGGTTAAAACAATACAGAAGTGATTTGGGTTTAATCTCTCATTTCAAAACCTTTCTAAAATTCCTGTTTAAATGCTTCACAGAAAATATTAATTTCAAAATAAATTACAGGTGCTTTAAATGTCTTTTTCAATTCACTTTATTATTTTATTTAAGTAAAAGAATCATCTCTGCCTACCTCTGTTGGATCTTTCACACTAGTTGCCATGGTGATAAACATGGTCCCAGAGCTCTGTAGAGAAGAGAATGGAATTGTTCAATTATTTAAATATATTGGAATCAAATCTCAACTAAAGATAAGTATTATCGACAACATTTTGAAAATTATTCAATTAGACTTTTGATATTTGAAGGAAAATTTGATGGTTCACTCCTACAATCCTAACACTTTGGGAGGCCGAGGCAGGCAGATCATGAGGTCAAGAGAGCAAGACCATCCTGATCAACATGGTGAAAATCCATCTCTACTAAAAATAAAATCCAAAAATTAACTGGGTGTGATGGCATGCGGCCAGCTACTCTGGAGGCCGAGGAAAGAGAATAGCTTGAACCTGGGAGGTGGTGGTTGCAGTAAGCCGAGATCATGCTAATGCACTGCAGCCAGGCGACAGAGCAAGACTACGTCTCAAAAAAAAAAAAAAAAAAAAAAAAAAAGAAAGAAAAGAAAATTTGGTATTAAAGTAATTTATATTTTGCATTTCTGGCAGATAATTTTGCCCTAACTTCTACTAAGTGATTAGCCAAAGCAAAGAAATTGGTAAAGGTGGCTGCTTATTTTCATAGGGAAATGATTTTTTGTTTATTTGTTTGTTTGTTTCTTGAGACAGGGCCTCACTGTCACCCAGGCTGCAGTGCAATGGCATGGTAATAGCTGACTGCAACCTCAACCTCCTGGCTTGAACTGATCCTCCTGAGTAGCTGGGACCATAAGTGTTCGTCACCACGCTCAATCAGTTTCTAAATTTTTTTGTAGAAACGGGATCTCCCTATCTTGCCAAGGCTGGTCTCTAGCTCCTGGGCACAAGTGATCCTCCCACCCTGGCCTCCCAGAATGCAGGTATTATAGGTGTGAGCCACCTTGCCCAGCCCAAAAATGAAATTTTAAAAATAAAATGGAAATTGGACAAATCAAGCAATGACAAATATTCTCAAGGTTCCAAAATATGATATTTCATAGTGTCTTTAAAGGAACAAAGATCTTATCATAGTAGAGGATGTTTTATAGATTCTAAAATTTATATTATCTCTCTCAAATCTTATAGTCTATGTGGCTTCTTTAACAATGTTGAGTAGAATTAAAAGTTTCATATTAATTAGCATTAAAATTTAAACAAAATTAGAGGCTTGTATGAATATTTGTGCTTTTCAAAATGAAATATACCAAGCATTAAAATGATTGCAGACATGTTATTGTGGCTAGCATCTGATAAATACAAATATGAAATATATAAGATTACCTTTTCTTAACTGTATATAAAAAGTATAAAGTCATTGTCCTATATAATTTTGCTCCAAATACTTTTCTGACTAGTGTTTCATTCCTGACATAGCAAAAAGAATGTAGACTTAAGCTAAATCCTTTCATAAGGCAGACAGTGATGATTGATGAAACAACTTTGATCTTTTTATCAGAAAGATTGAGATCAGAGCCTTCAAACATTTGTTTCAGGATGCAGATACACTTTCCATGTATAGGTTAGTAATGTGATATTTGAGGATAAGAAATGTAGAAAGTATCGTGGTCATTGATTTACCAAAGGGATTTATACTGATACTACAAGGGGCCCATTCTGTCTTGTGTATATTAGTGGGATTTTCCTGGCTACTTTTGAATTTGCAGCCATTTTTCCTTTTATGTTACTTCCTAAATTCTAGGGTTTTGTTTTTGTTTGTTGTTGTTGTTCATTTCCTTATTTTGAAATCAAATTCAGTGCTTGTTTTTTTTTTCATAGTCAAATTTTCTTAAGGTTGTTAGAGCCTTCCTTCCTTCCTTCCTTCTATTCCTTCCTTCTTTCCTTCCTTCCTTCCTTCCTTCCTTCCTTCCTTCCTTCCTTCCTTCCTTCCTTCCCTCCTTCCTTCCCTCCTTCTTTCATTTTTTCTTGTAACCTCAAAATATTGAAACACTGCTCTTTAGCTTGGCAGTGGGATATGTAGAGATATTCCCTAAAGCAATGGTAGCTGGTTACAGAGCACAGTGCAAATGGTCTAGTAGTGTTCCTAGTTTTCAAAAAACCAACTGTGCTGCCCTGAAAATTTGTTCATTTATAATGAAAAAGAATATCATAGACTTTTAAATTAGGATAGTTCGCTAACACAACCAATTTTTCTCATAATTACATTCACTTTTTAATTGCATAAACACACATACATACACACAAACATTGAAAATGCAGTATTTCTGAATTCATGTTGTTGAGGTTAGATCAAGATGCTGAATTAAAATATTTTAAAAGTCATTATCTCACATTGCAGATAAGTTCCTTCTATGTGGTGATCTCTAATGTCCACATCATCTGTAAACACAGAAGTTAAATTACAAATGAACTTCCAATTTATGTTCATGTTAGAGATACCATGACATTTATTGAGTTAATCATCCAAACAATTCTTGAATATACCTTACGAATTTGTTAAGACTCACTATTTTTATTGACAATCTAATTTATTTTGTTACAGTTTTCATTGTTATGGTCTTTAGCAAGTTCTTATAAGATCAAAGCTTGTATCCTAAGTATTTTCATTTATTTGTCCTAATTCTGGCTTAAGTAATTGTTTTCTTTTGCATATTATAGACACATCAAATACATGGAGAGAACTATCATCTCTTTCTTAACTTTTCTTATCACTAACCTTAAAATTCTGAATTGCCTCAACCATTAATTATTATATTTTCAAACCCTTCTTATGATTTTCATATATTTTAATTGCAAGTTTGCCCATGTTATTCTTACAGTGTGGTATATAGATCTGGGGTCTGATTTCATCTACTTGTAGAGGATCTTTTAAAATTTTTTTTTATTTCAATAGGATTTGGGGGAACAGGTGGTGTTTGGTTACATGAATCAGTTCTTTAGTGGTGATCTGAGGATCTTGACCTGAATCTGAAAATTAAGACTTCAGACCACAATTTCAATCTGAACATTTGTGTTCTTCAGGCAGCCCAGTGTTTACATGGAGGAAAAAAAAAAAGACTCTAATGAAATCATGTATTCTTCAGTTACTACAATCACATCATTCTCTATTACTCCATTGCTATTTATTTTGCTCACTTATTATATCCTCCTCGGCCTTTAAAGTATTTGAAATTAAAATTCTGTTATCTAGACTCTATAATTTCATTTAAAATCTTTAAGTTGATTAGCTTTTGTGGTAACTGCATGGAAATAATCGCTTGCCTTAATTTGAAGGTTACTGAAAACCTGGTTGATTTTAGTGAATTGTGGTAAGCCTCATATATTCTATTCTATGAATATGAATTGATTGAAGTTACATGCCAGCTTTTGCATTCACTCCTGTTTAATTTTACATTAGTTTTTTTTTTTTTTTTTTTTTTGCTCATTGTCCTAATCCCATAACATTGAAATACTGGTTCTATCATATACAATAGTAATATCTGCAAATTTGAAATATTTGTCATGTATATCTTCATCCAAATTGTTGACTGAAATACTAGACATAATGGAAATAAGTATATAATCAGTGGTATAACAGCAGCTTCTGTTGAAATCAGCATTTGTATACAAAGAAATATTCAATGTTTTTAAAATATGGTTGATATTTTCATCACAAACTCATCTAATTTCGATCAACCTAATTTTCTATCTCAGCCACAAAAATATGATATACTTTTCAAATGTTTTGATCGTAATCAAGATGTCCGTGATAGATCTTGAATGCACCAATTGAACAACACTATTAAAAATAACACTATTGGCCGGGCGCGGTGGCTCACACCTGTAATCCCAGCACTTTGGGAGGCCGAGGCAGGCGGATCACGAGGTCAGGAGATCGAGAACATCCTGGCTAACATGGTGAAACCCCGTCTCTACTAAAAATACAAAAAATTATCCGGGCGTGGTGGCGGGCGCCTGTAGTCCCAGCTACTCTGAAGGCTGAGGCAGGAGAATGGCGTGAACTCAGGAGGCGGAGTTTGCAGTGAGCCGAGATCGTGCCACTGCACTCCAGCCTGGGCGATAGAGCAAGACTCAGTCTCAGAAAAATAAATAAATAAATAAATAAATAAATAAATAAATAACACTATTAAAAATGAAAGATGGGGTCATAGGGGTATCACTTGCTCTTCCTCTACATTATCAATTCACATTGTATGCATATACGTGCACATATAGTTAATACATAAGGTATAATGAGTAGGCATTCCATTAATTATGTCATTTACCATTCATAAGGGAATGAGAACATATGGAAATAACATTTGCATTGCCAACTTTAAAGTCATTGCTTTTTAAGCATAAAAATTATCGAAAGATACGATTCTGTGAATACTACAAGCATTAGCGTGTGATATGGTTAGCCTTTGGATCACCACCCAAATCTCGTCTTGAATTGTAATCCCTATAATCCCCGTAATCCCCATGTGTCAAGGGAGAGTCCAAGTGGAGGTAATTGATTCATGGAGGCGGTTTTCCCCATGCTGTTCTTGTGATAGTGAGTTCTCATGAGATCTGATGGTTTCTTAAGTGGCTCTCACCCTTTGCTCGGCACTTCTTCCTGCCACCTTGTGAAGAAGGTACCTTGCTTCCCCTTTGCTTTTCACTGTGATTTTAAGTTAAATGAGTCCTCGCCAGCCATGCTGAACTGTGAGTGAGTCAAACTCTTCCTTTTATAAATTGCCCAGTCTTGTCCAGCTCTTTATAACAGTATGAAAACGAACTTATATAACATGACTCTAGTTTTATCACATTTGAGAGTAATTTCAAAATGCCAAAGAGAGCTCTGAGACTTAGCTTTACTTCTGGTGGATTAAAATGCTGCAACGGCCTCTAATTTATTCAAGCCTCAATTTACTTATAAATTATACACAGATAATTACTGGATTGCTCCAAATTTTATAATATTGTTAAGTGACTTTTTTGTTTTTACTAAAACATTTTTAATCTAAACTCTATGCTGAGGATTTTTATGGTTTAGTGTATATACACATCTATTGAAAATTTGGATATCCAGGTGTTATTCTTGGTTCTTCTATGGGCTAATGAGTTATGCTAACTTGGGAAAGGTAATCTTTTTGAATCTTGATTCTATAATAAATGGCTTAGATTGTAAAATTTTTAGATTTTTAAGATTCATTATAGTACTAATCATTTGAAAACCATAAACTGTTAAAAATACTTATAGTTGGCCAGACGTGGTGGCTCACGCCTGTAATCCCAGCACTTCAGGAGGCCAAGGCAGGTGGATCACGAGGTCAGGAATTCAAGAGCAGTCTGGCCAATATGGTGAAACCCCATCTCTACTAAAAATACAAAAAATAGCAAGGCATGGTGGTGGGCGCCTGTAATCCCAGCTACTCGGGATGCTGAGGCAGGAGAATCACTTGAACCCAGGAGGTGGAGATTGCAGTGACTGGAGACAGCGCCATTGCACTCCAGCCTAGGCGACAGAGTGAGACTCCATCTCAAAGAAAAAAAAAAAAAAAAACAACACACAGTTATAAGCGGGGCGTGGTGGTGCACATCTGTAATCCCAGAACTTTGAAAGGCTGAAGCAGGTGAATCAACTGAGGTCAGGAATTTGAGACCAGCCTGACCAGCATGGTGAAACCCTGTCTCTACTAAAAATACAAAAATTAGTTTGGCGTGTTGGTGGATGCCTGTAATCCCAGCTACTGGGGAGGCTGAGGCAGGAGAATTACTTGAAACGGGAGGTGGATATTACAGTGAGCCGAGATCGCCCCACTGCGCTTCAGTCTGGGCGACAGAGCGAGACTTCGTCTCAAAAAACAAAACTGTCCAGGCGCAGTGGCTCACGCCTATAACCCCAGCACTTTGGGAGGCGGAGGCGGGTGGATCACCTGAGGTCAGGAGTTCGATACCAACCTGACTGACATGGAGAAACCCCATCTCTACTAAAAATACAAAATTAGCCCAGCGTGGTGGTACGTGCCTGTAATCCCAGCTACTCTGGAGGCTGAGGCAGGAGAATAGCTTGAACCTGGGAGACGGAGATTACGGTGAGCCAAGATCGCGCCATTGCACTCTGGTCTGGGCAACAAGAGCAAAACTCCGTCTCAAAAACAAAGCAAAACACACACAAAAAAGCCTTGTAGTTGTAATTGTTAATAAATACCATTTACATTTTTAAGAAGCTGAGAAATCACATCATTTTAGTGTTAGAAGTACAGTTTAATGTGAATCTTAATATTTTAAAATTAGTTTTATTTAAAATGATAAATTAATCATATATAAAAATTTTCATGAAAACAAATCAAACTACTTTTCTGTAAGTTATTTTATTAACTGTAACTCTTCATAAGCAACTGATTTATTATATTTAATAAAAAACTAGGAAACACTGTGAGGTTTTATATAAAATGTCATGATTACCTCGTGCATCTGATTGTAATGATTCAAAAAATATTTTATGCTCACTTGATTCATTACTTCATGGAATTGAGTTTGAATACAAATTTTTTTAATCCAAAAACTGAAACCTGACATTTTAGTAAAGCTTAATGTGCAAAGGAATGTCTAGAGAAATATTTTTATTGACTTTATTCAAGTATTTACCATTAATTTTTAAATTTCATATATGTAATATGTGATGTAGTCTTTGTGTAAAATAAAATTAATATATAAGCAAAACCCATTATCTTTAGCCAAATGAATAAGAAGTAGTAAGTCAACAGAATTAAGCTCTGTGAAAATCTTTATTGGTACGACACAACTTTATTATTCAGGCATGCTTAGTTTATGTGAAATGTTTCTTCAACAATGCTAGACAATGAGCGTATTTTTCCTTTGACTCTTTGAGTGGATATTAATATTACACACTGTTATTTTCTGTGAATTATTAGTTGAACTGATATGCCTATTAATAATACAAAACCATGGAAAGAGATTTAAATAGCTTTGTTCAAAGAAACTTCTTAAGAAACACAGAGAAGTCAAAGTATGCACCAGATGAAACTATAGGCATCATTTTTCTCCTCATCAAAATGTGATGGCAGATGTTGTCACTGGTGCACTGGGTGCTTGCAGTCTCCCAGGATGGAAATCAAGAGAAATTACCAGTTACAGCTACAAAAATAAAGTTTATTAGCTTGTGCACAAGGGACACATCACTGAGAAAGGGAAAGGAATGCTCCATGAGGGTAGTGTGTATGTTAGTTTTATAGGATCTTTCTATAGGGAAGGATTCTGTCAGGACTTTCTAGAGCTTGGGTGGTGGCACAACATGCTACATGCTACGTATATCATATGTAGCATTAGCATTTTAAATCTTCCCCCCCGGGGAACTATTTTTAGCATTAAAATAAGAAAGGGGTAACTATAGGTTGGAGTTTAATTCTAACTGGGCATGCAGTGGCTCCAGGGAAGTCCCTAACCTTCTGAAATAAAAACTTAAAATTAAGAGCTTCTTGGGTTTTTTTGTTACTGATCGGCTGAGAGTTAGATAAGCTAGAGCTTGAGTGAGGGGCTTTTATCCTTTTTCCCCAGCCCATATTAAAACAGGGAACCAACCAGCCTGCTCGTCTCAATGTCATCCTGAATAATTTCATTTCACTTTATTATGCTTGCTTAAAGAATGATTGTATTTGACTTAACATGTAGCTTCAAAATACAAAGTCTTCTAGCCAGGCACAGTGGCTCACGCCTGTAATCCCAGCACTTTGGGAGGCCAAGGCGAGTGGATCACCTGAGGTCAGGAGTTCAAGACCAGCCTGGCCAACATGGTGAAACCCCATCTCTACTAAAAATACAAAAATTAGCCAGGCATGGTGGCAGGCGCCTGTAATCCCAGCTACTAGGGAGGCTGAGGCAGGAGAATTGCTTGAAGCCGGGAGGCAGAGGTTGCAGTGAGCCGAGATCATGCCATTGCACTCCTGCCTGGGGGATAAGAATGAGACTTCATGTCAAAAAAAAAAAAAAAAAAAAAAAAAATACACAGTCTTCCTTGGCTTAGCTGTATGGGATACACACACACATATATATAGGATATATATATACACACACACACATATATGTATATATGTATATATATAGAGAGAGAGAGAGAAAGAGAGAGAGAGAGAGTTTAAATTTCATGAAAAGCAGCATGTAGATTTGGGGAAAAGGTAGAAAATCAAGGTGCAGTTATTCCTGAGAAAGACTTGTAACTCTTCCCTGGGGCCATCTCGACAGAAATGATTGTCAACCCCTTTGTTTTCCTTTTGCATTGCATCATGTTCTTCTCTGGACCAGCATTCAGTTCAGTATTACAGATGATGGGAAATTATGTGGTTTATTTTAAAAGTCTGTATGGCTTTCCTGTGTTCCCTCTTCTACTTTGGTAAAATTTGCTCAAATGTAGATATTGATTATGAGGGTGGAGATCATCATTAACTGGCGTTCATCTCCAAAGTCCACACAAAGGGGCTAATTGAGGCAATTCGATTTGTATTTAATTTGCATTTTCTATAGAATTGCTTAAATTATCTGTGTGCTTTTGGTAGGACAATGTGTGCATGTAACATGAAATTGCTGGATTCCAGAATTTTAACAGGAAATGCTATTAATAACAGTATCTTAGTTGACCACATGGTATTACAGTAATTTTTAGTGTATTTGTAAATATATTCTAAGAAATATGTAGTCAAGACGCTGGAGTGGATCTGATGATTGTAGTGTGCCTTGATCCCCAGTGCATCAGGTAGATCATTAACATATGAATTAGGCAAAACTAAACATTGTCACCTACATTAACCTATTAGATTGGGGCAAAAGTACTTGTAGTTTTGCCATTGAAAGTAGTGGCAAAAGGCCGGGCGCGGTGGCTCAAGCCTGTAATCCCAGCACTTTGGGAGGCCGAGACGGGCGGATCACGAGGTCAGCAGATCGAGACCATCCTGGCTAACACGGTGAAACCCCGTCTCTACTAAAAAAAAAAAAAAATACAAAAAACTAGCCGGGCGAGGTGGCGGGTGCCTGTAGTCCCAGCTACTTGGGAGGCTGAGGCAGGAGAATGGCTTAAAACCCGGGAGGCGGAGCTTGCAGTGAGCTGAGATCAGGCCACTGCACTCCAGCCTGGGCGACAGAGCAAGACTCCCTCTCAAAAAAAAAAAAAAAAAGAAAAGAAAGTAGTGGCAAAAACAGGAATTACTTCTGCACCAACCTAATGAAAAATAACTATATTTTATCATGTGTCTTCTTAGATGAGAAGCCCAGAGAAGAACTTTGCTTTGCCTTTGGAATGTTTTTCTGCTGATTACTTTTTTATTTTTTATTTTTGCTATGATTTTGGAGAAAATCAAGATTTCTAGGCATCGTTTTTATTATTTAGTGTAACATTTTTTCTGATATGTTCAATAGAAAGTAAATACATATATTCTGAATTGTCTCTCAGTAAGAATGTCATCAGATTCCTCCAATTCTTGTTTTGAAAGTAGCTATGAAATTCAAATTAATAAATGTCTTGTCGTAATGAATCACAGTTTTCAACAGAACAGTATTATAATGTTTATGAATTATCCTATTTGTCTACCTTTGGCTAAATATGTTCAAACAATAGTTCTTGAAAAGATATGGTCATGAAAACATTTTGTTAACTTTGTTTAAAAAGTGAACCGTAGACTAACAACTGAGAGTCAAATGAATTAGCTAATTGAGGAAAAAAATGTCTATCTTACAGAAATTCTGACTTATGAAAAAAGTTACTTTCAGTCTGATTCAGGATCATCAATGTGTATTTTAAAGTCTTAGATAGTTTATAGATGTTATTAATCTACAATCATGTCATAAAATCATGCTCATTATAAGAAGATGTCATATATGTTATAACACATGTGATACATGTGAAGCCCCATTATAAAAAAAGTGACTGATTAACAGAACTTGTATGTCTAGGTGACCTAACATACCAGGAGCAATATATCTTCTATATGATTCCAAGCTGCAAAGACAGTTATCAATAGCTCAGACGAAAGTAGCTAGGTCCATTTTTTTTTCTAGATTGTATTTTAAAGTCCTTTCATTCTTGGAAATATTATATTTACACTTAGAGAAATATTCTTAAAATCAGCAGAAAGTATTTTATGAATGAAACAGAAAATGGTATTGCTACTTTTTGAATTTTCTCTGAAGGGCATTCATATCTATGAAGCATTTCATGTAACATTTTAATGTCTCAAAATTGATATTTTAAGCTTAGAAAAACTGACATTTAGTGGATGATTTGATAAAACAATTGTGTCATCATTTTGAACTCTTCTTTATCAGTCTGTGATTTTGTTCCAAAATTGTGATATTGACATCATGTTTTTATGAGAATTCATACTACAAAAAGACTTTGAGGTTTAGCAAGATTGCTTACTATTTAATCAAACTCAAATGCTATAACTAATCTTTCAATTTGGTTGAGAATATGAAGGCAGACTATAGGAGAAAACAAACAAATAAGCAGTTTCTACATTAGGCAAAATTTCAGATAAAGCAAAAACGGTTTTTCATTCCCAACCAAATCACAAAAT